>NC_063178.1:33192611-33549205 GCF_023159225.1 Perognathus longimembris pacificus
AAGTGGGGCTGCTGGGTCATAGGGGAGCTCTATATTTAGCCTTCTGAGGAATCTCCATACTGCTTGCCAGAGTGGCTGAACCAGTTTACATTCCCACCAACAATGAAGTAGGGTTCCCTTTTGGCCACATCCCTTCCAACAATTGTTATTGTTAATTTTCTTGATATACAACATTCTTGCTGGGGTGAGATGGGATCTCAATGTTGTTTTGATTTGCATTTCTTTTATGGCCAGTGATGTAGAGCACTTTTTCATATGTCTCTTGTTCATTCTCATTTCCTCATCAGAGAAGTCTCTTTGTAAGTCTTTAGCCCACTTGATGAGGGGGCTATTGGTTCTTTGCGGTTTTGTTTTGGAAGAAGGTAATTTTTTTAGTTCTGCATATATTTTAGAGATGAGGCCTTTGTCCCTTGAATGGCCGGTAAAGATCTTCTCCCAGTCTGTGTGCTTTCTGTTTATTTGCGAGCTATGTCCTTTGCTGTGCAGAAGCTCTGCAGTTTGATGCAGTCCCATTTGTCCAACCTTTCTTTGATTTGTAGCCTTTCTGGGTCATTGTTAAGGAAGTTCCGTCCTGCGCCAATGGGCCCAAGTGTTTCTCCTACTCCTTCCTTTAGTGTTTTCAGGGTGTCTGTTTTGATTTCGAGGTCTTTAATCCATTTGGAATTGATTTTGGTGCAAGGTGATATATAAGGATCTAGTTTTAGTTTGTTGCATGTGTTGAGCCAGTTTTGGCATTTACTCTTCTGTCAGTCTCAGTCACCTAGCTTTTCAAATACAGAGCACATGTTAATTTCACAGCTTTTTTCTTTTTCTAGGATATTGTTGAACTTGTGTATTTTTTGAATGATTGGAATAATGTCCATTTTTTCCCAGGCCTAATGTCCATTTCTTCCTAGGTCTGGGTCTTTTAGTGAGAAGTCTTTCCAATGTCTGGCTGTATTCATCTGCCTTCATATACTTTTTTAAAATTTAATTTTATGGTCATGGTGATGTACAAAGGGGTTTTCACTTTTTTCTTAACAACAAAACTACCTTACAGTGTAGTATTTTCACTGATTTTAATATGTGTACTCTCCGTATTTTAAACTAGCTTAAATTAGATTTTCCCAAGCTAAAAAAAAAAAGTTGCTTTCTATAGACACATAGATTCATGATACACTTGGGTAAAATGAAATTAGGAGGTATTATGAGGTCATAAGATATGTTTTACATATTGATATATGGGCTACTTTTTGGAGATTTGTTTGGAATGAGACATGGCATTTGGATTAGTAACTGTCCTTTGCTATACAAAACCTTTTTCCTTTTTTTTTTTTTTTTTTTTTTTTGCCAGTTTTGGGGTTTGGACTCAGGGCCTGAGCACTACCCCTGGCTTCTTTTTGCTCTAGGCTAGCACTCTGCCACTTGAGCCACAGCACCCCTTCTGGACATTTTCTGTATACGTGGTGCTGGGGAATCGAACCTAGGGCTTCATATATGGGAGGCAAGCTCTCTTGCCACTAGGCTATATCCCCAGCCCTTTTTCCTTTTTTTTTTTTTTGTCAGTATGAGGCTTGAACTCAGGGACTGAACACTATCTCTGAGCTTTTTCACTCAAGAATACTGCTCTACCACTTTGGGCCACAGTTCCACTTCTAGCTTTCTGATGGTTAATTGGAAATAAGAATCTCATGGACTTTCCTAACTGGGGCTGGCTTCAAACTGTGATGCTTAGATTTCACCCTCCTGAGTAGCTAGGATTACAGGTGTGAGTCATCAATACCCCCACTCAGAAATTTATTGTGAGGTAATCCCATTTGTCAAGCCCCTCTCCTATCTGCTATGCCTCTGGGAATTTTTTTTAAGTTTCTGCCTAAACTCAAAAGTTTTAATGTTTTTCCTACTACCTCTTGCAATAATTTCAAAGTTTCAGGTCTGACATTGAGATATTCAATCCATTTTGAGTTGATATTAGTGCATGATGATGAATAAGGATTCAAATTTAGTTTGCTTAATATGGATAACCAGTTTTCCCAACACCAATTATTGAAGAAGCTATCTTTTTTCCAAGATGTAGATGTATCTTTGGGTCCCCTATTAAATATCAGATAACTCTAAGATATGGTTTTATTTCTGGATTTTTTTTGTGTGTTCATTAGTCTTTGGGCCTATTTTTGTGTTAATACTAAGCTGTTTTGGTAGCAGTTGAGGTCTGGGATTGTGATACTACAAGCATTGCATTTGTTGTACAGAATTGCTTTGGCTATTGGAGGTTTTGTTATTCTATATGAATTTGTGGATTGTTTTCTCTGTCTCATTAAAGTCTGTCATTGGAATTTTGACTGGGAGCATGTTAAATCTCTAGTTCATTTTGGCAGTATGTCCCATTTTCACAATATTAATGCTACTATCCATTAACATAGGAGTTCTTTCTATCCTGATGTCATCAGTGATTTCTTTCTTCAAATTTCTTTTTATAGTTTTCGCTATTAAGGCCCTTTTCTTTCTTTGTTAGGCTTATTTTCAGCTATTATACTTTTTTTTTTAAGGCTATTTCAAATGGAGCTAGCTCTCTCTGCTTTTTTGATCAAAGCTAGAGCTCTACACCCTGAGCCACATTTCTACTTCCAACATTTTTTTCTGATTAAATTGAAATAAGAGTCTCACCCACTTTACTGGCCAGACTGGCTTCCACTCCCAATCCTCAAGCCTACTGAGTAGCTAGGATTTCAAATGTGAGATACCTGAAACTGGTTCCATTTTTTTTAGTTATTTTTTGAAGCATTCTTTCAAGTTAGTACTTCTCATATTTGAGACTGTCTTAAATTCATTTTGGTTTCTGAAGCAACATTCTGCTGTATACAGGGTTCAATATTGACAGTTCTTTTCTTCCAGCAGTTGGGAATTCTTAAGTCACTTGCTTCATACTTTATAATTTCTGATGATAATTTTCTGTCTTTGAATTGTGTTCTATAAGTAAGATTTTCTTTATCTATTGCTGCTGTCAACACTTCTCATTGTCTTTGGTTTTGAGAAATTTGAATCTGCTGTCTTGTGAAGAAAGTCTGAGTTTATCTTGTATTTTACTCAAAAGTTTCACTTCTACCAAATTTGTCAAATTTTCAGTTACTATATCGTTTGGCATTTTTCAGTTCTTCAATACTTTTCTCCTTTTGAATTGTGATGACATAACTTTTATATAATTCTTGTCATTTCACAGCATACTGATGTCATTTTTTCATTTAAAAAATCTTTCATACTATTATTATTTCATTGTTACTTTCATTATTTTCATTGTTCTTTCATCTAGTTCACTGATTTTTCTTCTCCTGTAATCATTGCCTTTTCCTATTGAGCCCAGGCCATTTTTCATTTCACTTATTGCGTCTCTGCATTCTAAAATTTCCATTTGCTTCTCTTTTATGTCTTCTATTTGTTTTCTAAGATTATTTTTATTGCTCAGATTTTTTTATTTTTCCATTTTACACATGCTAAGAAATGCGTGGTGAACTAATTTTATTGGTATTATTTAACAATATTTACCAGGTATTGCTAAACTGATGACTGAATCAATTTTAGCAACTATTGATGCAGTTTAATATTATATTGATTACTAGTATAGTGAGTAGTTTTTTTTTAACTGAAGCTAGAAACTGTTTATAATGTTTAGACACTGGATCCTACTTAAAATTCTGTCTTGTTAAGACAAAACATTGTAGATGAGCTGACATTGAAATCAAAGGCCAAATCTCAGTTCACCTGCTGTCCTTTCTAATTACCTTGCATTGCTATCTGCCCATCACCCCCTTCCCAAATAAAGATGTAAAAGTGTTAAAGTTGTAATCATCATCATCAAATTATTGACAGATAGTGAACAGCATGGATAGGAAAAACTGGAGATCTTAATCTTTCTAAAAAGGACTGCATTTTAAGATACTTGAGGATTCTTGTAATCAAAATATAATAATATATTATATATAATATAATATAATATATAATAATAATAATAATAAATTTTATAATATATGTGGTATATTTTTGAGAAAAAAATTCTTGTTAGATTATTTTGACCAATTATAATATTTAACAATATTTCTCACCAAGAATGAATTCAATGTTTTCATTATTGTTTTATTTTCAATAATACACAGAGAAATCTTAAATTTTCCAAAAATTTCAAACCTTTTTCATAGTAGATTAAGTTTTTAAAATGGTTTTACACAGAAATTATTTTGTGTAACAAGCAACTAAGACAAACTGGCTGCATAAAGTAATACAGTAAATGGAGAGTTTTCAGGGTGAGTATAGACAAGACTAAACCTTTTAATTTATAAGCAACTTATCAATCATTAATAACATGGAGTGTGACAATAGCTCATGCCTGTAATCCTTGTTATTTGATAGGTAGATACAGATAGGATCGTAATTCAAGGCCAGCCTATACTTTTAATCAATAGCTGGACACAATCAGTGGTGATACTTGGTGAACTACTGTCACTCTAACTATAGTGGAAAGCATAAATAGGAAGATCATGGCCCTGTCCATTGCGGGAACAAAGTAATAGCCTACCTCACACATAGCCAGAGCAAAAATGTCTGGAGGTGCGGATCTAGTGGTAGAGCACCATTCTTTTTTTTTTTTTTTTGCCAGTCCTGGGCCTTGGACTCAGGGCTTGAGCACTGTCCCTGGCTTCTCTTTGCTCAAGGCTAGCACTCTGCCACTTGAGTCACAGCACCACTTCTGGCCATTTTCTGTATATGTGGTGCTGGGGAATCGAACCCAGGGCTTCAAGTATAAGAGGCAAGTACTCTTGCCACTAGGCCATATCCCCAGCCCCTAGAGCACCATTCTTGCAAGTATGAGTAATTGGATTAAAATATCAATACTGACATTAATTAATTCATTACGGAAAGAATTTTAGGAATGAGAATTTTTAAATGAGCGATTTTTTTTTGAATAAGTCACTATTTTGCCACTGGAAACTGACTGAAGAATACAGGGAATTTTAAAGCAACCATAAGCTCTACCTTCTCTGTGGCTTGTGCCTGTGACTATGTTTACTTTCTACTGTATGTATCCCTAGGTCCATGTTAAAAAAAAAAATAACACCCTTAAAGTGATTTATTTTGTTTAAATGGCTCTATGATTCCTACCAATATTTTAATGAGTCCTAATTGATTGGATGACTTATATTAACTTCCACTGCAAACAGTATGAAGCATGAACACAATAATTAGTGTAAAAATTAACTGTAATTCTGCATCCTGTTTTGCAAATATAAAATAAAGTGGCAACAAGGGCTGGGGATATGGCCTAGTGGCAAGAGTGCTTGCCTCATAAAGTGGCAACAAGTTGATCAGTAATTTCAATAATTTATTACCTATTTGTTACCCACAATGGGGCAAGTTCTGCATATTAACTTCATTAACATATAAAAGTATTAGTTTTCTTTTAATCCTTATGGTATTAAAACATGTTTATGGGACTACTGTTGGTCTTCCATAAAAACATTCATGCCTTTATTTTTTCAAATCTATCCTAAACATCACCTTAGGGTTTTGCAGCTACTGTAATAGCATTTGGAAGTTGAAAATTTTTTTTCTGTTTTTTTTACAATATAAATAATTTCGTCACTACCAATAATGGGCGTTGACAAATTTTTATAAATATCTAAGCAAATCTAACTGGGAAACCTACTTATAAAACTCCAAAATGAATTAGCAGGCCCTAGTATTAACTACTACTAATGATTAATTGCATCATTAACTGATACAATTATAATTAATGAAAATATCACTTGTGTGTTTTGACTCATAGCATCACAAGCATTCTTACTTCTTGCTTTCATAAGTTCAAATGCCATTTAAATGATAGTCATTTGTTTTGGAAAAGGGTAAATGCTTTTAGTTATTTTAATTAATCTTTATCATTTAAAGTGTGTATAAAGACATATAAGTATTCTTAAAAGTACTCTCAAATTTTTTCTGGACTGAATCAAAAGTAAAATTCAACTTTGTGAAGTATTACTAATCCTGAAATGACTTTCATAGATGATAAAAATACTTAATCTTTTTTTTCTCTTATACAGATGCAAATCTACTATATATACATATATAGAGAGAGAGCAAAAATGGAAGTCTATATTAGAAATTAATTTTTATGTATTATATATTGGTCCTTGTACATAAGTTTAAAACAATTAAATATTATTTACTAGAGCAGTTTTTCAAAAAAAAATTTATGCTATTTGACCTATTTCTCTTTTCCTTTCAGGAGTTGGAATTTTCAAATCTATTTGCTGTTCTTCACTGCATTCATTCATTCTTTGCTGTCAAAGTAACATCTTTGGACCCTCTATTTTTAGGCTGCTGCTCCTACTGCTACAAGCTCTGCTACTACAAGCAAGGCAAAGTATATGACTTGACATACTGAAGTCTGCCTTGACACTTACCATGACTAGACAAACAAAGAAATGCATTCATCATTTTACACCATGGAGAAATAGTGATATCATTAAGTCAACAGTGGAGTTAGAATGAAATTTCAGCAGAAAAAGAGTCCATGAAGCATCTCTAGCATGTTTCTATTCTGGAAGGTATCTGTAAATAATCCAAAAGGAACAAAACAATCAGTTCTTATTTATTTGGTTGATTTATACAAGTTCACTGCTTTTTGCCAAATATGAGACAAAAGAATACGTGATATAGAGTATGTAAATAATATAAAAATTGTAAGCTACCTATAAACAAAATACCAACTAAATGGTTATTTCTGTATTTTAGATTATTTGGTATGACCAATGCATATTGGGCTAGATCATGAACTGATGCCCTACCATTGTATTATGAGTGTAAAGAGGTTTTAAAACAATGACAAGAGCATGCAAAAAAAAAAAAACCCACAGAAAACAAAACTAATCTCATCAAAGAAGGAAGGACTTTAATATGGTAATGTAGTTTTTTCTTTGTATTTTCATGTCATAATTTTGCACTTGGTCACCAGTTTATCTAATTCTCAATTCCTTTAAAGAATAATACAATGTGTATATTGACTGTGATACAAAAAACACAAAATGGATTATTTCTCCCTGGCATTGCTGAGATTCAGATTTTTTATTAACTGCCACTCTTAATATTCCCCAAATGTATTAATTTAATCACGAATGACCAAAATATGTACGAATATCCTCTTCTGTCGGGGTTTTTAGCCCCCCGCGCTCCCCCAACACCCCGACCAGATGAGCCAAGAAAGGAAAGGGTTGGCAGACTGGAGGACAATAAGATGGCACCTGCAAGTCAAGTCAGCGCAAGATCTCCTTTATGGAGGGGAACACATGTAACTAATACAAGGCACAGGAGCCAATCAGGTCAAAGATAGGCAGGAAGGGGAGGGGTGTAAGGGGAAGCATGAGCTGTCCATAAGGGCGGAAGAGCTGGGGCCTAGAGCAGGCCCCAGGACTGAGAAACAGGTAGGGCCAGCTAGTTCACTTCCAGGTGTTCCCCACACTCTTCTACCCTTTATACTAAATAAATTCATATTTACTTAATGAAAGTTATTATAGAATTAGTTTCATATATTCTCAATGGCCCTAAAACCTTTGCGTACAGAAAATATCAACAAATAAGGTATACATATTTTAACTCAAAACCTCAAAGCATTCTCAGAACTATTATATTTGCATTTGATTTATATCTTTATTAAGGGATTGTGCAAGAAGTTACAATTCCATATGTCTGGTTATGAGTAAAATACATCTTATTTTATGATTCCTCATGGAGAGCTGTGAAAAATCCAAGTTAAAATATGTATCTTAGCACTTCATGAAGAAAGATTAAGAAATACCTAACTCTATGGTTATTTTACTTTAGGAATATTAGGAAGAGTTAGAAGTTGCAAAGTCTTGGAGATAAGCACTCATGACTCAGTAACTGATTTTACTATGTGGAAACTTCCTGTGTCATTCATTAAGGATCCATTGATGTATGCTTTTAAACAACCAGCTTCTTACTAAGAAGTCAGACAAAATCAAAAATTACACACTTCCTACATCTAATCTCTTTCTAAATAAATTTACCACAATATGTTTTCTAACCAAATTAGCTAAGTGTCTAACAGTCATTCAAATATTTTTTCTATATTAGGAAAAAAAAAGACTCACTGAAGACACCAAAAAGAAAAAAATTATTTATTTGTATGGACACATGTTCACTATAAGACCTCAATATCAAACTTGTTGTATGTGTTAGAAATAATCATTAGGACATCAGATTACTAAAATAAATTAAATTTAAAAATGTGTTCCATAAGTGGACTTGAGAAAGTGTTAATTTGGATCTCAGATACATTATCAAAAGGACCTGAGCAAGTTGGTTATTAATTACTGTTAAATATATTATATTTTTATCATAAACGTGGATACATAATCAGAATTAAGATAGCAAATGGCCATTACCATTTACTACACTAACCAAACACAGCACTTACAGCAAAGTTTGAGGATTCTTGAACCCTGGCAGGTGGCATGGACTGCTTCTAATTACAAAGTGAAATCTCAGCATGGCCCAGGTATAGGGAAGAGCACCGAACTCAGGCTCTGTGATTTCTCTGCAGTTGTCAAAAGGCAAATCAATAAATAAAACTAAAAATTTTTAATTGTTATGTATCAATATTTATATTCAATGTCAACTTTTATAAAATTTCATTTTGAAAAACAACAAACATTTAATCGAGTCTACATTTTTGTTGTACCATGAGAATCTAGCCCGTACCCAAGTATGTAACAGCAAATCTGTACAATGGTATATATGAATATATGACTTTTTGCCAAAATGCACACAGACACACATATACATATGTGTATACATATAAATAAGAAAATATTAAGTTATATTGAAAGAACAAGTTTCATATGCATACAGTTAATTTACATTTCAAATTGTTACTTGAATTAAAACCTATGATAATATCCTTACTGTTTTGTTTTGTTTTTGTCAGTCCTGGGGCTTGGACTCAGGGCCTGGGCACTGTCCCTGGCTTCTTTTTGCTCAGGCTAGTACTCTGCCACTTGAGCCACAGCACCACTTATGGCCTTTTCTATATATGTGGTGCTGAGGAATTGAACCCAGGGCTTCATGTATAGGAGGCAAGCACTCTTGCCACTAGGTCATATTCCCAGCCCCCTTAATGTTATTTTTGACACTATCAATTGGAAAAAACACCAAGCCTCAATTGGCATCTAAGATGATTACTGGGATGGCCACTAGTTAGAAAAATACACTTCTGATTTTCATAAGCCTAACAATTATGAATAAATATATTCTTTATAGTGTGATAGTAAGCCATAGTCATTCATTATGACTTAGCCTACTTTAGTGAGAAAGTCTAGAAATGACCAAAAAAAACCCCATAAGTTTCTGTATCTCATGTAATTTGGGTCAAATTTTTCATAAAATTCTTCTTTGTGTACTGAGTATAGCTTAATAACAGAATGTCAAATTATACATTAACTCCTCCAGTGCCTTGGCTGTGTGTGTGTGTGTGTGTGTGTGTGTGTGTGTGTATGTATTCATGTGTGAATGGGTGCCTGTGTGTGTGATCATGAAATCATTCATTATGGTGTACACAATGCAAGATTAAAGAGGCATTTACAAGTAGTTCCCTCAGAGAGAGAGAGAGAGAGAGAGAGAGAGAGAGAGAGAGAGAGAGAGAGAGAGAGAGAGAGGAGAGAGAGATTCCAGGGAGTTTTTGAAGAGCCCTCAGAGTTGACAAGCCAACTTTCAGATTGGCCAGTGAATGTGCCGCTCTTTAAAACTAGGTAAGCGTTACTAAAAAAAAAAAAAATTAAAATGTTTATTTTATTGTAGGCCTTGAACTCAGGACCTGGGTGCTGCCTTGAGCTCTTTTGCTGAGGCTAGCACTTTACCAATTGAGCCATAGCACCGCTTCCACTTTTCTGGTCATTCATTGGAGATAAGAGTCACAGACTTTCCTGCTCTGGTTGACTTCGAACTGTGATTCTCAGATCTCAGCTTCCTGAGTAACTAGGATGACAGGCATGAGCCTCAATTGCCTGGCTTTTTAAATTATTTTTATTTAATTTTTCCCCTTTATTGTCAAAGTGAAGTACAGAGGGGCTACAGTTTCATATGTAAGGCAGTGAGGACATTTCTTGTTCAACTTGCTCATGGAGACTGTTGTTTTCCTGCTACAGAAAATTCCACTGAATTGCACCCTAAGAGTACCAATGGGGGCCAATTAAAGGAACCCATGTTTCTCCTTAGCTATATCAAATGGAAAATCCATGAGGGAGTCTATGACGGATGAACGTTCTGTCTTTGTTTCTTTGACAGTGCGGGATTTTGAACTGTGTGTGCTAGGCAGTTGCTCTATCACATGAGCTAGGTCCCCAGTCCTTTGTCTTTGATGTTTTTCTTTTCCTCTTGGCAGTAATTGGGTTTGAACTCAAGTCCTGGTGCTTGCTCACCTGAGCCACACCTGCAGCCCTCTTGACTCTCTATTTTTGAGAGTAGGGAGCATCACTTTTTGCTTAGACCTGGACTGGGATCCTCCTGCTGTTTGCTTCCTGGCATAACTCAGCTGCTTCTCTTACCATGGAGTCTTGTAGACTTCTCTGTCCAGGATGTCCTAGATTGTAATCCTCTTACATTCCTGTGTGCCTGAGATATAAGCACCTGCCACAACACTCAGCTTTTCTTGGTTGAGATGGGGTCCTGCCAACCTATTTTTTCTCCAGCTGGCCTTGAATCACAGTCCTTTCAAACTCTCAGGACAGCTAGGATTAGAGGAGTGAACCACTGTGTCCAGCTTGATTGCATTCTAAGATATGGAAAACTGAAAACTGTAGCACAGAAGCCCATGGAATCATAAATGTGTTCACTTATTCCTTATTCTCACCAAGCGCAAATATGAAAGTTCCCGGTCAAATGTTTATTGAAATAAAGATATATATATATATATATATATATATATAATCTCTTATGAAGTACATAATGTATTTTATTATGTTCATCATGCCTATACAAGCCTATGTGTAAAAAAATAAAACAAATATTTTAAGCTTTCTACTTAAAACACACATAGAAAATAACCTGGAATTTGTAAATGAAAGATACAATAAATTAGTCAGGGAATAACCTTAAAGGCATCCAAAAATCACAGTGTTATGTAAATAGAAGTGAGTTAAAAGCTTTTTATTTTGATGAGAATCTATATCCTTATTATACCCTAACATTTTCTTGAATGTAATAATAATAATTTGTGCTGGTCCCAGGACTTGAACTTAAGGCCTGGGCACTGTCTCTAAGCTTTGTTTGCACAAGGTTAGCACTGGGCTTTAGCTAGAACTTTGGAAAACTCAATACTGCTAAATAAACTCTGGTATATTTTCAAGTTCTCATCTGACTCCAAGAACCAGCACTGTGGCTGGAAATCCTGATGAGGACCTTGCTCTGAACTCCCCACAGAAGAAGCCTCCTCTAAACAAGGTGATCAAGCACTCAGAAGTACTTGTCTGTTTAAGAAATAGGCAGCTGGGTGCAATGGCTCATGACTGTAGACTCAGCTACTCAGAAGACTTACATCCAAGAATTGAGGCTCCAGCCAAGGCAGGAATGTCCATAAGACTCTAATCTCCAGTGAACTACAAGGAAACAGGAAGTGGCACTGTGGCACTCTAGAGTGTTAGTCTTGAGCAGAAGAAGTTCAGGAACAGTGCACAAGCCCTGAGTTCAAGCCCCAGGACCAGCACAATGAAAAGGAGAAAGAAATAGGCACTTAGAAAAGAATAATGGCAAATCAATGAATGAAAAAATATTCATAGTTACAAAATTGGAAGTGGTTCTATGATCTTAATTGCTTTTTCTTATAAGGATTGGTAATGGTTAGTATGTACCTCTAATTGATTTTTGTTTGGTAATATTTAACGTTTTTTATTTTTTATGGGTTAGAAAAGTTCATATAAGGAGATTACCATGGAACATGTTCTTCTCTGTCCAGTGTTTCTTTTTTGTTTTTAATTGGTTGTGGGTTCTGGGCACTATCCCTGATCTCTTCAGTTCAAGGCTAGCGCTCTACCACTTGAGCCATAGCACCACTTCCAGTTTTCTAGTGGTTCATTGGAGACAGGACTTTCCTTCCCAGGCTGGTTTTTGAACGGTGATCCTCCAGATCTCAGCCTCCTGAGTAACTGGAATGACAGGGTGGAGCCATGAATGCTTGGCTTGAGTTAGTCTCTAGGCCACATGTGAAGCGTGTGTGTGTGGGGGGGTGGGTGGTCTGCACTTGTGTTTCAGGGAACAAATGGACTTGTGAGCCAGGAGGTCCTGGAGCCACACATGCAAGGTCTGATCTTCCTGGAGTCTAATCCGGTTGTCACTCCATTTTTCAACAATCCCAAGGTACACCCAGACATTGCCATTCCTCAGAGTTGAGGTATTTTAGTTACATATTCCTTGTTTCCCCCATTGGTTGTGGGACTTGAACTCTGGGCCTGGGTACTGTCCCTGACCTCTTCAGCACAAGGCTAGTACTCTATCACTTGAGCCACAGCACCATTTCTGGTTTTCTGGTGGTTCATTGGAGATAAGAATCTCACCGATTTTCCTGTCCAGGCTGGCTTCGAACCCCGATCCTCCAGATCTCAGCCTCCTGAGTAGCTAGGATGACAGGTGTGAGCTACCAGTGCCTGGCTGGCATTTTCAATCATAAATATCACTGGTTGAATTTCATTTTGCTGACATGTTTTATGCCATTATTGTTATTTGTGTCCCCTGACACTGGGGACATATTAGCAGATAGATAATCTGAATTGAGAGTTTTAATTGTTGTTTTTTCATTGTTGTTTTTTTTGGATCACAGATTATGAAGCAACTACCAATTAAGTTTGATCAACAAATACTGCATTTCCCAGAGCATTCAGGTAAGACCATGAAATACTCCGTCAACCCCACATGCCGTTTCTATACTGGCCCAAATAGGAAACTGAGAATTGTAATTTGGAGACAGAAATTATAAAATTCTCCGAAATTATAAAATTTTACATTTTTAAATTATAAAATTTTGCTCATGTTCTCAGTGTCTGTGTTGTTCTTGTGGCTTGAACTCAGGGCCTGGGCACTGTCCCTGAGTTTCTTTTGCTCAGAGATAGCACTCTTCCACTTGATCCACAGTGCCAATTCTGGCTTGTTTTGCGTTCATGGGAGATAGAGTCTCACAAACTTTTCCTACCCCAGCTAGCCTTGAACCTCGTTCCTCTAGATGTCAGCCTCCTGGTTGGCTAGGATTACAGGTGTGAGCACTGGTGATTTTGATTGTGGTTGTGATGACAGAGAGTTGAGGAGTCACAGGCTGTGATTTTGCCCCTCTCTAAGGCCTTTTCCCTTGCTTCTTTCCGGTCTCAGCTGAGAAATTGCTGTGTCTGAAATAGCAGGACTGAAATGAGTTCCTGCAGCAAGCCTCCTTTCAGATAGACTCTATCTAGAAGCCCATGACAGCCTCCGGCACAAGGCTCAACCTCCTGTGCTATTTGTGTGTGGTAGTGACTCAGAAGGATGTAGCCACATGCCTCCTCCTCTCCCCCCTTGTTGGTACTGGTAAGAACATGGTAGTGCCTTGTTTCAGTATGAGTACTAGTGCTTGTCCTCAGAGCCTCATGTCCTCACTTGGCTTTCTTGATCCTGGATTGCTAATGCTTGAGCTTCATCGCTGCTTCCAGGTTTTTTGTTGCTTCATGTGAGATGAGAGTCTCTTGAATGTATCTGCTTGAGCTGGCTTTGAACCTGGATCTTCTGATCTCAGCTTTCTGAGTAGCTGGGATTACAGGTGTGAGGCACTTGGTTCTGCTTTGATTTTCCTCCATATCCTGCATGCACTTTTTGCCCATTTGTAAGTCCTTAGCTCCCTCCTGTGGGCAACCACTTACCTCTTAGTCTGAGTTATTCACTTAGATGTTCCTTTTTAGGTGGTGGTCAGTGGACTGAGGGTAAGTACATGTGTAAGTACATGTAAAGTGTGCCCCACCATTTTAGGAAGTTACTGCAGCCTGTGTGATGCCATATATGCAGTCTTAAATGAGCACATACAATGGAGCAATGATAACTCTGACTCGGGCCATTTCTGAAGACTGCTTGATTGTAAACTGATAAAGAGGTAAAAGAGAGCCATTATCCTAATGTTCCTAAATTATCCTCATGTTCTAAATACAAGTCTGAGATTATGGGGAGTTCTAGAAACATTGAAAATGGTTCCTCTTTGGTGTATTTGTTGTGAAATAGATCAGCCAGTCTGTGTGCCAAAACTGGGATTTGAGCTTGGGAACTCTTGTCTACTCAATGCTGGTACTGGACCACGTGAGTCACTCCTCTACTTCTGGCCTTTTGCTGGTTATTTGGAGATAAGAGTCTCTTAGATTTGGCTTCGTTGGGCCTGGCTTCTAACCTTGGTCCTCAGATTTCAGTCTCTTTAGTAGCTAGGATGACAGGCATGAGCCACCAGCACCTGGCTCAGCCTCCAGTCATTTACTTCAAGTACTAAGATTAGGTGAGCTTTTTTGTGTTACCCCAAGCCCTGAGAGTGAACACTTCCATTGTATTGCCTATTCAAGCATGTGTGGATTCTCCCTCCAACTTCCTCCCTCCCTCCCTCCCTCCCTCCCTCCCTCCCTCCCTCCCTCCCTCCCTCCCTCCCTCCCTTCCTTCCTTCCTTCCTTCCTTCCTTCCTTCCTTCCTTCCTTCCTTCCTTCCTTCCTTCCCCTTCCTTCCTTCCTTCCTTCCTTCCTCTTTTCCCTCTTCCCTCTCTTTCTGTCAGGGTGCATTCCACCTGATTGTCATGTTTTCTTCTACCTCACTGGTTGTCATGTGCTATCCTTCCACCTGATTGGCTTTCATGGCTTGTTATGTTTTTTCTTTGCACCGAAAGTGAAAATGGAGAAGAATCCCAAGGCCTTTATGGGAAAGAGGAAGGACTTGGGGCTAGGAGAGGACTTTTGTTGTGCTGTGGCCGATGGTTTTGGTGTTGGGAGCTTGTGAAGAAATTGCTGAGTTTAGTTGAAGCTGTCTAGTGGACAGAGAAGAGGAGGACATAGCTTGTGCTCTGAGAGAAGAAGTGCTCCTGACTGGGCAATAGGTGGTGGCAGAGGCCATGGTGCCTTTGCTTTGGAGATGGAGTTTCAGGGTCCTTTGTGTTCTCAAAGTGCTTCTCCAGTCCTTGTTTCTGCCCCTTCCCCGTGCTGAACAGAGAGAATGGGAACGGATTTCTTTTTCTTCTTTTCTTTTCGTTCATCTCCTGTGGGGCCTAGGCACTGTTCCTGAGCTTCTTTTGCTCAAGGCTAACAATCTACCACTTTGAGCCACAGCACCACTTTTGGTTTTCTGGTGGCTAATTGGAGATAAGAGTCTCATGGACTTTCCTGCCAGGCTGGCTTTGAACTTGCCATCCTCTGATCTCAGACTTCTGGTAATTAGGATGACAGGCTTGAGCTACTGGCACCTGGCTTTCATATGCATTTATAAGAAATATAAATAAACCTTTGGCAAGGTAATTTCATGTACGAATTCCTGACTTTCAACCTAAAAGATCATTAGTCAGTAGATAGTGGCACGTACGTGTGTGTGTGTGTGTGTGTGTGTGTGTCCATGCGCACGTGTGTACACGTGGGTAAAGAGATTTGAAATCAGAAGGGCCAGCTCTCATTTGGCTTTTTCTGATCATTGGTGCTCTACCACTTGAGCCTTGCTTCTACCCCTAGTTTTTTGCTGGTTAATTGGAGATAGGAGTCTCAGTGGGCTTTCTTGTGTGGGCTGGCTTTGAACCTTGGTTCTTAGATCTCATCTTCCTGAGTAGTTAGGATTACAGGTGTGAGACACCAACACTGGCTCCCTCTCCTCCCTTTTAAAGAAGTTTTTAATGGATTCCATTGTTCTATTTCCTTACATAAAGTATTTCGATTATCTTCATCTTCCTGTCCCTCTTCTTCCCCATTCCCCTTCCAAGGGATTTCCATTTCCTGTTTTGCACTCATGCTATAGAGAAAGTAGTGATGTCAGTGTGTGTGTGTGTGTGTGTGTGTGTGTGTGTGTGTGTGTGTGTGTGTTAGAACTTTGGAGTTTTACATAGGCAATTTGCTGCCATATTTGAAGCAGCCACTAGAGGACACTCAAACACTGGGGGGGTGGGGGCGGAAGTGTTCCCATCAGTTTAACAGCTTAGCCTTCCATTCTAGATGACATACTGGATGTGACATTCATCTTTTTTTCTCTTTTTAGTAGCTGAAAAAACAGAGCTCCATTGTGTTGGTCTTTTTTATGATTTGAGGTTAGCAGGACGAACTGTAAGCTGGGACCTCCCCTCCAGAAGAATGTTGGCTCATCATTCTTGCACTTTTCCAGGTACCATGGAGCACACTTATAATCCCAGCTATTCAGGAGACTGAGATCTGAGGATCACTGTTCAAAGCCACCCAAGGCAGGAAACTCTGTGAGATTCTAATCTCCAATGGACCACCAGAAAACTGGAGGAGGAATTGTAGCTCAAAGTGATAGAGCACTAGCCTTGAACACATAAGCTAAAGGGCAGCATCTAAGCCCCAAGTTGAAGTCCCAGCACCAACACCCCCAATCCCCAACCCTGATCATCCAACCTTGAAATTAAAATCTATGAAATAAGATAAGCAGGTACTGTGTGACTCTTGTATTTTTGAAGATGAAACATAAAGGAAAAGAGGAGAGGGCTTCTGTTTCATGAAAGACATTAAAATTTAAGTCCTACCTATGACTAGTCCTATTAAATGAATGGAAACTACAAAACTGCAGCGCTGTCAGCTGGCTGACTATTGCAAATTATTGTTTAGTGCTGGATTGCCTGTGCTCAAACTGCTGCTATGAAATCAAAAGCCATTTTGTAAAAAATTTGTGCAAAAATGTGGGGTTTTGGCTTTATCTTAAGTCACGTGACTCACACGAAATGGCTCAAAAGCCTTTATAGGCTGGTTATTCTGGCAGGTGCAATACTTGGGATCCCTGGACAGAAATGATATGTGTAACCCTGTTTTTGGATTTTTTTTTGGCAGGCCTGGCATTTGGACTCAGAGACCTTGCAATTACTCACAAATACACACACCAAGCCTTTATTACGATTACTAATCATTTTTCCTTATTTTTCAGATAGAGTGTCAGGTTTTGATTTCTTTTTGTCCTAGCTTTTCTCAAATTATAATTCTCAAAATGATGCTTCTCTCACTCAGCTGGAATTACAGACACTCGCCACCCTGCCCAATTTAGTGGTTACAATGGGGGTCAGGGTAGGGAGTGTCTGACTAACTTTTTTGCCCAGACTTGCCTTGACCCACAATTCTCCCAGTGTCTACCTCACGCAGAACTGGGATTGCAGATGTAAGAAAACACACTCAGCAATATACCTGCTCTTGACCCTGAAAATATCCTTGTTCACATCCAGTGGGGCAGAGTGCTATTATCCTAGCTACTCAGGAGGATGTGACCTGATGATTGTGGTTCAAAGCCAGCCCAGGCAGAAAAGTGCCTAAGACTCTTAAACCTACAAGAATAAAAGTGAACCCATGGCTACAATAGCACCAGCCCAGCTACTTGCTAATTCTACCTTATATGTTACTAAGCCAAAGGGACATTTTTTTTTGTCAGTCATGGGGCCTAAATCAGGGCCTCAGGTGTTGTCCTGAGTCTCTTTGTACTCAAGGCTAGCGCTCTACTACTTGAGGCATAGCACCACTTCCAGTTTTCTGGTGGTTCATTGGAGATTAGAGTTTCATGGACTTTTCTGCCCAGGTTGACTTTGAACTGTGATCCTCAGATCTCAGCATCCTGAGGAGCTGGGATCATAGGTGTGAGCCTCCAATACCCAGGCGAGATCTGTTGAGAGTGAACTGCCTTTTAAGGTCCAGGCCCTGAGTTCAAATCTGTATGGCACCAAAAAACAAAAAGGTAAACCCCTACCAAGGTGAATAAGATGGTTGCTCTTCTTCTAATATAAAGACTAAAGAAGTGTGACATGGATCTGACATAATAGACTCTCTGTCTCTGTCTGTCTGTCTGTCCGTCTGTCTGTCTGTCTCTCTCTCTCGGTCTCTTTGCAGTCAATTTCTCTCTGGGACTGTCCTTTTGTTTTGTTTTCTCTTTGCATGAGTTCAACTGTCCATCTCACCATCTTTCCTTCCATTTCATTTTAGGAGGAGAGAAAGAACTCTCGAGCAAGGTGGCTGGTGCCCTTGGCCCCACCTACACAGTGGTCATGAGATGTCTTTGGAAAGGGGTGAGGCTCTGGGCCCATTAGACCCCTTCCCCAAATCCAAATTGCACCCTCTTCTCACCCTCGTCAGGCACTATAGCACCAGAGAATAGAAAAATGAGCTAGGTTTTGATTTTTATTTCTGTGACATGGGACTTGAACCCAGGGACTCTTTTGCTCAAGGCTGGTGGTCTACCACTTGATCCACAGCACCACTTCCAGTTTTCTTGGTGGTTCATGAGAAGTCAAGAATCGCATTGACTTTGCTGTCTCTGCTGGCTTTGAACTGTGATCTTCTAGATGTCAGTCTCTTGAGTAGCTGGGATGAGAGACGTGAGTCCCTCACATTTTTAAGTTGATTGTGATTTTGTGTTTGAATATGTTGGTAAACATGAAGTCAATGAGTGCTACATGAGGAATTCTGTTTTTGGGTTCAAGGTCTTGAGCCCAGGGCCTTGGTGCATGTTAAGTGTTGGATGGTGCTTCTGAGCCCCACCTCACTCTGGGACTTTTTGCTTAGCTAGTTTGAGATTGACGAATGCTATTTGTAGCATGCATCCATCTTCCCTCCCTCCTTCTATCCATCTACCTTTCCATTTTCCCTGCTTCCATCCATCCATTCATGTTTTCTCCTGCACTCCCTCCCTCCCTCATACATCCATCTTCCCTCACTCCATCCATCTTCCCTCACTCCTTCCATCCATCCATCTTTCCATCTTCCCACTCCCTTCCCTCCATCCTTCCATTAATCTTCTATCCATCCATCCATTCACCTACTTCCCCTTCCCTCCTTCCTTCCTTCCTTCCTTCCTTCCTTCCTTCCTTCCTTCCTTCCTTCCTTCCTTCCATCTATCCATCCATCCATCCATCCATCTTCCCTCCCTCCTTCTATCCATCCATCCATGCATCTTCCCTCCCTTCTTCTATCCAACCACCCTCCTTCCCTCCCTCCTCCTTCCCTCCCTCCCTCCTTCCTTCCCTCCCTCCCTTCCTCCTTCCCTCTTTCTTATCTCCAACTGAACCACCAAAAATGGAAAAGCCCAAAATGGAGCTGTGGCTCAAGTGGTAGAGTGCCCAGATCTGTGTGAATAAGCTTAGGTAGAGTAACCAGGCCCTGAGTTCAAGTTTCAGTCCTGGAGCTTGAACTCAGGGCCTTGGTGCTGTCCCTAGGCTTTTTGGCTCAAGATTAGTGCTCTACCACTTGAGCCACAGCTCCATTTTTGCTTATTTTTTTCCTTTCTGGGTCACTTGAGAGAAGAGTATGATAGACTTTTCCTGCCTGCAGTGGTTTTGAACCATCATCCTTGGATCTCAGCCTCCTGAGAGTACCTAAGATTACAGGCATGGTCTACCCACAACTGCTGGCCCTGAGAAAATCATTTTTAACAGCCTCTTAATTTCTGTAGTCTTTTTCATTGGCTGTCTGCTGTTTTGTGCATGTGACTCTAGTGATTTGGAGCAGAGGTTAATGAGGTGTGAAGATGTGCGTGTATGGCGGTGTACATTTAATAGGCCATTGGACAAAGGCAAGGTATTCTCCTCTGATTGATTTAAACCTGGCTTAGAGAGCCAGTCTGTTCTGTCTTCTTTGTGCTAGGCTACATCCTAACCATATTTCTCTTAACAGATCCAAGTAATAGAGCACTAGCCTTGAGCAAAAGAAGCTTAAAGACAGTACCCAGGCCCTGAGTTCAAGACCCAGGACCAGCAAAAAAAAAGAAAGAAAATTATTTTTTGTTTCTTTAAATTCTTAAAACATTTTTTGTAAAGGTGATGTACACAGGGGTTACAGTTAGGTGTGTAAAGTCTGAATTTCTTATGCCTTGCAAATAGATATTTTCATTGTTTTTTTTTTGTGTTTTGTGCCAGTACTGAGACTTGAACTCGGGGCCCAGGTGCTGTCCCTAGGCTTTCTCTTTTAAGGCTGGTGCTCTACTGCTTAGGCCACAACTCCACTCCCAGCCCTTTTGTTGGTGGTTCATGGGAAAGGAGTCAACACAGACTTTCTTACCTGGCATTTGGCTTTGAGCTGCAATCCTCTGGATCTCAGCCTCCTGACTGCCAAGGATGACGATCTGAGCCATGGGCACCCAGCAGGTTTTCCACCTCCATCACGGTGCCTGTGGCTCCTTGCAGGCCCTGTGTCAACTCACCCGCCAGTGCCCCACCGCCTTCTGCAACATGATTGAGACATTGGGGCCGACTACAGTCATCAGTGCCCTGGCCCATGCCATCTGCAAGGTGCAGCAGTACCTGCTGACTCTCTTCAATGGCATGCTGTCCTGCTGCACCCACCTGCAGAGCCTCACCCAGGAAAAGGGGGGCCTTGCTGCTCCCTCCCTCTGCCTCATAATGACCATCTTGAGCCCGGTACTAGTACTGCTCACCTGTAATCCTGGCTACTCTGGAAGCTGAGATCTGAGGACTGAGATGCAAAGCCAGCCCATGCAGAAAAGCCTGTGAGACTTTTATCTCCAATGAATCACCAGGAAACCATAAATGGGGCTGTGGCTCAGGTGGTAGAGCAGTAGTGTTGAGTGGCAAAGCTCAGTGACAGCACCAAGGCCCTGAGTTCAAGTCCCATGACTGACAAAAACAAAAACAAAAAACAAAATCAGGTAGCTGGTATGCTTTTTATTTCTTGTCATGTTTGAGGATTATAATCTGTCCACTCTGCACAATGGAGATGGCTGGACGTTCTTCACGCGTGTTCCACAAGAACTTTCTAGAGACTCGGCTGTCTCCTGTAGGATTTCTGTTTTTGACCATCTGCTTCCTTGGCAGCCCATCCACTGCCATTTGAGCCAAAGCCTTCCTTGTGGTTCTCTATATTCTGTTTCATAGCTTCAAAAAGCTGCTGCTCAGCTGCCAGACGAGGTGAGACTCTCCCCAGGAGGGACTAAAGGACAGCCTGCCACATCCTGGCTGTGGAGTGCACAGAGCATCTATAATGGTCTCCAGGTGAATGTGAGAATTGTGAGCCATGGTGGACCTGGCCCATACAAGGCTGGCCCTCTCCCACTCGAGCCACACCTCCACTTTGGCTTTTTGCTAGCTCACTGGAGGCTGAGATCCAGAGGACCAAGCTTTGAAGCCAGCCAGGATGGGAAAGTCCGTGGGACTCTGATCTCTAATGAACTACCAGAAACCGGAATTGGCATCATATGTGGCTCAAAGTGGCAGAGTGCTAGCCTTGAGTGGACAAGCTCAGGAACAGCACCCAGGCCCCAAATTCAAGTCCCACCACTGACACAAAAAGAGCAAGGGAAAGTGCCCAAGCCCAGTACTCTCATTCTCACACACATTATACAGAACTGGTAGCCAAAGATACATGAAAAGGTTCGAACGTTAGGCACAGCAGAGCTGCCATGTCTCCCTGTCGCCTGCAGGCTGGTGATGTACATTGAGAGGAACAGCAGGAAGACCATGCCATGTGAGGAGCAGCAGAGCTGTGGCACATGTCTGTCCAGATGTTTGGAGGTGCTCATCTGTCACATTGCCCAGGAGAAGCTGGGAATTCTGGGTAGGCTACTATCTCCCTCTCTTCTCTCCTTTCTGTGTTTATTTCACCCTCACTTTTTTTTTGCCAGTCCTGAAACTTGAACTCAGGGCCTGGGCACTGTTGATGAGCTCTTCAGCTCAAGGCTAGCACTCTATCACTTGAGCCACAGCACCACTTCTGGTTTTCTGGTGGTTCACTGGAGATAAGAATCTCACAGACTTTCCTACTCTGGCTGGCTTTGAACTGTGATCCTCAGACCTCAGCCTCCTGGGTAGCCAGGGTTACAGGCATGAGCCATCATGCCCAACCATTTGTGATGTGTCTTGCATAACATCCTCCAAGCCCTGGATAACATGCCTGGCTACAAACACCCCTCTACATTTCAAGGCAGGCAACTGAAGCTGTGCCTTCCCATGATGCCCATGGCCCTGCACCTGGTCACCTCCCAGGTGCTTCCCTTTTCCAAGGGAATCCAGGTGACACCCAGTGCCCTCTGGAATCAGACTCAGGGTGGTGGCAGTGACATGGGCCATGCCCTTCAGGGTCTTCTCCTTGAGCTCAACATCACTCCTGGTATTCAGGCTTCGGTCTTTGCACTCTCTTCTTCCGCTACCAAGTATATAGGTGTTTCAGCCTCAAGTGATAATGGAAGAATTTCTCTTAAGTTATGGCACCTTTCTGGTGAGTACCAATTTCTGTTTGTGCCAGGCCTGGTGCTTGAACTCATGGCCTAGGCACTATCTCTGAGCTCGTGTGTGTGTGTATGTGTGTGTGTGTGTGTCCAAGGCTGGGTGCTCTGCCACTTGAGACACAGCTCCACTTCAGGCTATTTTACTGCTGCATTGGAGGTCAGAGTTTTATGGACTTTCCTGGTTAGGCTGGCTTTGAACTGTGATCCTCAGATCTCAGCCTCCTGGGTTATTGGGGACAGTCAGGAGCCACCAGCACTGGCATAGAGCACCCACGGAAAACATGAGATCTGTTGTGTTTCTTTTTACTTTTCCTCTGCCATTTGAATCTGATTTATTGAAAGAAATCCAGTGGCATTAGATTTTTGTCTCGAGAGGAATGACCTTTTTATCTGTTGACTGTAAGAAAGTTTGACATTTGGAGAAAAAGCACATTCTTTGTCCTGAATAATGCATTTTGTTTGCTAAATTCCCCACCCTGTTGCATATGCTTGATTGAGCACTTTCATAAAGCTTAGTCTTAAACGTCACTGAAGATATTTCAGATAAATTTGGGAGAATGGGATACAACTGCCTTCCAATTGTTAATCATGTAGGCTTGCTTTGTCCAATGTTGTTTGTATCATGTCTCTTTAGATGGTGACAAATTTCTACATTGATTTCTGTTCTTTTCTTTTTTGGTCAGTCATGGGGCTTAAACTTGTGGCTTGGGCACTGTCCCTGAGCTCTTTCACTCAAGGCTGGCACACCACCACTTTGAGCCATAGTCCTAATTCCTGCTTTTTGGTGGTCATTGGAGAGAAGAGTCTCAGAGTCTTTCTTGCCTGGGCTGTCTTTGAGCCATGGTCCACCAGGACCCATAGGATAGTTGTTATATGAAATGTCATGTACCTTATATAATATTGTGTTGTAGCAGTCTGTATTTTCTTTCAGCATTTGTTTGCTGCCTTTACTCAAGATGTCATGTTTACCAGAGTCACATTAAGTTGATCAACCCGGGAGAAACGAACATCCACGAGCAAATGATGACCGGCCCAGATATTTGTGCCTGTGTGTGAAACAACTAACAGTGACATTTAGAACATGCAGGTGGGAAGGTGGGTGCTGGTCATCACACCTGTCATCCCAGCTACTCAGGAGGCTGAGATCTGAGGATCATGCTTCAAAGCCAGCTCCAGGCAGGAAAGACCATGAGAATCTGATCTGAGTGGCACTGTTGCTCAAGTGGAAGAGTGCTAAACTTGAGCAAAAGAGCTCAGGGAGAGTGCCCAGGCCCTGAGTTCAAATCCCACAACTGGCAGAAAAATAAATTCAGACAATCAGCAAGAATGATGACCAACTGTATTCCCAGGGCTCGCAGCATTTGAGGAGTTTGTCAAGATCACTTTATCCACATTTGAAACTGTGATCCAGCACCCTGAATTTCTGAAAGACTACCATCCCACAGTCAGTGCTTGGTGGTTGAGCAGGAAGAGCTCTGCCCAGCAGGGGACAGTGGTGCCCCATCTTTCCTCTGTGCTGCCTCTAAGTGAGCTTCAAGCATCTCCTTGCCTCCACGCATCCATCCCCACCCATGAGTGCAACTGGGGCTTGCATTCAGGGCCTGGCTGGGGTGTGCACTGATCCTTCACTTCGTTTCATGAGGCTAGCACTCTACCCCTTGAGCCACAAGTCCACTTCTGGCTTTTTGCTGGTTACTTAGGGTAAGAGCCTCAAGACTTTCTTCTTGGGCTGGCTTTGAAATGGGCCCCTCAGATCTCAGCCTCCTGAGTAGCTAGAATTACAGGCCACCAGCAACTGGCTTTCATTTTGTGTCTTTACAAGCTACCAGCAGAGGATTTTCATAGTCTTGACACAGCCCATGGCTATGTTTTCTGTTTTAATTTTTAAGGCAAACTAAAAACAGTGACATTTTATTTTTCAACTTGTTTTCTTTGAGTAGGTAATTATATTTATTAGACTATAAAAGTTGCAGCTCTTATAATCAAAGAGGCTCAAACAAAGGATTTCTCCATACTTTGATCCACCTTTGTCTACAGCCTTTAAGGAATATCTCACTTGATTCGTTTAGACTTATCTGTGAGAAAGCCACACATGATATACCAATGTCTCATTACTGAGAAACAGGCTGCTCTGGGTTTTGAGAAAAGCTGGATTTTGTTTCTTTAAAGAAACTGAATAAAACTCCTGCATTTTTTATAAAGAAGTCTAGTTGGAGGAAAAATGTCTATTGGATGCAAAGGAATCTGCTTTTTAGGAAGCAGACCAGCCTAGCTCACAGAATGAATCCTGTTGCTTCTTGAAAGGTTAATTGAATTTTGTCTTAAAATGATATTTCAAAGGATGGTATATGACACTACACTCTATATTATTGCACTGTTTTATAACCCTGGGCTTTGTTTAGAAGCTTCTTACATAAAGCCATGCAGAATATCAAACCAGTTTGCTAGTGTAAATAACAATAAATAGATTGACACCTTCCGATTTCCCCACCTTCTGGGAGGAAATAGGGGAGAAGGCTCAGGTCTGAAATCTGCAGCCCGATGCATAGGGTTTTGTTGGGGTTTCATCTCCCCTCCACCTTTTTCTTGACATCTGAGCCTCTGGGGTCCCCTTAGCCAAGGCCACATTTCTGGGGCAAAAAGAAAAAAAAGTGTTTCAAAGGATTGTACTTACAATTAGATTAATTCGTAGTGTGAAGATGCCTAGAAGGCTACTTTGGTGGTAGGAAGAGCCAAAGTAGTTATTAAGAACTAGCACTGGCCAGGCACTAGTGACTTGCACCTGTGATCCTAGCTACTCTGGAAGAAGAGATCTGAGGATAGTGTGTTGGACGCCAACCCAGACAGAAAGTCCATGAGACACTCATCTCCAGTTAACCAGCTAGTAGCCAGGAGTGGAACTGTGGTTCATGGGGTAGAGCATTAGCCTTGCAGGAACGCAAGGCTAAGTTCCAGCTCTGGTACTAACACACACACGAAGCAGATCAACACCCTGGAAGTCAAGGGTTGGGTTGGAGTGGTCATTTCTCAGAGAGAGAACTTGCAGGAAGAACAAATAGCACGTCCACGTGGCTACAAGCTGCAAGCATGGCCTGCACACAGCATTGAGAAAATTACAGATGGGCAGGGCATGGGTGGCTCACGCCTCTCATCCTGCTACTCTGGAAGCTCATATCTGCGGGTCCTGGTTCAAGGCTAGCCAGGCGGAAAAGTCTGTGATACTATTATCTCAGTTAACCTCCAAAAATAAAAGCCATAAGGGGACGTGTAGCTTGGGTGGTACTGTGTTCGCCGTTAGCAAAACAAGCTTAGTGACAGCACCCAGGCTCTGAGCTTGAATGGCAGAACTAGCATATGTGTGTGTAAGTGTGTGTGAGTGTGTGTGTGAATGTGTGAGTGTGTGTGAGTGTTTTTGCTGGTACCTGGGCTTTTTCACTCGAGTCTGGTGCCCTGAAACTTGGACATTCCTGCAGTTTGCGTTGACACTGGTACTTGAGATGGCGTGGGGGCTGTGTAACGTGGGCATTGCGCGTAAGTGTGTGGCTCGCGGATTCCCGGCATGAGACCAGGGCGTTGCGCATAATGGGCGCTCCAGGAACCGCAGCCTCCCCCAGGGCGGACCATACCCCGCTGGGCATGCGCTCCCTCCCCCAGTACTCGAATCGCTCCCCCGCCTCTCTGTGCATGGACCCGGCCACAGCTGGTGGAACACGTGGACACGGCCAGCTCCGAGCCTCCCGCAGAGATCTGGGGACTCCGAGCCCCTGAGACACCGCTTCCCGCTGGGCGCGGCCACTCCAGCTGCCACAGCCCTGCGCAAGGCCCGGCATTACCTTTCTTCTCTTTGTCTAGTAATCGTTTAATAAATCATAAATTATGTAAAAAAACAATGTCCAGAGTTCCTTAGTCGAATACATTCAGACTTAAAAAATAATTATTTATTGGATAGAACGGTTACAGTTTCATACGTGAGGCAGTGGGTACATTTCTTGTACAATTTTCTCCTCCCTCATTTCCCCCCTTCCCCTTTCCCTCTCTCCCATGAGTTGTTCAGTTGGTTTACACCAAATGGTTTAGCAAGTATTGCTTTTGGAGTCGTTTGTCTTTTTATCCTTTGTCTCTCGCTTTTGATATTCCCTATTCCCTTTCACTTCCCTAGTTCTAATACCAGTGTACACAGTATCAAGTCTGAAGAGGAAATGAGAATAGCCAAGAGACACCTGAAGAAGTGCTCCACATCACTGGCCATAAAAGAAATGCAAATCAAAGCAACACTGACATTTCCTGATAATGTCCATTATCAGGAAAACAAACAGTAACAAATGTTGGAGAGGATGTGGCCAAAAGGGAACCCTACTTCATTGTTGGTGGGAATGTAATCTGGTCCAGCCACTCTGGCAAGTGGTATGGAGATTCCTCAGAAGGCTCCACTCTGCCCCAGCAGCCCCACTTTTGGGCATCTACCCAAAAGACCACAAACAAGAACACACTAAAGCCACCAGCACAACAATGCTCATCGCAGCACAATTTGTCATAGCTAGAATATGGAACCAACCCAGATGCCCCTCCTTAGATGAATGGATCAGGAAAATGTGGTACATATATACAATGGAATTCTATGCCTATATCAGAAAGAATGATATTGCCCCATTTTTAAGGAAATGGAAGGACTTGGAAAAAATTATACTAAGTGAAGTGAGCCAGACCCAAAGAAACATGGACTCTATGGTCTTTCCAGAGGCCCACAGCCAACAGCTGCTCTTGCAATGCAGAGGAACTTCACACTAGCTCACCTGGACAGCACACCTGCACAACACACCTGCACAGCACACTTGCAGAGCACACCTGCACAGTGCACCTGCAGAACAAGGATCACATGCACACCAGCACACCTGCACAGCACACCTGCAGAGCTGGACCACACACCAGCTTAGCAGCACACCACACCTGCAGAGCTGGACCACAAACCAGTGCACCTGTACAGAACACCTGCAGAGTTGGTCCACACACCAACACACCTGCAGAGCTGAACCACACACCAGCCCGCCTGCAGAGCACATCTGCAGAGCTGGACCACACACCAGCCCACCTGCATAGCACACCTGCAGAGCTGGACCACACACCAGCACACCTGCACAGCACACCTGCAGAGCAGGGACGGCACCACACACCGCACACACCTGGCTCATGGAGGGAGATGGGTCTTTCTTATGCTGCCTCTCTGGGCTCCTCCTGACTCCATTCTTGCCTCCCGAGTAGCTGGGATTTTAGGTGTCGCCAAAGCACCTGACAGATGAACTAACAATCTGAACATCATCAAATGTGTTCAGGAATTAATATGTCAAGGATATGAGTGATGGATAGATAGACGTGAGATTAAAATTGTACGTATTTAGCATCTACATTTAGACTTATTAAAGTAGCTGTGGCAGCAATCATGCTTCTTTATACATTGAGGAGAGCTTCAATCAAGGGGCTGTGTTTGGGAGAAAAAGAATTCAGAGTGCACTGTTTTTAGCTTTGACTACTGTGAACATGATTTAGCTTTGACTAGTATGACTATACTTTTGTATGTTTGGCAAATACAAGCTATGACACAGAATCTTACTTAGATTTGTATATCATATGTTTTTTCTCTCTCCCCCCTCTCTCTCTCTCTGTGTGTGTGTGTGTGTGTGTGTGTGTGTGTGTGTGTGTGTGTGTGTGTGCTGGAATGGGGCTTGAACTCAGAGCCTCATGATTTTGCTCAGTTTTTGTTCTCATAGCTTTTACTTTACCACTTGATCCATGCATCCGATTCTGCCTTTTTGCTGGTTAATTGGCGATAAGACTCTGTCTGGTTTGTCTGCCCTGACTGTCTTTCAACCGTGATCCTCAGATCTCAGCCTCCTGAGTAGCTAGGATAACAGGCGTGAGCCACCAGCACCTGGCTTCATCTCAATGTTTAAATGCTTTCATATATTTTGCAATACTGTCTTTTCATGGTTGTTACCACCCTGTCTAGTTCTACACATGGATCCTCTAGATCTCAGAAACTAGAGGTACAGATAGGAGTCAGCAGTGCCCAATTATGTTAAATGCATTCTTATTTACAAATAAATACTCAAGCAAAAACCATCCCTCATTTCAACAGCTGGATGTTAGAAGAGGTCTAAATGGTGGTCAGTAAATTTAGAGATTTGTTAGTTAATTAATTTGGACCAAAGCTACCTTTTCATACTATTAACGTGTATCTTGTTTCTGCAGCTGAAGTAATCATTACACTTGTACCTTAAGGAGTGATCCACAGTGGATTGGGCCGCCTGAGGCTCTCCCATCTACCCCTGCCTCCCCAGGCCTCCACTGGCCCAGACATCTGGCCAAGCCTGCTCTGCTCTACCCACCATGACCCCAGCCCCAGGACAGTGCTGCACCACTCTGCCTCACTCCCTGAAGGTGGCCCTGCTCTCTGCCTTCTTCACCTCTCTCAGGAAGGCCCACCTCATCAGCCTTTCTACATTCCCACATTCTAACCTGCATGGGGAAAGTCTCTCCGACTTCACAGAACACCTTCCCATTGTCAAATCAGAGCAAACCTAAAGCTACCACGGAAAAGCCAATTCACACCATTTCATTCTTCTCCTTCCTCATAAGTTCCTCTTGCTTTTATTTTTGGACTGCAAGGAAAGTTTTCTTTCTTCCTCATTCCTTGCTTCCTTCCTTCCCTTCCTTCCTCTCTTTCCTTCCTTCCTTCCTTCCTTGCTTCCTTCCTTCCTTCCTTCCTTCCTTCCTTCCTTCCTTCCTTCCTTCCTTCCTTCCTTCTTTCCTTCCTTCCTTCCAAACTCTAGGCTCTTTAAATCACTGAATTTCAGTTTTTACACATAGTCCTAGGACAGAAAATTCAGGTGACAAAGGTTTTGTTGGGGGTACTGCATGCTACTGGGATTGCTCGCTGATGACTGGTAGCTCCTGGATAGCTTCAGGTTAGGGACTAAACATGGGGGGTACTAAGGCCATGCAAGGAGGGTAGAAGGATTGAAGATGAAGCTAACCAATCTATGTAATGGAGGTTCCCATACAAACCCCAAAGGGCTGGCTTTGGAGCACAGACAGCTGGCCATGGATGTGAAAGGCCGTGGAAGGAGGCATGCCAGGAAGAGGTAGACCAGTTCTCCTTCCACACCTCTCCCCAAGCACCTCAGCAGAACTATTTGCAAGCATGCTATTTTCCTGGGATCTAGTTGCTCCTCTAGGTCACATACTGCATCATGAGACACATAGCCTGCTGCAGACCTGGCTGCCATGCAGAAAACCAAACATCTGGCAAAAGAGCTATGTGTGTGTATATGTATGTGTGTGTGTGTGTGTGTGTGTGTGTGTGTGTGTGCATGTGTGTGTGTATGTTGTGCATTTCTAGCCAGGAAGTTAAGAGAAAATGTATGCACCATCACTGATCACCAAGAAGGTATGAATGAAAGTCATAGAAATATCACACTCCAGTTAGAACAGGTATTATAAAACATGGTACAAATACCCAGGCACTAATGGCACTCACCTGTAATCCAAGCTACTCAGGTGACTGAGTCCTGAGAATGAGGGCTTGAAATCAGCCAGGGAAGGAAAGTCCTTGAGACCCTCATCTCCAATTATGTATTCAAACAGCCAGATTTGGACCTGTGGCTCAATTGGTAGAGCATTACCTTGAGTAAGAAAGCTTAAGACCAGTGCCCAGGCCCTGAGCTCAAGGTGAAAATCGACACATACTGCTTTACATATATGGGAATTCTGCTTCATTGTTGGTGCACACACCACTGGAGACAAAATTGGAGATTCCCTAACACATAAAATCAGAGCAACTACAGGAATCCAGAAAGTGCTCTTGGAGAAAGCCTAGTGTCATAAATTATTTAACATTTTTAGCAGCCTAGAAAAATAACACTTAGTTGCACCTTCTTACCATATTTTTCACATGACTTTGGCCAAAGTGGAAAGATAATATTCCTCTGTAAGTTCTGCAACTGTGCTTGCCATTTAAACTCTGTTATTTTAAATTTCTTTTGGAGGAAAACCACAGAATTGTTTCAACAGTGATAAATGCTCCATCTATTGGCATAATTGAGCTCAGGCACAAGTTCCCATATTTGAAACTCAGTAAAATTCTTCACCTTTCCTACTCAGAAGTCTTGTGTACTGATAGAGATGTTCAAAATCAGAATACCAGCTATGTACTTCTGCAGCATGCCTGCAACTCAGGAGGCTGAGGTCTGGGGATAGGGGTTCAAAGCCAGCCTGAACAGGAACCGTCTTTGAGACTTTTATCTCCTATGAACCAATAAGAAAGTCCTAAGTGGAGCTATTGGTCAAGTGGTAGAGCACCAGCCTTGAGTTCAAAAGTAACTCACAGTGCCTGGGTCCAGAGTTTAAGCTCCTGAACTATCACACACACACACACACACACACACACACACACACACACACACACCAAATGAGTACTGTCTTAAAATATATGAAATTTGTGTGTCCTTACTTACTAATATGTGGTTGTTTTCCTAACAGTTTGCATTCAAAACTTATTCTAAAAATGTGTGTAATTCTTTTGCATACTGTCATCAGATATTTCTATCACAAACTTGAAATAATTCACGCAAAGAACTGGCTATTCATGTAGATGACATTTTATGTAATTAAAGCCAAAGGAGGAATTAATCCAAATATTTTAAGGATGACAGATATTTCTAAGAGATTATTTGCTGGGCATCACTAGTCTTTCCTTAATCTGAACATGTTGGTAAAATATAGCAACAATTTCAAATTAATTATCCACTGGCTTAAGCTTGTTTATAATTCTTACATGAAATTATTTAACAATGAGAGCAGCAAAACTTTTCTGTGAAGTAGTAAAAAGTAAATATTTTTGACTCTGCACATTGCATTTATATAACATATATCCTTCTTTAATTGTTTTTTCTCTGTGGATTATTGTTCTGTGTAGCTTAAAAATTTTATACTTAAAGTTTCCAATATATAAAAACAATTTGGGATATAAAAGCTACACAAACCATAGCTTGCCACTTGCCACACTATGTCACTATATTTGTTTTTTGTTTTGTTTTGTTTTGTTTTTTTGCCAGTCCTGGGGCTTGAAGTCAGGGCCCGAGCACTGTCCTTGGCTTCTTTTTGCTTAAGGCTAGCATTGTGCCACTTGAGCCACAGTGCCACTTCTGGCCGTTTTCTATATATGTGGTGCTGGGGAATCGATCCCAGGGCCTCATGTATAAGAGACAAGCACGCTTGCCACTAGCCATATTCCCAACCTACGTCACTATATTTGGAGAACAGTCACTTCTAAAAATCTTCTTCAAAAGGAATATTAATAAGTTAATACCCTCTTAGCTTTAGTTTCTGTTTAGAAAGATCATTATCCAAATATTTAATTGAATTTAAAAATTACATTCAATGGTACAGCTAAACTTTCACACGTGAATAACCTTAAAGGAATGCTTAAAATAATGTCATGTCATTAGAAGATAAAGCCCACAATCCAAAAGCAAGTCAAAAGTTGGGGGTAGAATTTTATTGCAGATTTATGGAAGTCAGAAAAAGAGACAATTTCATGTCTGGTTCATATATTTTGATGGGAATTACAGAAAGACATAATCATGAGGCTTTAGGATAGCAGAGCCACGTGAATTGCTTACCCCAGAGAAATAGGAGTGGAGTGAAAGATGGTCATTTTTAAGAGCATCTGTCAAGTAAAAAAATAGTTCAAAATTATTATGGCAAGGAGTACAAGTAGATAGAAGGACCGTTTCAACACAGGCAGAGGAATCATTGTAACACAAATAATATGTGTATCATTCCAGTGAAAGAAAAGATGGCAAGGCAAGTGTGAAAGTGCTTTCCTTTTTTTCCCTTTCCTTTCCTCCCACCCTTCTCTTTCCTTCCTTCCTTCCTTCCTTCCTTCCTTCCTTCCTTCCTTCCTTCCTTCCTTCCTTCCTTCCTTCTTTCCTTCCTTCCTTCCTTCCATCCCATCCTCTGTAGCCACATTTATTTCAGGACCATGTCCAACTGGTCATGGTGTCCCAAGTCAGACTGTAAGCACTTGGGCGGATGATGGATTGAGGGCAGCTCCGAGGAAACATCAGAGGTTCTATCTGAAGAATAAGCAAAAAGGGATTCAGGTACATGGTTCATTTGGAAGAGCAATACCAATACCAACAATACCAACCTCCAATACCAACAAATACCTCCAATACCTCCAATACCAACAAATGAAAAACAAAAGAAACAAAATCTGTGATCATGACCCCTCAACAGTTATAAACTCAGTATTACTGAAGTAATCAAGAAGATAAAGATGAAAGAAAAATATTACCTCTAAACTCTTATCTAAATTAATATGGAATACCTCATTCACACACACACACACACACACACACACACAATTAGGATTGGATGAAGATATATGGTTATCTCTAGAAATAGAGTTTGTGACATTGTCTGATGTAATAGAAGTGGTTTAAATACAAGGTAGCCTTAATTATATTAAAAATAGTGATATAAATGTTGTTTTACATCGCTCACTACCAAAGGAAAATGAACCAGATGAAAGATGAAAATGAGAGAGGATCTGTGGGTGTTAGCATTCTGAATTTCCTTGCTTTGAAGAGAGGTCCATGCAGAATCCGTGCATTTGGTGACCACAGGTGTGAAGGGCAATTCTGTAAATAGGGATCAAGCATCTTCTGATGGTAGAAGTGCCACACATTTAAAGACCCTAACCTGATAATAATGGTTATTCTTTAATATTTTTCTCACTTATTTTGTGATAAAAAGAAAATAGTAAGGATAACAAGAATTTTTAATGCAGCATAATAATCTCATGGTCCTTTCAAAACATTATAATGGAAAATGCCTTCCTGAGTGATAGGGTCCTTGTATAAAGCACATCCAGTTAAAAACTTAATAGTCTGCACACTATGGAAAAATACCAGGATTGTCACGACAATAGGTGGAAAATTATTCAGTATAATTCATTTCATATAATGCAGTATTCTCTTCTTTCCTGTTTGTTTAAAAACTATCTCCATATATATGTATACATTTAAAGAGCCTGCAGTATGTCTGAAAATGTATACTGTGTAGTGAAATAAAACCCTAAGGGTAATTTCACCTATCCTCCATGAGTCTGGCCGTTTTGTCCAAGTCTACCCATCTCTCCTCAAAGGCAATTCAGTGCCCCAGCCTTCGGAGCACCAGCCCTTGAATGCATTATATATAATCCTGGCCTTCATTTACACTCTGGGTGAAATCCTTCTTGACTTAGAGTTTGCTGATCATAAAAATTAGGTTCATTCTATAGATATGGTTCTAAAGAAACATTTGAACATCAAAGGGAAGTGCATAATTCACCTTGTAATGCACACAGAGGACAGAGGAAGCTAGCAAGAAATGGAGTGAAAGCCTGGGGTGTTAGACCACAGCAGGGAGGGTGGCAGGGGGAAGGCAGGCAGAGAATCACCTCACAGAACAAGCAACTGGGGAGTCCGTCCATCCCAATCCATCGCTACTCTGTGTGCCTAGGGTAGAGAAATGGGCCAAGTAAAACAATGCATCTGTAACCCATTGCTGTATATAGATGGCAGTGACTTTCGTGATGAAAGCCGCATGACTTTGTATATTTTTCTGACACTTTAATATTTCTGAAAGAGGAAACAACAGGAACTTTGAATATAATCAAATAGGGTTTATACTACATAGGCACTACTCTTTCCCATCTGCCAATAAATTGAATATACACATTCTGTCTTCCAGGAGATGCCCATATGCTCTCCTGCACTTCAGGGTTTCCATAGAGAGGAAGCTTGAATCTGGACTATTTCTCTCAGAAGAAAACTACATTCTATTATGCCAAAAATTAAGAAGTATGTTGTTCTGTGTAACCTATATTATTCCTGTGTAGCCTATTTGGGATGAAAGAAAAATAAATATAATGTAATGAATTGATGTGTGACAAAGCAAAAAATGGATTTTATGCACTCTGAAATAACAAATGTGTGTGATTATTAGATGGTAAACAATTACTAAAATTGAGCTTTGTGTAGTTTTTCTGTGGTGTTCAAAATAAATTGTCTGAGTTACTTTGGACACAAAATATTTAAAGAAATAGTGTTTGTTTTCATGCATGTTTTTGCTTTAGTTTTCTCATCTCAAGTTCCTGAACCCAGATAGATGGGCTGAACTGTTATTTCACTCAGACCTCTATATTTGGTCTTTGATGAATGGTAAATATTTGTATTTCTGTTTTATCTTAATGTCTAATCACAATAATGTTTTGGACTCTAAATATGCCAATATTAAAAGAGTTTAGAAATCCTAATAAGGAGGTTTGAAAATTGTGGCTCAAAGCCAGCTTGAACAGATAAATACAGTAGACCCTTATCTTGAATTAAGAAATAAAAAGCTGGAAGTGTATATATGACTAAAATGGTAAAGTACATATAGTTGAACAGAAATGCCAAGCAAGAGTTCTGAGATCTGAGTTTAAGTCCTAACAGCTAGGGATTTCAGATAACACTAAAATAAATGGAAACATAAAATATGTTCATAAATAAAAAGGTCAAAGAGAAATTCATCTTGTGACAATAAATCAATAAATTGATCATATCCAATCTTGTGAGATGTAGAAAAGAAATTCCTAAGAGGGAATTTTAGCACAATAAATATCCACATCAAAAACTGGAAATATCTGAAAAATCTTAAAAAAAAAAAACAAAAACAAGAAAGGGATCACATTCCAAATTTGTTAGAAGAAAAGAAATGGTAAAGATTAGAACAGAAATAAATAAGTTGGAATCAAGACAAATAACAGAAAGCATAAACATAACTAGTAGCTGGCATTTTGAAAAAGAAATATCAAGAAAAACAGCTAGACTGAGAAATAAAGAGTAAATTCAAGTACAAACATAATTTTTTTAAAAAGGCATTGCAGGGCTGGGGATATAGCCTAGTGGCAAGAATGCCTGTCTCGGATACACGAGGCCCTAGGTTCGATTCCCCAGCACCACATATACAGAAAACGGCCAGAAGCGGCGCTGTGGCTCAAGTGGCAGAGTGCTAGCCTTGAGCGCGAAGAAGCCAGGGACAGTGCTCAGGCCCGGAGTCCAAGGCCCAGGACTGGCCAAAAAAAAAAAAAAAAAAAGGCATTGCAATGAAAGGAACCATAAGAAAACACTCACTTAAATGATAACATATTAGATAACTACAAAGAAATGAATAAATTGCAAGATCTACACAGACAACTAAGATTGAATCATAAAGAAATAAAAAATCTGAACAAATAATGAAATTAAATCAGCAATAAAATTCGTAGCATCAATAAATAAAATCAACTCACCCTCCTAAGACCTGACAGGGCAGCCTTTCTTCTGAATTCTAAACAATTAAGTAACTAAAGCAAACTTCTCTGAGGTTTCTAAAATAATGAAGAACAGAGAACACTTTCACAATTATTTTCCCGAGCCCAAATTTCCTGACATCAAAGACAGTAATATTACAGCCTGATATCCACGCTGGCCATAAATACAGACATCTTCAGCAAAATAGTAGCAAGCTGAATTCAACTGCACATTCCATGTTCCCTACATTGGAATCCAGTGGCATTAATCCCAGGGTTGTAAGAGTGATTTCTATGTGAAAAATTGCAACAACCATGTTCATTACAGAATTATTTGCCATCGCTCAAATATGGAACCAACCCAGATGCCCCTCAGTAGATGAATGGATCAAGAAAATGTGGTATATATGCACAATGAAATTCTGTGCTTCCATCAGAAAGAATGACATCACTCCATTCACAAGAAAATGGAAAGATTTGGAGAAAATCATACTAAGAGACATGACCCAGACCAAAGAAACATAGGCTCCATGGTTTACCTCACTGGTAGTAATTAGTATTTATCTAGTATAGTCCAAGCAGAAGATTGCAATAGCTCAATTGCTATGTACGTATGATCATATAAGATGCAGCCAAGTGAAATGAACTCCAATACATGGAAACAAGAGGTTTGTCATTGTTGTTGTTATTTTTAATGTACTATGTGAGACTATTTTTTTTCCTTCCTATCGTTTATCTCCTGTTAACACTATACTTGATTCTGGTACCTGGGTATTATATATGTAGTTATCTGAATTAGGGAAGGGAAGGGGAACATCAAAATGTTGAGACAAAGGATAAAGGGTGAACCAATGCAACCGATGATACTCAAAGACAATATGTTGAAAATTAACTGTTCAACTTGGGGTGGGGGAGGATTGTGAGGGAGGGAATATGAGAGAAAAATGGGGAGGGAATAACAAGTATGAGAAGAAATGTACACACTACCTTACATATGTAACTGTAACTCCTCTGCACATCACCTTGACAATAAAACTAAACAACAAAATCGCATCTGATATAATACATTAAAAGAATGAGGGACATTAGTTATGTGTTCAGTTCCATAGTTGTAGAAAAGCAGTTGTGATCAGATTTTATATTTAATTAAAATATTGTACTGGGGCTTCAACTCAGGACCTCACACTCATTTTTCCCTCAAATCTGATGCTCTAGCACCTAAGCCAGGTGTTCAGTTCGGGCTTTGTGCTGGTAACTTGGAGATAACAGACTTATGGACTTCCCTTGTAACTGACTTAGAACTGCAATCCTCACATCTCAGCCTCCTGAGTAGCTAGAATTATAGAAAAGACTCACCGGAGAGTGGCTACCATATTATATTCATGCATATTTAAGAGGGTGTATTTGGGGCACTCACATCACTGACACAAAAGTGACAAAACTGTGACCAGTGCACATGCTTTTTGCTTGCTTTGTGTGTGTGTGTGTGTGTGTGTGTGTGTGAGTGAGTGTGCATATTGACTACAAGAGAGTATGTGGTAAAATCTAAAGCTTTAGTAAGGTCATCTCTCAGTTCACTTACTGTCCCACCCAGGTCTGGGGTATTGATTATCATCCCCACCAGTGTCGGCAGCCAATGGTAATACACCCAGGGTTGGGGTTCATTTCTTAGGTACGCAGTGTTAGCTATGACAACTTGTGCTGCAATGAACATTGTTGTGCTGGTGGCTTTAGTGTGTTCTTGTTTGTGGTCTTTGGGGTAGATGCCCAAAAGTGGGGCTGCTGGGTCATAAGGGAGCTCTTTATTAGCCTTCTGAGGAATCTCCATACCGCTTGCCAGAGTGGCTGAACCAGTTTACATTCTCACCAACAATGAAGTAGGGTTCCCTTTGGCCACATCCCCTACCAACATTTGTTATTGTTAGTTTTCTTGATAAAGGACATTCTTAATGGGGTGAGGTGGAATCTCAATGCTGTTTTGATTTGCATTTCTTTTATGGCAAGTGATATAGAACACTTTTTCATATGTCTCATGGCCATTTTCATTTCCGTATCAGAGAAGTCTCTTTTTTTTTAGGTCTTTACTTTACAATTGAAAGACACAAGCTGACTGTTAGGGTTAAAATAATGATGAGGTTTTTTCTGTTTGTTTGTTTGTGTTTTGGCCAGCCCTGGGCCTTGGACTCAGGGCCTGAGCACTGTCCCTGGCTTCCTTTTGCTCAAGGCTAGCACTCTGCCACTTGAGCCACAGCGCCGCTTCTGGCCGTTTTCTGTATATGTGGTGCTGGGGAATTGAACCCAGGGCCTCATGTATACGAGGCAAGCTCTCTTGCCACTAGACCATATCCCCAGCCCCTAATGATGAGTTAAATTGTTTCTTGTCAGAAAGAAACACACTGATTCAAAGTGAGAGGATGAAAAATGATACAGTGTAGTAGGAGCTAGAGGCAAGCCCTGTATTCGTATCTGAGAAAGAAGTCTTTTAAGCCAAAAGTTAGTCAGGAGAGACTGAGAAAATCACCACATAGCAATAAAACAACCAGTCAATCAAGAGTATAAATGTGCACACATTGAACATTTATTGTTCCATCTAGCTTCATAAAATAGACATGACTGGCCATGAAAGTCCAAATAGATCAAATAAATAATAGTAAGTAATTTTCTTTTCTTCCTTGTTCTTTTTTTTTTTTTTTTTTTTACTTTTTGTGCCAGGCCTGGGACTTGAATTCTGGGCCTGGGCACTGTCCTTGAACATTTTTGCACAAGGTTGGTGATCTATTACTGCAGTTCCCCTTCTAACATTATGGTGTTTAACTATGATCAGAGTTTCACAGAGCTTAGCATTAATTCCCAAATAATGCCATCCAATAGCTTCAGGATAAACATTCTTTCTGGTCATTTTGTGGGTCAAGCCTATAATCCTAGCCACTCAGAAGTCTGAGATTGAGGATTATGGTTAGAAGCCAGCCCAGGCAGTCAGAGACTATTAATATCCATTTGATGAGCCAAACTTTGGGTGTGGAGCTGTGGCACAAATGGTAGAGCACCAGCATTGAGAAAAAAAGCTAATGGACAGTGCTCAGACCTAGTTCAAGACCCACCGACAAACAAAAACAAATGACAAAGCCATTCTCAGCACCTCATGGAATTCTCTGCAAAACGGATCCCATGTTTTATCTCATAAAGTAAGTCTCCACAAATAAATAAAATCAAAATAATTTCTTGTATTAAAGAAATCATGATAGAGAAAAATAAATCACAATCGAAGAAAATATTACATAGCATTTTCTAAATTTGTCTTTGCTTTATAATATATTACTGTTACTTGGCCAAAACTTATGATTGAATTAAGAAATTTAAATGTTTACATTTTAATAGTAAGTGCTACTATGAAACCAACACGTCTCCCACAGTTTTACTATTTGGCCTTGAGCTTCATAGTGCATGTCCATGCATGATGTTACTTCATTTCTATACCTTTGTGTGGCAGGCAGAGCAGTCTTTCGCCCTTGTCATCTACTTACACATCCCCCACCCTTGTGAATACGTGTCCTTAGATGGTAAAAGGGTCTTTGCTGGTTGATGAAATAAGATATCATGATATTACTGGGGCTTTTTCTGTACTACTATTAACGTGGTGACCACTGGGTGCTTAGACCTCATGGATCACAGAGGAACGGAGTGTGAGGCTGGAGGCAGATGGTTGCAGAGGTGCTGGCACTGTCCAGAGAAGATGGAGAACATCTGGGTGAAGGAGGTGGCAGCAGTCCTGGGGTGTTTCGAAGAGAAGCATTCCTTCACACCCTGGTACAGTGTGGAAATCCTGTGTGAGGTGCAGCTGGCCATCACAAGAGCCAACACCAAACCTGGCTTCTCAGAACACTTGAGTTGTGTTGTGGTATTGGAGCGATAGAAAATTCATACACTTAATGCATCAAGATTTAGGTATTTAATTTATTTATTAGACATCATTATTGCTCTGCAAATTAATTTAGTAGATGAGACTCTCTGGAAAGTTCAGGTGTGTTTTGTATGCACATGTATTTTCAGATGTGTAAGTACTCACACTTGATAGTTCCTATGAAAATGAATATACCAGACATAAATGTCTACACTGCTATCAGCACCCCATTCTTTGTTTTTCCTTTTTATTTTAATTTCCAGAGACCCAAAGAGCTCAAAAGATTTTTGAGGGTTTTTTCAGAAGTATAATAAACCGAAAACTCTAGAAACAAACGAGACAAATGTTTTAGTGTCTTGTCCAAACAAATTCCATCTGCGACACAAGTTACACCATACAGAAACAATCAGAAATGCATTTTGAAATTCAGAATAATTCTTCAGCCTGAATTCATAATATTATTTTGATATCATTAATGTAAAGTTCAACAGAGTTTGTATGGAAGGACTTCAATTTGCAACAACTTTCTTCTAACATATAACAAACCTTGATGTTCTTTCTAATTTTTGCTTTTGAAATTTGTATTTGTTTGTAACAAAGCTTTCCTGAAAGATTGTAGGTGCTTCATGTTATAATCTTTCTTGATTACATTTTCCACATTAAATTGTATGGTTGAATGTACATTTCTTTGCATCTGTATAAATGTGTCAATAATTTTCAAATTTTATAACATTAATTTTCTCTCCAAGTATAGTGAGCATTAGCAACAAGATGCCAGTGACTTATATTGAAATAGTTGTGTTGGTTGAAATCTTATTTCTCTTCCTCTCTGCTTTGTTAACGTATCCTTTACCCAATTCTGAGTCTGTACAGTATTAAGAGAAAGTCAAAGTTCATCTTCACTCTCTCCATTACTAAGATTTATGTTTGTGATATTTAATCTCCTGCAATGTAGGAAAGAAACTTGTTCATTTTTGATAGATGTTTTTCAATCTATATTTTCATTTCTATCATGAATTTTTGAATATCTTTACTAATATTATCTTTGTATTTGTAATCTACCAACAACAAAAATAAGTAAAATTGAACTAGTTGAGGGAAACAGCATTCGTGATGGAAGAACATGTTGTTTATTTACATAGGCCAGAAGTGGCACTGTGGCTTCAGTGGTAGAGTGCTAACTTTGAGCAGAAAAGATAAGCCAGAGACAGTGCTCAGGCCTTGAGTTCAAGCCCCACGACCGGCAATAAATAAATAAATAAATAAATAAATAAATAAATAAATAAATAAATAAGAAAGGAAGGTCCAAACATGAAGGCAGGTGCTACACTACACAGACCTAACTGTAAAGAAAATGGGAACAACATTATGACTGAGGTCAAGGCAATAACAGGTTTTAGATGACATTATAAGGTTTAGTTTAGGAAGGTAGACAGGCCAAATTCAATTTGCCTTTTTCTTTCATTCATATGTTATTATTTATATACTAGTAGTCCTGTCTTTGCCATGTGTCAATCTTCTTGTTTTATAAATTCTCCATGGACAATATATGTGTTCTTAACTTAATGAAATAAGTGCGTTTTTACAACACATAATACATAGAAAATAAGAGGGGAAATGAAAAGAAGGAAAGAATGGAAGGAGAGAAGAGGATAAAGCTAAAGATTGAGTGGGTTGGGAGGGTTAGGGAGAAGGTGGAAGGGTTTCCGTGATCAAGACACACTGTACTCATAAACTGCTTTGATGAATGGCAACTCCTTTGTGTAACTGCTTAAAGATAATGAAGGTATTTGGAAAAAAATGAAAAGAAGAAATCTGAAGATAACCGGAGGCAGAAAGCTCACTGACCACCTCAGAAATGGATTCTTACACAAACACCTTTCCTGACAAGAAGAGATCAGCAGAGGAGAGCAATTTAATTTTCCTGGTATTTTAATTGATGAGCTTCCTAGATCACACAGCCGAGCAGGTCACATGACTCGCTCATCCTGACCCACGATGACACAAAAGCAACATCACCAGAATTCTCCAGAAATAAGGTCTGAGGTGCGGTCAGCCTTGTCCATTGAAACCGAGTCCAGACTTCATCCCTGTCTCTCTCCCTGTTGTCTTGAATAAAATCATCTTTGGCTGTCTAAGCTGGGTGCAGTCTTTGCTATATAAGAACAATGACACGTTTGAGTTGCTTCTCATTTTTTATCATTTATATGTTTTGGTGACATATGTTTTGGATACTGAATTAACTTACAATTTTCCTCATAAAGAAAGAAAGTGCTTCAAGGCATAGTATAAAAATGCAAATGAGTTATATAAATTATTGTTTATAAATTCAACTTCTTTTGCAGACTTATTTTTTAACAGAATGCCACACAGATTATGCAGTATGATATCTCTGGATAAAGTGTGCTGTTATTAATAGATCTCTGAAGCGGAAATGAGTTTTGACATCTGGCTAGGATGTTGATCATGAGATCTATGAGTCATCAATTCTCTTCATAGAATAAAATCAGATGTTCAATAAAAGATCATTATTCATCCTTAGGCACATTCTCCTGGAACAGGAAAAGAGACTTATCAATGAATCAGAGACTCTTATTCCACAGTAAAAAATATATATATATATACTGAGCTAGCTTTGCCAAATGAATATGCATTTTTTCCTAAATATTTTGTCTAAAGAATCTTGAAATGTTTACTAAGGATAGGATTGAAAGAGCTCAGATTGTGTTACCACAGTTCATAAAGCATACGGGCAGGGAACGGTCCTTGCTAGGACATATTTATGGGACTCTCTTTGTCTCCACGATTATAACCTGTTGACAAAGAGAGCTTGGAAGAACATTCACCAGGAGTTGTCTTTGCAGATATTTTCAATTTTTTTTCAATTTTTATTATCAAACTGATGTACAGAGAGGTTACAGTTTCATATGTTAGGCATTGGATACATTTCTTGTACTGTTTGTTACCTTGTCCTTCATTCCTCTCTCCCCCTCCCCCTTTCCCTTTTTCCCCATGAGTTGTTCATTTCATTTACACCAAACAGTTTTGCAAGTATTGCTTTTGTAGTTGTTTGTATTTTTTACCCTATATACCACTGTTTACCAGTATACATGGTTTCCAATATACTCAGATAAGATACAGAGATAGTGTAGGTACAACCACAGGAAGGTGATACAAGAGGATCATCAATAATAGAAGCTACAGTTACACAATCGTTCCCATAAAAAGAGACTTCTCTGAGGAGGAAATGAGAATAACCAAGAGACATATGAAAAAGTGCTCTACATCACTGGCCATAAAAGAAATGCAAATCAAAACAACATTGAGATCCCATCTCACCCCAGTAAGAATGTCCTGTATCAAGAAAATCAACAATAACAATTGTTGGAGGGAATGTGGCCAAAAGGGAAGCCTACTTCATTGTTGGTGGGAATGTAAACTGGTTCAGCCACTCTGGCAAGCGGTCTGGAGACTCCTCAGAAGGCTAAACATAGAGCTCCCCTATGACCCAGCAGCCCCACTTTTGGGTATCTAGCCAAAAGACCATAAACAAAACCACACTAAAGCCACCAGCACAACAATGTTCATCACAGCACAATTTGTCATAGCTAGAATCTGGAACCAACCCGGATGCCCCTCAGTAGACGAATGGATCAGGAAAATGTGGTACATATACACAATGGAATTTTACGCCTCTATCAGAAAGAATGGCATTGCCCCATTCATAAGGAAATGGAAGGAATTGGAAAAAATTATACTAAGTGAACTGAGCCAGACCCAAAGAAACATGGATGCTATGGTATCCCTTATGGGGAATAATTAGCACGGGTTTAGGCAAGTCACAGCAGAGGATCACAAGAGCCCAATAGCTATACCCTTATGAACACATAAGATGATGCTGAGTGAGATGTTTTCAATTTTTTCCTATTTGCAAAAGGAATAGATTCATTGCAGTGAGGCTTGGTTCCTACAATCCTGTTTAATGTTTTATATTAAAACTATCACAGGTAAGAATTCAAGAATGACAGAGAGTTGCATGCTGAGTGAGCACCCTGGTGCAGCAGATTCTTTGTCTTGAGATGGGTGTATTTAGGCAGAGCCTTGAGCTTTTCCCTCAAGAGATAGTTGCATCTCTGCTTATCAAACGCAAACACTCCCACATCACTGGACCACAGGGGCCTGCTCTGGTCCCCATTTAAGGCTGAAATACAGAAGGTAGGAATTGTAAAAGGTTTCTCTTATTATTTGCTTTGCCACTACTTTTAATATAGCTGAATACTAACATACTGAAGTTTAAAAATCCAGTTTAGTGATACAAAAGGCAAAATATACAGTTGATTATCATTGTGTTGGCTCATCTCATAAAACATTGAAGCAATGCTTCTGTCTAGTTCAAGTGTTGCTGAATTTAATAAATTTATGTGACTTAATAGGTATAAAACCATCTTTATTTAACAAATGAGATCCATACATTTGATATTTATGCAATCTCTTGGTTATAATGCATGTGCTTCTCCTCATAAAACAGAAATGAAATGCAGCAGTGGTGCTCACTAGACACTATGTTGAAAATGATGTGATATAAATCATTCTAATCATACAAAGTCTTGGGGTACACTGTGATAACACATATATTCATGTGTGAAATGATCATTGCAGCATAATATTTGATACACTCCCATCTTTTTAAATATTAAAAAGATGACCTAGCACATAGTAACTATAGAAATCTATGGAGTACACTTTGTCATTCAAATATGTAAATTTATATAATATACATTAGCAAAAATACTCAGTGATAATTTCACTTGCTTCAAATAAGTGATTGCATGTTCACTCTTTTTCAATTTGGTAAAGAATAGTATTTTATTTTTATTTTATTGTCAGATTGATGTACAGAGAAATTACAGTTTGATACTTTAGTCCTTGGGTACATTTCTTGTGCTGTTTGTTACCTCCTCCCTCATTCCCCACTCCCCCTCCCCCTTTTCCTCTTCCCCCATGAGTTGTTCAGTTGGTTTGCACCAAATGGTTTTGCAAGTATTGCTTTTGGAGTCATTTGTCTTTTTATCCTTTGTCTCTCGATTTTGATATTCCCTTTTCCTTCCCTATTTCTAATACCAGTATATACAGTATCCAGGGTACTCAGATGAGATACAGTGATAGTGCAGGTACAACCAAAGGAAGGGGATACAAGAGGATCATCAACAATAGAAGCTACAGTTTCACATGGCATGTTGAAAGTGATTACAACAGTGATATAACAGTTGTTTCCATAACATGGAGTTCATTTCACTTAGCATCATCTTATGTGTTCATAGGGGTATATCTATTGGGCTCTTGTGATCCTCTGCTGTGACTAGCCTAAACCTGTGCTAATTATTCCCTATGGGGGAGACCATAGAATCCATGTCTCTTTGGGTCTGGCTCATTAGTATAATTTTTCCAATTCCTTCCATTTCCTTATGAATGGGGCAATGTCATTCTTTCTGATAGAGGCATAAAATTCCATTGTGTATATGTACCACATGTTCAGTTTTTATACTGAGGCCTTCTTTTCCTTTGCAGCTCTCATCTCGAAGGTTATCTTCCTGATAAGATTCTTCCAATCACTTCTAGTTTCTATTAATCAAAATAAAATCATTGCGTAACTTAAAAATGATAACCATTCTAAGACTCAGCATGGACAGGAGACTCAGCCGCTTGGACAGGAGACTCAGCTGCTTCCCTCTACCCATCTACCTCATGATGTCCACTGTTCGTGTCTTACTGACATGATTCCAAGACCTTGTTTATTCTGCTGGTTCCAGTGCCTCATTCTGTGATCCCAGCTATTCCAGAGCCTGAGACCTAGAAGGCTATAGACCCACGCAAACCTCAGGGAAAAAAGTTCACTGGAAATATCTCCAAATAACTAGCAACAAGCAGTGCTAAAGGTGTGGCTCAAGTGAAAGAACACCGGATAAGCAAGCTCTGAGTTCAAATCCCCACAGTGCCGCATGCAATTACTGTTGTTCTGCTAGATCCTTATTTTCTGAATTCACCCATCATGGGGAGTAAGCACTTAACACATTTTAAACTCATTTTCTCCCTAAGTTTCCAAAATGCTGCCTCAACATTTCTCACTATTAGGAAAGGACAACACACTTATGACCAAATAAGTAGTATTAATCATTGAAGTATCTAATGTGTGTTTTTCTGAGTGTGCTCAGGTTCTGGGGCTTGAACGCAGAACCTGAGCACTGTGTCTTAGGCTCTCCCCCTTGAGTCACAACTCGATTTCTGGCTTTGTGCTGGCTAATTGGAAATACAATTCTGGGGACCTTCAAGAATACCTTGTAAAATGTCAATTATATTCCAATGCATTAGTTTTCTTTCTACCCATTCCTCTCTTTGTTCTTAGTTTGCTGAGTTGTTTTATTTTTGACTGTCCTGGATATTTAACAATCCATGTGATTTATTTATTATTACACACTCATGTATATGTATTGTATGTAAACACGACTGTCTCATGGACTAAGGAGTCCAGGGCTCAAGTCCACCGTCGGGAAGGTGATGGAAGCGACATCTAACAGCCGGGCTTCTCTGCGGCCCCGCTGCCAACGTTGACCACTTGTATGGACGATGAAGAGGCTGGGCACTGCCCGTGGCCATTGGTCGGTTAGAAAAAGGGGCTGTAAGCAAGCAAACTCCCATTGTCAAGTGTGAGTTAAAGCCCGTGTGTGACAGCCTTGCCCATCTTTGTGCATTCTCAAAGACTTTACTTCCCCTCTTCCACTGGCTGACTTGGATATCTCAACACCATTCTCATTTATCCAGTGGAAGCAAATGTGATTTAAGAGTGAACTTCCTGGGGGGCTGCAGTCTGGCCTGAGGATGGACATCAGACTGACCGAGCACCAGACGGACAGGGAAGCTGGACTGCACACAAACCTGCACTAACCACAGCACAGCACAGGGGCCCAGGCTGCAAGCAGAAGCGGGCTCTCCGGAAACTCTTCCCCTGGCCAAGAGTGATGGAGTAGTTACCAAACACCCAACTCATCCAACAGTAGAGTTCTTTTATTTATTGGATTCAAGACAAGCATGCATGCTTGACTTCTGGCCTCATGTCCTGCCTCTCCTAGAGGGGGGTCATAATTTCATTAATCTACTATCTTAACAAATAAGCCAAACATGATGTTGAAACACATGTAATCGCAGTTATGTGGGGGCAGTGATAGATCCTTCCCCAGAAATAAGTACAGCAGAAAAACTGGGTGGGGGGGCAGTGGCTGGTCTGGCACAAGAGGTAGAGATCCCACCTAGCAAGGGGTAGGCTCTGATCTGAATCCAAGTCATTGTAAAAAGAAAATTAATGAAAAGATAATCATTGAACTATATGAATTGAGTAAGTAAAAAATTTACAAAGGGTACAATATAATCTAAACTGACAGTTTGAAGACTAAAGTATCATAGAAGGGTTTGTAATGCACGAGAAGAAATTATTTTAATGAATAAGTAACTTCAAACATGCTTCTCAAATGATGTTAAATATTTTATAATAAAGACATTTATTTGGGGATTTCTCTTCCTATCTGCATAATAATGAACACAAAAGTACTTGTAAATGCAGTGCCTGTGAAAGGCAAATTAGATGTATGGTTTTATTTATTGTTTATACTTATACACTTCACTTGAAAGCTGTTTCTAAATTCTACCTTCCTCACATGAGGTGTCGTAAATATTTTTCTAGTGGCACCTTCCTGTAATCCTAGCATACAGGTGGCAGAAGCAAGATCATCCTGAGTTCATAGTTAGCCTGGGCTGTGGAATGAGACTCTGTCTTAAAACAAAACAAAAATCATAAGCATGAACAAAACACACACCGTGGATTTTTACTTGCCCATTAGAAAGAATGATATTGTACCATGTGTAAAGAAATGGAAAGACATGGAAAAGTTATGTTAAATGAAGTAAGTCAGTCCCAGAGAGACAAAGGATGCTTGTTCTCCCTTATATGTGGAAGGTAGAATTAGCATGCAAACTTCTGAGTAAATACATTGGGTGGGGTAATTGGATACAAATGTATTATTAACTGAAATAGGGTAGATTCAAGGGAGATCTCAAATAGTGTGATTCCTTAGAAAGGCAAGTCAGTTTAAAAAAACCAAAACACCAGGAATCGGGTACTTGAGAGGGATGGGGAAAGGGGTAGAGGAAGGAAGAGAAGACGGGAGAATGAATGCAGTCAAGAATCCAATGTATACCCTGCAAAATTAACAAGAGTGAGGGAAGGGGCAGGTGGGGAGGGCTGAGTGAGAATGTTCAGAGTGGTGACATTGATACACTGTATTCGTAAACTGCTTTTTAAATGGAAACACCTTTGTACAACTACTTAAAGATGATCATGAAAATACAAAGAAATATATATAATATAGCAAATATATTACTTGAAATCTCTGTCTCTGTCTGTCTGTCTGTCTGTCTGTCTGTCTGTCTCTCTCTCTCTCTCTCTCTCTCTCTCTTTCTCTCTCTCTCGGCAGTACTGGGATGTGAGCCCAAATATTCACACTTCTTAGTGGTGCTATACCATGTGAGCCGTGCTTCCAACTCCTTTGAATGTTATTATTTTCCAGTTCGGGTCTCTGTTTATTCCCAGGATGGCCTGTAAGACATTCCTCCTCTTTGTGCTTGCCTCTGGCTCCTTGATGTCAGGAGATCCCTGTGTTTTCCCAATGGCTGGGAGGACAGGCACGCATCATCACACCCATCCTTGGTTGAAATGGAGTCTGGTGAACTTTTATAGGATCCTCTAATCTCCACTAGGATTACAGGCTCAACGACACGAAATGGGATCCCCTCTGCACATCAAAAGTGGAATTTAACCCTCCTTGTTTATGTCACAAGCCATGGTTTATTCAGATTGATAATTTGCACACATCTATAGGAATATGTTTTATGTTTGGGTGTCATCATGCTTGAGTATTGTAAGTACCTTACACAGTTATTGTGACCATTTCCCTTATGCTTCCAGAATGATCACAATGTAGCTGGAGGCAGGACAAAGGCTCTTAGAGATGGAGTAAGCAGAGCACAAAGGGAATGTGCCTGGAACCCAATCCTGACCTCCGTGTCCCCCCACCCACCCACCATGCCCCAGGAGCTGCTTCTTTTCATCCATTGCCCAAGATTCACCCAGCATGAGTGCTGAGATTCATCGTTTTCAACAGAAGGATGTTATTGAACACAAAAGACATGGTGCAAAGCAAGTTCTTTTTAGCTTTAAACTTCCAAAAATGTAGAAAAGAACAGAAGCAAGACACATCTACCTATCTATCTATCTATCTATCTATCCATCCAACATGTATATTACATGTATAATAAAAATCATGTACAATGTGGGATCGACCTAGGATACTCTCAGGGAAAATGTAAATAATGACATCATAAAGGTAGTATTTCAGTAACTGAGTCAAATAATAATAGTCAACAAGAAGTTGGTCGTTTGCAAACATGTTTTAAACACTTAAAATGTATAATGATTTTTGTGAAAATATGTCTTTCCCTATATTTTGGATAATTTTCAAGAGTCTGTCATCTTAAATAATTTAAAATGTGGCTGTTTGAACTTTTTGTGGACAGTGCGTGCTTTTCCATATCAGTCTTCTGAATAGTCTCTCTCACTAAAGGAATTCATCTTCGATAAAGTTGTTGAATACTGTGACAGGTTTGTTTCCATTCAATAATTATTATTATAGTAATATTGAAAGACACTTTGGCTGTTACACAGGAATTTCTGTGAGGCTGATGATCTCTGCGGATGGCATGATTTATTACGCAGAAAGCTGTATTCTCCACAGCCCTCCAAAAGCCAGGCTAGAATCATAGGTGAACTGAATGAAGTTATGTATAAGGTTTTAATATAGAAAGTAAGAATCTCATTTGTATTTTCATAGAAAACATAAAATGATTAGGAATAAATGTAACTAGAGAGATGAAATATGTGTACTCTGAAATCTACAACACATTGACAGAAATTCAATGTAATAATATTGTTAACATATCCACCCTACATAAAGTAATATGTAAATTCAAATGCAATCTCCATAAAGAAAACATTAAAACTTTCAAAGTAACCTTTTCTGGTTTTTTGTTTTTTTTTTCCTCAGAACTAGTGTTTGAACTCATGGACTTTAGTTTGGAGAATTTGCTTGCTCATCTGAAACTCCTCCATCTCTACTTTTTGCTGGTTAATTGCAGACAAGAATCTCAGGAGCCTCACTGCCCAGGCTGAATTTGAACTTGGACCCTTTGAATTTCAGCTGCGTGAGTATCTAGGGTTACAGACGAAAGCCACAAGCGCCATCATAAGAAACACTTCCTTCTCATCAGTGTCTTCAGCCCAGCCCCAGGTGTCATCAAGCACACGTTGACCAGACTTTGGATTTCTCCATCTCTTGATGCCTTGGGGGTTTGAAATTCAATTCACCAGACAGATTACAATCCACTACACTGCCTTGGTTTCACATGCACAGCCTTAGTTCTGTTGAACTACGTGTATACACATTAGCACTCTCGTTCCTTTATCTCCACTGATTTGCTCCACGGCCATACAGTTTTGTGTGATTTTCAACTTGTAAGCATTACATCAACATGACGGGTTATCTAGTAATCAACTGTCTATTGGGAATTATTTGATACAACAAATGCTTGAAGGGAAACAGTTGCTCCCCTCAAGAAACTTTTCTGCATGGAAGGTTTTACTTGCTCATGTGAACCACCAGTTTTATAGTTCAGTCTCGTTGTTCCAACCTCGAAGCTCTCTGTCTTTTATATCAGCACAGGGAGATCAGCAGTGAAATCACACTGTTAAAACCAAGACTCAGCAATAAATCTGAAGTACTTAATTTGTCAAATAAAAACAGCATTTAAACTATGAAAATACAGCTAAACAAAGATGAATTCGCCTGGTTGTGAAGAATCTTCTTGGAGACAGAAAAGTGATTATGATGTTAAATCAGCCCTGAAATATAAATGATTGATGGGAATATTCCAGAAACAATCAAATGAAAGCCCACCCTTGAGAAAACTGTGCAATTAAAAGCAATAGGCACAGTGGCTCACACCTATAGTTTTGGCTACTTAGAAGGTAGAAAACTGAATAGTTCTGCATCGAGGCCAGCAGGACAAATGTTAGTGAGTCTGCATCTTAACTAACAAGCTAGTGCCATAGCTCATGCTCCGAGTATATCCCTCAACTTAAAATACTTAAAAGGTCAAGGCATGATATTCTGATATATATTAATTATTAATATACATTGATTTATATGAAATATAAATTATTACAATTTATATATGGCATATGGTACAAATATTAATACACTTACTCATTTGTATGATATAATGTATGTTTGGTACATATAACACATAGTATTCAGTATAATGTATATAATACAGTATAGTGTATATTATATAAATGAAATAGTATTTATTATATAACTTAAATGACATAGTATATTACATTATAATAATTCATGCATTATATATTTACTTATTATATGTGTAATCACTATAATCCTTTTAGATTCATAGTAATATATTACATAAATCCTATATCCATACTTATTTATATACAGGACTAATATATTAATACAGTCTGATATAATTTTTGACATATTAATGCCATATGATTATATGGAATGTTAGTATGATAATAGTATGATTAGCAATCGTATTAAGTGTAATTGTTATATTTATAAATATATGAATGTTTGTTATATATTATACATGGTGGTTCACAACAATATTTATCCTCTAGCAAATGTCCTTCTTTCTATAACCAGAAGATAAACAACAGCAAGCGAGAACCAGCTCCCGGGCGGAGCGCGCTCTTCTGCTGGGGGCAGGCCAGGCTTGGACGCCCTGTTGCGGGCTCCTGCCCGGGAGAGCTGGGGCTCTGCCCTCTGTGCCCTGCGTGCTGCCCATGCTCTGGCACAGGCTCGCCCTCTGCGCACTCAGGAGCCTACCCAGAAACTCGGACCAGAGAGGCCAGGAGAGCTCAGGTCGAGAGACACATAAAAAATCCACTCCTGCTCTGTACTGGGCGTGCGTGTGCACGCATGTGTGAATGCGCGTGTGCACATGCATGAGGAGGTGTGCGCGTGAGTGTGTGTATGGCAGTGCGGACTTTCTCAGGATCTGCTTACCACTGCTGTGTTCTTCTTTTCACTCAGTCCCTAAGCTGTATGACCTTTAGCACAAGGCCAGCACTGCTCTGGTGTGCGCGCCCACTCACACCTCACAGTTAGGTTCACCTGACCAGCGGGCACGGCTCCCTGTTCACCTTGCTGCCCAGGCTGCAGTCCCAAGGTCGTGTCCGGGCCTCAGCCCTGAGATGCCCAGGCCCTGTTCCTAAGGTCAGTATCACCCTGAGGTGCCCAGGCCCCTATCTTCCCCCAAGATGCCCAGACCCATCACTGCAGGCCCTGAGAGTTCACAGGAAAGGGATCCAAGGCTCATGCAGTTTATGTTGCCTGCGAATGGAATCCTTCCAGAGATAGTTTTACAAACAGTTTGACCACATTCACTGCAGTGTGTATGTGTGTGTGTGCACACGCGCACACACACCACACCCGAGGGTGTCAGAATTTGGACTTGAATTCAGGACCTGGGAACTGTCTCTACTTTTTTTTCCCTTCAAGGCTGACCTTCTAGGACTTGAGTCCCAGCTCCACATCCCGGTTTTCCGTGCTTAATTGGAGATGAGAGTCTCATAGACGTGTGTGCCAGAGCTGGAGTTGAACTGTGATCCTCAGATATCAGTCTGCCGAGTCGCTGGGATTACAGGCATGATCTACTGGTGCTTGCCCCTCCACACATTTTGCCATTACATTAGTGATCTACAGCAACTATCAGTGGATCCCAACAGCCTCAGGGATCTAACTGTGTTCTCAGGCTCACTAACGGGTGGCCCATCCCTATCCCAGTCAGTGTCCAACCCCAGGACGACAAGAAAGGAGAGCAGCGATGTCACATGTTCACACAGCTCAACTTCCCGTGCGGTCATAGAAGAACAAGGGGTACATCAGCTTAGTTCCTGTCTGTGGATACCGTCAGGAATAATCCTAATGATGAGATGATTAAGATAATAATAACAGCAATGATGATGTCACACAAATCCTGGGTGATCTCGAGCAGGTGTGTGGCTTCAGGACTAGCATGACCTCTGCTCAGCGCTCCTGTGCTCAGCAGTCTGGGTTAGGAAACATCTGGAATCATTTCTCCACCTGCCCCGCTGAGATAGTAGGATGGGTGGGAATATTGTCCCCTAATCCAGATCGGAGGAGCAGCTTTTCTTTGAGATTTCCATGTTTCCTTTAAGACTTTTGTTAAACTTCTGGACTCACTATGTCATGAAGAAGTCTTAGCTACATGATAGTCTTGTCATTTTTCCAAAACATGACACCATTTTATTCAATCTCGTCACTCTAGAGACCAGTCAAAAGCAGAAGTTTCCTTTTTCTGACTCAGGAGCTGGATGTCAGGGCCCTGTGCTCTGTTACTGTGTCACTCGGGCCCACAATGCTTTCAGCTTTGTGTTGATGATTCAGAGGCAAGAGTGGCTCAGCTTTCTCTGCCCAGGCTAGTTTCAACCCACAGCCCTCATAACTCAGTATCCTGATTGGCTGGAATTGTAGGTTTGAGCCCCCACAGCCTGGGTTGAAGTTGAGTGTTTGTGACTGAGCTATAGAGAAAATAGTTCACTTATATTCCCCGCATCACTCTTGTTCTTTACCCCTTGAAAATATGGGTGGTCGTAACTCCAATTCACCCTCAAAAGTTGAAAGTACCTAGTACTTAGTGGATACCCAGCCATGCGTGTTTACTGTTACTGTTCTGCGGCACTCAAAGGTTCCTGCGTGGCATTGACATGGGAAAGGTCACTGTCCTCATCCGTCATCCAGCGGCACAGGTTCCTTCCCACATGGTCCTCAGCAAGGCTAAGGATGTCATCACGATCAGGGCCTCTACCACAGGAAATCAGAGCCCACCTCCAGGTCCTTTGAGTCTAATAGAATGTCCTGGATTGAATTTATGACTTGCTTTACCAGATCATTAATTCACTCCTAGCAAAGTGAAGAAATTCAATCTAGAATCTGCAGAGTAAGTGCCAATTAGTTAATTTAATCTCTATCATCAATCTGGAGACATTTCCCTGATAGAATGCCGATCGTCACTGCGTGGGTTACTGTCACCATGAGTATATCGGGTGCCTGGAGCTCCAACCGCGAGTCTGATCCAGCGGTACTTATGGAGGAGCAAGGCACAGGCAGAGCTCAGGGCAGCAGAGGGGAGAAGGGAGTTGGCTTAATCTGGGGAGAGCAAAAAAGTAGTGCTTAATAAATAATTGATTTTGTTGCTGATCTGACAACTTGTGGAGATGGGAATGCTCAGAGGGGAATGGAAAGTTCTGCTTTCTGCTGATGAAGAGCAAAAGCATCTGTGTTCCCTTTGCTCTTTCTCTCGGTTTTCCTCTGAGATGTGGAGAACCTAAGGTTTTATCCTAACTTGTGGGACTTAAGTTAATCCTTCCTGAGGATAAGGCCGGTGCCCTACTTTGGCAATGAAGAGATCTTTCCATGGTTCTAGCCAAACTGAATCAGGCTAGATCCAGAAACATGAACTATAGAAAACAGAAGGCCAGGAAGTCACAAATAAGCATTGCATTCATTAGCAGCTTGTGTTAAGGCCCACGGACACTCTTTCTATTACTATGTCTTATACTTTCTCATAAATTGCAATATTTAATAATATAAAAAGGCAAAGGTGTGGGGGAAGCAAAGCTCTCTCCCCCGATCTTGCCTACTTAGGAAATGAGCGAGCACATCTTAAAGACACCCACCTTGGGAAAAAATATCAAACTTTTCTAGCATGAAAAATATTTATAAGTAAATAGCTCAAAGATAAACTTTTGTGCTTTGTTGTTTTTGTCTTATTTCGTGTGTGTGTGTATGTGTGCGTGTGTGTGCGTGTACACGCGGCCATGCACATGTTCACACTGGGGCTTGAACTCAGGGTCTTGAGCTTTGACGTGACCTTTGCACTCAAGGCTAGTGCTCAACGACTTGAGCTACAGCTCCAATCCAGCTCATTGGTGGTTAATTAGAGATAAGAGCCTCACAGGCTTTCCCACCTTGCTTTGAGCCTTGATTCTCAGATCTCAGCTAGGATTACAGATGTGAGCCACCAGCGTCCATCTGGACCTTCTTTTTGCACATAGGAGCCCATTTCCTTTCTGATAGATCCTTATCTCTGAAGTATATTGAGCTTGCTCAAATAAATGAGGGAGGAAAGATGGCTTCTGGGTAGCAGGGAAGAATGGGAAGGCTAGATGATGTGTGATGACATACAAGGGGCTTTTGGCACACTGTAGTGAGCCACACATACACACAATGCACAAACCATAGTGTACAATGCACAAAACCCTTGCAGACATCAGGAACTGTTGACGGGATAACCGTGTGCACATGTCCTGGACATGAAGAAGAACTTACCCATCTTCCATGTGATCAGATTAAGGGATTAGAAAGTGAACAGACAGGAACTGGGAATCTCAAGTGATGAAATGGAGACATAAAACAATTGTAGAACAAAAGGTCCAAATTTATCATTGTACCAGTGACATACATGGAAAAACATTGAGGCTAGATGACATTTCTCTCTAGTCAGCCTGACAAATCCAAGATTGGTACTTTGTTTTTCATTCATAGTCTACTTAAACGTAATAACTTAGCCAAATGGTAACGTAAGGGACCATGGTCTAAGGACCTGATATATAAGGAAAGGTACATTTATGAAGACAGGCTCTCTGTGGAGTCCTTTGTTTTCATGGCCTGTTAGGGAGAAGGGAGTTGCAGTGCATAGCTCTCAAGAGTGGAACAGCTGTCACTGCGGAGTGGCTAGGATACAATCTCTACTCCTTGGATTTGAATGTTTGCTGTTGTTTCTTTTGCTGTCCAACTCCGGATGTGATCAGATAGAACACAAAAAGTGAGTGGAGTTTCCTTCTCTTTGCCGAGGCTTGCTTTCTGTCCTGAAATTGAGGTGTTTTTGAGAAGGTTCCCTGGTTTGTGGGTGGAATGTGGGTTTCCCTAGTGTTTCATGAAGTACCCTGCTCAAGTATGCTGTCCTGTGAGCTGTAGTACCATACACTTCTCGGGCTTCTGTGTGGATGCATTCCGCAGGAGGTTCGTGAGAGTCGGGTATGGGGTAGCCGACTGCTGCATTGCACTCTATCTGTATTTTTAGGTCCATATTGTATTTGAATCAACCTGTGTCTAAGTCTAGTAGTGTTTGTTTCACAAAGGTGGGTGGAACAACTTCCACTGCATAGATAGCAGCAGTGACCATTTCCTCTCATTAAAAAGAAGTGGCCTGGGCTGGGATGCAGCTCAGTGGCAAAGCGCTTGCCTAGCAAGTGCAACGTCCTGGGTTCGATCCCCAGTACCAAAAAAGAAAACACACAAAAAATACAGTTTTAAAAAAAACCCAACCAAGAAGAAGTGGCCTTCTTTCACCCCTCTAACTACTTTTTGTTTGAAATATTCTTTGTGAGATAGGAGTATAATTTTTCCTGACTGGGATAATGATTTCAGAGTCAGTTTCCATGAAGAACGTTGGTGGTCTCTTCTCTCTTGGCCAGTGCTTTGATCAGCGAGATTCAGTTCTTGTTAGTGACAGATGTTTGGGTCCTGTGTTTTTAATCCAACTCAATATTTTATGTCTTTTGAGTTAGAGGATTATGCACACTGTGCTATTATTAATTTGACTTCCTTGGACTTGATTCATAGTCTTCATTTGCTTATTTAATGTCCTGGTGAGATGTTTCCCTCATATTTTCATATTTCAGGTTTATCTTCCATTTCTGTGTATAGGATTGTTTTGAGCATCTTTTTGTTAAATATTTTACTTTTTTACTAAATAGAGGGTTTGATGGTATGGCTTAGTTCGTAGAGTGCTAGCCAATGTGGGAAAGAAGCAGGTACTGAGTTCAAGCTCTCATCTGAGACATAAAAAATTTGAAATAGAACATCTGTCTATCTGTTGATGTCACAGGTGAAATTATCAGGGAAAATGAGCATAAATGTAAAATCAAGGATATCCATAGTAGAGAATTACAGAAGAATTCTGGGGATCCCTCTATCTTTCCAGTTCCTATTAGATTACTGGATTAGAATGCCATCAAGTCTTCCAAAATATATCAGTGAGTATTGGAGATTAGTGGAAAAACAAGAAAAATCATATTCCAATCCGCCACATTTCAGTGATCTGGTTCCCATGCTGGAGTTTGGACAGTTGCTACCCGAGTCACTTTCCTTTCGCTGTGGACATGCACATGGCCTCCGTTGTTTCCCCTGAACGTCTCTGATTAGAATGACTCCATGGGCTAAACAATAAATAGGTACTCACACTTAGTGAGCCATGGCCTCTAAAACAAACAAGCGAGGCATGGGTGTGCCTGCTCGTGGTACAGGAACAGTGCAGCATCATGTTGAATGAGGTCCTGGCTAGTGAGGATGGGGACAGGAAGAGCCCTCAAGAAGAACATCGCGACAGGTGCCCCAAAGGCTTAGCCACATCTGACACACAGCCAGGATGTGGAGGCTTAATTCGCAATCTAACTGCTTCCTCGTCCATGTGTTCACAGACCCGTCCCAGTAATAGTCAAAAGGAGGCAACTGTGGATCTGATTCAGATAGACTCATTAAATACTTGAAATCCATGTGCGATTTTTTTGTTTTATTGACCAGGTAGATCATAATGACTAAAGAACAGGTGAAACTTCATTGACTGAATTAACACTTTTAGGATGAAAATGGTTATTTGTGTGGTACTAAATTTTATAGACCACCTGAATGGTTCTGTAAGGATGCCTCGCTTTTTAGATGCTTAACTTTATTCTAAATTTTGCATGAAAAATAGAAGATTTTTCTTTGAAGTTTGCTTCGTTTTTCTTCTTTATTGTCAAAGTGAAGTATAGAGGGGTTATAATTTCATATGTAAGGAAGTACATTACTTATCCAACTTGTTACCTCCTCCCTCATTCACCCCCCCCCACCTTCCTCCTTCCCCTCTTCCTCCCCCCGACATGAATTATACAGTTGCTTTATACCAATTGGTTTTATAAGTATCGCTTTTGCAATGGTTTGTCTTTTTATCCTTTGTCTCTCATTTTTGGTGTTCCCTTTCCCTTTCCTAGTCCCAATACATGTCTATACATTATCTGGGGCACTAAGATCAGTTACAGTAATAGCAGGAGTAAAACCACAGGAAGAGAATATGAGAGAAAGAAAGGTACGGTTTCACATGACATGTTGAAATTAACTACAGCAGTGATATACCACTTATTTCCATAACATGGAGTTCATTTCACTAAGCATCATTTTATGTGTTCATATGGACCTTGCTATTGAGCTGTTGTGCTCTTCTTCTGTAGTTTGCTTCTTAAATATAGTCATTGCTATAAGAGACATCTACTTTTATTGCAAGCAAAGTTTAGTAGAAAATTTGATCTGAAGAGATTTTCTTTCAGTGTTAAGTCAAGGTGACTTATTTATTGGTTATAGAATATCTCAAGAATTAACTGGGTTAATGTTCTGACCTCACATATAAACCCTAGGATTGAATCATAGAATATTAAAAGCAGAGACAGTTAAGTATTTTGGCCTTTGATTTCCAGAATTACATGATCACATTTAGTATTGGTAAGGAAATGCATAAAATTAATGACAACCTAAAAAAATACATATTCAAGGAAAGCAAGCAAGGGATTCCATCTTTCCTTGCCCTTCAGGGGTGTCACGGTGAACATCTCCACAACCAAGACAGATCCACAAGAGGAAACATTGCAAGGGCATCGAATCCAAGTTTATGTGACTTGAAAGTCTTCAGAATGCAGAACTGAAGTCCCCAGGCAGCTTTGTCATTTTTGTACCTGGGGTATGGTGGAGCTAAGCAGTCAGGAAATCAGCCATTGACAGGGGAAACCCGGAAAGGCCTTCTTGCTGGGATTGATTCGCCTGTCCTTGTGCTGTAGCATCTTACCCTCAAGGCCATCGCACAGTGCTGCATGGACTGGAGAGTTTTCCCTTCTTAGTGTTTACCACAGCCAGATGCTGCACAGGAAGTCGGGAGCAAGTTCAAACAATAACTCTTGCTCCATTGCTGTGTTTGGGAAAATGGGTTGTTGCTCTAATGATCCCACACGAAGAGCAGAATCCTGGGCTCTATGACTTGTTATGGCAAAATGTCCACTGAGAGATGGCAGAAGCCCACAGGGGAATGTGGCCTCTGCCCCAGGAATCGCCTTCCCAGGTCTGTCCTGTCTGCCTCGAGCAGCTCCTCTAACTGTCCTATGGTAACTCTGATTCTACCCAACAACACAAGGATGGATTCATCACATCTACTAAAAATGCAGTTTGCAGAAGCACATGTGATTTTTTCTACTTCTGTAAACAAATCGTGTTTTGAAACTGGAAAATACATTTACAAATTTTGATGGCTATCATTTTCTTTTTCTTTAGCAGAGCTGGGCTTCTAACTCAGGGCCTTCTGCCACTAAAACCATGCATTTGGTTCTCAATTTTTTAAAACTCTTCAAGAAACATTATTTTAATGGAAAAGATTTAATTATTTTATTATGTGACATTTATTTATTTATTTATTTGGGGGACACGGTCTAACTTAGTAGCCTAGCCTGACTTTAACGCTCCCCCCCTCAGTTTCCTGAAAAGTTGGGCTGAGACATACACATTATCACACCTAGCCATACATTTTCCATCTTTGAGAACTCCTAGAGGATGTAGTTGAGTTTATACTGAGATGACATCGCTTGCTACTTATTTCCATTATATGAATATGATTTATAGCTTATGTTTTCATTAAACGAGTGTTAAGTGAAAGAACTCAGAAAGTAGAGTGTTTAATTGCTGCACATGCGCATGCTCACATGAGTAACTGCCTCCACAGTATTTATTGGTTCTAATTCTTTTATAAAACTACAAAAGCAATACTTGCAAAACTGTTTGTTGTAAGTGAACTGAACACCTCAGGGGGGGAAAGGGAAAGGGGGAGGGGAGGGGGTATGAGGGACAAGGTAACAGTACAAGAAATGTATCCAATGCCTAACGTATGAAACTGTAACCGCTCTGTACATCAGTTTGATAATAAAAAATTAAAAAAAATAAATGCTTTAAAAATTATTTGTGGGGCTGGGGATATAGCCTAGTGGCAAGAGTGCCTGCCTCGGATACACGAGGCCCTAGGTTCGATTCCCCAGCACCACATATACAGAAAACGGCCAGAAGCGGCGCTGTGGCTCAAGTGGCGGAGTGCTAGCCTTGAGCGGGAAGAAGCCAGGGACAGTGCTCAGGCCCTGAGTCCAAGGCCCAGGACTGGCCAAAAAAAAAAAATTGTTTAAAAAAAAATTATTTGTAAATGCTCTTGATCGCTAATCTCACTGTTATTTTCAAATGACTTCTATGGCTTTATGTTTTTGAACATATAACTAGCATAAAGTCGGGTAAATATGAATGAATAACAATATTGCACACGCAGTTAGAAGCAATGGTAAACGCAGTCCAGGTCCGGCATGTATATAATGCACTGTGGGGTTAGGTTTGAGGCCAGAAAAATGGGAGTCCTGGGCCCTTTCTGGCGGATTGAGCCTATCAGGAAGCGAAAACTCTTTGCAACCCTTCTCCAGCGCTGGAGTTGAGGATCCGATGTGGTTGGGGAGGCAGGAGCCAGCCGTCCACATTGCTGGGTACCACGTGGCCAGTGAGTCCACAGGCAGGTATGGGAACGGAGACTGGGCCTGTGGAAGAGCAAGAGCTTTGTCATAGCTCTCCGGACTCTGGGAGCCAATCAGAGGGCGGTTACTTGCCTTCAGGTGGCACACTACGCACTGCAAGTTTGAAAGAAGGCAGACTGTTAGGTTGGGATGTGTGGGAGTTGCTGCAAGATTTAGTCAGAATGTTCATTTGATAGTGTGCTTTCCCAAGTGGCCAGGCATCCTCCTCTTGGCTTTGAGTTTGGAGCTGTTGCTACATGGAGCAGACAGGTGCGTGCTCCCTGTCCCTTCACTCAATCAAGTCTTGGTCTGTTTGAACATGCCCAGAAGTTCCTGTCTGTGAGAGATGGTGCTTGGTTTTCCAGTGATCAACAGCAGCTGGAATTGGGCATTGCTTCAGGAAAGCCATGGGATGTAGATTGTAATGTTCACACAGATTATCTTAAATCAAGACTAGACACACACACACACACACACACACACACACACACACATTCCTCCACACTTCATCACCAAGGGCCGCAGGCTCACCACCAATTGCTAGCCATGCAGATGGCAGTGAATCACCATACGCTGATGTAGATCGTCCCAGGCATCTGCCGTGTTGATTTTCATGACAGAATGGACATTTTATATGTTTGTGGACATATATATGTACATGTCACACAAGATATATATATGTATATATATATATTTCATTTGTACAAGTTCTCCAGGTATTCAAGGACACACACAGGCATTGCATGCATTTCTTCACGTGAACTTAGAAAATCTTTCCCTCTGCATTTATATATGAATCAGGTTTGATACTGATACACAGAAAAATCTAATTTGTGGTCAGTTTCACATGTTGCATAATAAAACCAGTTAGATACATTCCTGGATAGGCTATTTTGTAAAGTAAAGTAATTGGTTTAGGTTGTATTTGATCTCCAGTCCAAACACCTCCCTTTTCCTTCTAGTTAGGTCAGTGACAAGTTTCTTTCTCTTGATCAGGCTCACTCTCAGCTAAGCTGAGCTCCCTGCCGCAGCCGCTGAATGCAGAGAGACCATCAAGACTCTGCCATGTCCCAGTAATGATCTGCTGTCCAGGTTGTCTGGAGGGAAGTGTCGTTCTCAGGAAAGAATTCTGAAAGGATTGTATCACCAAAATGCATCTTGCAATTCAAATATAATTTTAATTTATTTGTGCACAATTACAGGACAAGATAGCCCATTGTGAATTAAAGTAAGGTCTACTGATGAAAATGGCAGCAAGAGTGTCTCAGATTCATCTTTTTTGAACCACACATGTAAATGTGCACATGGACTTATAGATTAAAGTAAAGGTAGTCACTGAGGCATGTTCTTAATCACCCAGACTCTATCTCTATCCTAGTGTGCTCTGAGTAGTTCAGACCCATGGAAATCGATTTTACCAAGCCTTGACTTTCTTTTTGTTGAAAATAAGGCAGTCTTTGCTGAGTGCCAGGGTTATGCAATTCCCTAAACTGTCAGGAAGCATTTCATTCCCAGCTCCACCTCCCCTGAGAGTCTCAAGCAATGGAAATTACCGGGTTTGTCGTAATTGCTGTTGTTCTGCCTGTGTTTGGAGATTCATCTTGGGCCAATCCACGCTGTACACAGGACGTCCGGCACCCCAGGGCCAGCCCTGGGGGGGGGGGGGAAGGGAAGGGGTCTTTCCCTCCTCTCCATCCTTTCTTAATTCACATACTGAAAGAGGCTCAACCCCTCATGGACCGACCCTCTGCCCTTTCTGCCATGAACATGCTTATCTAAATTCACCTTCATCACTAAATCCTTATAAATCCTCATACCAAAAAACAGGACCTCTCCTATTGATGCCTATATTCTGATATGATTTCTCCAATCCTCTAGCATTACATTACTTCAAATGTTAAATAAAGGCCACATTATGTCAATTCATTATAATTTATATTAAGTTATGTTATTAGTTATAATTTATATATATACTATATGCAAACAAGTACTGAGGATGCTGGATGAACTATTCCTATTTAGAAAATATTTTGTATTGTAATATAACATGCTTATGCAACCCCCTATCTGATGTGAACTGAAAGTAATAGGGCCAGTATTTAGGATGCACTATTCAAAGTACACATAGTAACCAGAGTACAAGCCAAACTATCCATAATTCTAATGGAATATCAATAAAAAATAATACGTTCTTTCTGATAATAAAAGCTAACTTAAGTGTGATCATTTCCTTTTTAAAATGTGAAGGTACATTTTTAAATACACCCTCAGGATCTAGAGGCTTAGGCTTATAGTTTAGCTACTCCAGAGGCTGAGATATGAGGATTATGGTTCAACCTGGCCTAGGCAGACATATTCAAGTGACTCTTATCTCTAGTTAATCAACACAAGAAGCCAGAACTGGAGGTGAGGCTTGAGGAATAGAAAACCAGCTCTGGGGAAAAGACTGAGCCAGAGTAGAAGGCCCGCAACTGAACCTCCACATCCCTTACTGGCATTCACATGTACATGCACGCACACATGCATGCACACTTGCATGCACACACACAGTATATAGATAGAAATGCTAAACTAGCTCAATTTTCTGAGTGATGAAGCTAAGAGAAAATGCAACAAGCTGTTATTACACCTTACTCAGACTAATGCACAAGCCCAGCACCCAGGTCGAGACCAGCTGTTAGGTGTGGGTGTTCTGCCCTGGGGGAATCTCACTCGGTCACCAGTACCTGGCAGAACCAATGGGACTCCTGTGTTTAGGGGCCTACCTAGCCTGTTGTTCATTTAAACCTAACAGAGCTGTTCTGCCCACTCAGCAGACCCCACGTCCACCTGTGTACCTCTTCCCCTCCCTCATACAGAAGCCCCGTGATGGCAGCGATGGGATGGTCACAGAGGATTCATCAGCCATGGATTTGCCTTCATATGTGGCTGTACTGTTGGAACAGTACTAAGGATAGTCTCTCTTCAGAAAGACATTAACACCAGGGCCAGCAGTGTGTTCAAACTGAGCGATGAGTGATGAGTGCGAATGAGAAGTAAGGCAGAAGCTCCATGTCTGCCATTTATTTATTATCTTTTAAGTAGTTTTACAAAGGAGTCGCCATTCAGCAAAGCAGTTTATGAATATGGTGCGTGTTGAACCTTTTTAGCATTCTCTCACCCACCCCTCCTATCCCAACCCTTCCCCCACAGTTTTTTAATTTAAGGTTATACATTGATTTTATGCCATTTAACAAAGCAGTTCATGTATGCAATGCATCTTGATCTGTGTCATCCCTTCAACATCTTTATGGCCTCCCATTCCACCTGCCCTTTCCCTTGTATTTCTCAACTCTGCAGTGTACAATTGGTTCCTGCCCACTTTCTCCCCATCCCTCCACTACATCTTTCTACTCTTCTCCCCTTTCCCCCACCTTCTCCTCTCAAAAATACTCATTTACTTATTTTTTGATTATATGATTTGTGCTCTCTATAGAGTCTATTATACATTATAGCTATGTTTTTAGCTAATTGTTGTAATAAAATTTTTTTAATGAAAAAGGTAATCCTAAGATTCCCAGGATTCTGAGATTTGTGGACTGTTGTTTAAAGCTAGCCTGGGCAGAAAAGTCTATGGGACGCTTCTCACCAATTTATCAGTAAAAACTCTGGTAGCAGAGGCTTGGCTCAAGAGATAGAGCACTAACCGTCAGCAAAATGCCAAGCAAGAGTAAAGGCTGTAAATTTCAGTGCCAGTAACAGCCGCCAAAACAAAACTAAACAAAATAAATGTTAAAAAAAAAAACATGCAGTAATTTGAGGTGTAGAAGAAAGGATGTGATTTAATAAATTTAGTATAGGCTAAAGGAAATGGCTTTATTTAGTCTACTGATCACAGAGACCCCCTGTTTGTTGGCTCTCATAGTCTTTGTGGCTTATAGTCTTAGTCTTTTGGCAAGAATATCCAAAACCCCAAAGCTTCATTCATGGTAAGTGCTCTAAACAATACACCTTTAAAAATTCTTTTGTATGCAGTGTTACGGTATTGTTCTAAATTTATATATGTTTAGATATACAAACATGATTTTTCTATAACTGCTTTGAGTATCTGCACAGTGAACTGCTATTTAGGATTCTAGCTAAAAGCAGGAGGCTCTGTTTAGCTAAGCATTAACAGGCACTTACAAACACACCTGACTGTCTGAGTTGTGTCTGAACTCTGATATGCTTGTGCGATGTAGCTTCATTATTATGCAATATATGCCTTTATATCAATGTTTACTGTGTCAAAGATGTCTTTTAGTTACTGTAAGCAATGAAAATTGTAAGTACACACCCATAAATAGAAATGTAATTTTTCAGATGCCATTCTAGCTACTTTTACCCATGTAAAAAGATAAGCTTAGGATACTTAAAAGTACTGGCTACTTTTCTTAGAAGAGAATGGTCCATCTGTGTGTGTGTGTGTGTGTGTGTGTGTGTGTGTGTGTGTTCTTTTAGAGAAAACATGTTCCCATTATTGCACTTAAATAATTTCAATATCTTTGTGTGTTTAGCTACAAGTGAATTATGTCTGTTTGATACCCTTGAAAATTATACTATTCTTATTTTTACATGATTTGTAAACTAGTTTCAAGAACCATGTCTAACCATTGGATTTGAACTTGCATAAAGTTGCATATAGATTTATTATCAATAACCCTCCAGAAATTCAGAACTTCTCTAGCTTCTTTTGAAAAAGATTGGCATGTGAGTTTTCTAGATTGCAATAAGACAAATACTGCAGTAATATTAATTACTGTCATTGATGACTAGTAAATACCATATTTGATTTTCCCCTGTAAAAAACAGATTATGGCTTCCACAAAACCTAACAGTGATATTACAGAATGAATAGAGGCAGACAGATCCAATTAAGTCCTCTAAACAGGAAAGTAGACTCTCTGCTTGAGCAGAGAAAATCTGGGTATCTTTTGAAAGGAAGGATGTTAATATTCAAAAAGAGCAGAGAACATATCTAGAAAAAAGAGTAATTGAACTTCACTGGAATCTTTTGGGAGCGAGAATGTTAACTGATTATAAAGGCACATGTGGAGAGCCCAACATCATTTCACATGCAATTTTGAAATTGTGACTGAGTGGCAGACTCCAAGTTCACCAAGGTGCTCCACAATTTGTGTGTTCTTTTAGCAGAGCCAAATGGCTTGCCAAACTCCTCAAATATGTAAAAACCTTTTGATGGAGAAGAATACATGAATTTCTCTTTCAAAACATCTACGATTGAAATGTAAATCTCAAAAACATTTCCTCATCAGTGAATTAAAAACTTGTTTATAGCATTCCAACATCTCCTTAAAGGTTTCAACACTAACTCTGCCACAAATTCTTAAACAACTGAAGGTGTTTTGGTGAGGGAAATCATTATTGTTAGTGGCTTTGTGTTGACAATTTTCTTTTGCCACCTGTTTAAGTATTGTATCAGACTCCAGAGACACCATAGGAATCCCATCCATCTACCACTATGGAAAGCTATGAGTTTACCCATCACACCACATTTAATGCCCTCTCAGGCTTGAATCATGTCCACAAAGCTCTCTCTCTCTGTCTGATAAATCATGCTTTTCTTTTGTGTTGTCTTACAGGAAGGAGGTTGAGGTAGAGGTAGGCTTATTTGATGAGCAATAAGAAGACACAAATATATGCTCCACCGAAATAAAACCAGAAGAAGAGATTAGTTGCAATAACTCAACCATTCTATATTTTTCTCCTAGATAATTTTTCTTTCAAAATGGAGAAAAGGCACAGGAACATAATACATTATACAGAACTCTCAGCATTCACATACAATGAGACTGAAGGATGACTGTATTAGGAGAGAAACAGAAAGGTGCAGTGCCTATGTGCATCTGATCATACAAAATAATACTAGTTGAAATTAATTCCAGAAAATGGAAACGAGAGGTTATTTTTTGCTGTTTTTTTATTTCCCTTTTTGTCTATCTTGATTGTTTGTCTAAATGTCTTTGGGAGTGTTAAAGGAGACAAAGAATGTTGGAACAAAGGGTAAACAAATAGAACAATGGTACTCTCTGGATACTACATGAAAAATGAACTACACTGCAGTCTCTTCAACAAATGGTGCTATCCATGTGCAGAAAATGGAAGCTAGATCCTTATATATCTGCACCAGAATCAATTCAGAATGGATCAAAGCCATAGATGTAAGGTCAGATACAATGAACATATTACAGGCATGGGTGGAAATTTCCTAATTAAAGATCCAGAATGAGAACAAATCAAAGAAACACTGGAAAAATGGGACTGCATCAAACTGGAGAGTTTCTGCAGAGCAAAAGATATAGCCAACAAGATAAATAGAAATCACATAGAGAAGAAGATTTTTACCAGCTATGCATCAGAAAATGGCCTCATGTATAAAATATTCTTAGAGCTCAAAAAATTAGTCCCCTTTTCCCCCAAATAAACTCTCAAAGAAATGACAACCCAGCTAATAAATGGAATAAAGACTTAAAGAGGGGGCTGGGAATATGGCCTAGTGGCAAGAGTGCTTGCCTTGTATACATGAAGCCCTGGGTCTGATTCCCCAGCACCACATAAATAGAAAATAGCAAGAAGTGGTGCTGTGGCTCAAGTGGCAGAGTGCTAGCCTTGAGCAAAATGAAGCCAGGGACAGTGCTCAGGCCCTGAGTCCAAGGCCCAGGACTGGTAAATCAAACAAAAAAACAAAACAAAACAAAACAAACAAAAACAAAAAATAGTATTCATACCAAATAAAGGCTCACACTTAACAAAACAAAAGACTTAAAGAAACTTCTCAGAGGAAGTCAGAATGGCCAATAGGTACATGAAGACATGTTCAATATCTCTGGCCATAAAAGAAATGCAGATCAAAACATCATTGAGATTCTACTTCACCCCAGTTAGAATAGCCATTATCAAGAAAACTAACAATAACAAATTCTGGCAGGGATGTTGGCCAAAAGGAAACCCTATTACACTGTTGATAGGAATGTAAAGTTGTTCTACCCATCTGGAAAGCACTTTCACTCTATCAAGCATTATGGAGGTTCCTCAGAAGAATAAATCTAAAGTTTTCTTGTGATCGAGCAATTTCAATCCTTGGCATTTGTCCAATGGACCATAAACCAGGTCACACTGAAGCCACCAGCACACCATGTTCATTGCAGCATTATTTACCATAGCTAAGATATGGAATCAACCCTGATTCCCTTCTGTAGATGAATAAATCAAGAAAATGTGGTATATATACACATTGGAATTCTATGCTTCCATCAGCAAGAATGATATTGATGCATTCATTAGAAAATGGAAAGACTTGTAAAATATTATGTGAAGTAAGTAAGACCAAAGAAAGATAGGTTGCATAGTTTCCCTCATTTGTGGTAACTATAATGTGCCTGAAAGTCCACAAGTAAACACACCAGATTTTAATGTATATAAACACACACACACACACACACACACACACACACACACATATACACGTACTCTACCTGAGTAATATATCTGTAACCCCTCTGTTTTTTATCATTTTAAAATAATACAAAAAAACAAAAAAGAATTGTTAAATCTTACTGTAGGTTGAATCTAGGCGGCTGCCAATGTACTTGGGCTTGACCTCCGACATGGTTCTGTCTAAATGTGGCAGACACCTTTAAGGGGTGGGGCATAATGTAAGGATTTGGGTCTTTGGGAGTGTCCACCAGAGAGCCTAGAGAGCAACTGTGGGACCTGGACCTCCCCACTTTCTGGCTCCTGGTCATGAAGGAAGCTGCCCTCCACCAGGATTCAAGATGGGCTGTGCTGTGTCTGCCCCAAGCAATGATGTCACCACGCTTGGACTGGAACCTTCCCTGTAGTCTGCAGATAAACCTTTCCTTTTATAATCTGATTTATCTCAGATGCTCATTGTAGTAATGGACTCTCAACTGGTCCACAGTTTATCTATCTTAATCATGTTAAATCTAATTGAATTTTAAGCTTCAAAAGTATGCTAGTCATTGTATCTTCAATATTATGTATTTTCAGAATATGGACAGTATATATAATCATTTATTGTGTGTGGAAAATTACCATTAAAATGATTGTGATTAGTATTAAATTTTTAGATTATACTTAGCTATTGACTGAAAGAACAGAACAGAACTAAACGTCACCTGTATATTTATTTTACAATGTCTGTGTTTGGTATTTACTTTAATTGATTGTTTACTATAATTTTACAATGAAAATATTCATATTACACAGAGTCAGCAGAGAACACTTCACCCTGGATAAAGTCATATTATCCGTGATATATGTTTATTTGGTATCAAAATAAAAAACCTTGGATACAGCCATTTGGCACTGAGTATTCATGAATATATCAGCGTATTTACTTTTTTCCCCTTTTCTGTGCTGGTAGTGGGGCTTGGACTCAGGGCCTCTAACTTAGCTTTTTCACTCTAGGATGGGACTCTGTCGTTTAAGCTACAGCCCTATTTCTGGCCTTTTGCTGGTTCCTTGGAGATAAAAGGGACCCTCAGATTTGTCTGTAGGCAGATTTCAAACCTCAGTCGTCCGATCTCAGCTGCCTGAGTGAAGCGAGGATGGCAGGTGTGAGCCAGCAACTTTCCTTTTGGAAAGTAAATTGTTCGAAAATTAACTTTCCTGGTAGTTGACTGATAGAGTGTTATATCTAAACTAGTACTTAAGGCTGATAACAACCTAACTTCAGGCTTGAGTGCTGTGACTTCACCCATAACCACATCCCAAGATTTAGGATGCACACAGAAGTCTCTGAATTCTGACACCAGTGAAAGTTCATTTCATCTCTTGTGACTTTTGTACAAAATCAGTTCAAAACCAAAGAAGACAAAGTCAGGGGCACCCATCAGCCTGTCCCATGCTCCTGGCCATGCCCATAGAAGTCAGCTTTTCCTCCTGTGTTGTTTCATGTTGACGTACCATAGAGCTCCAGGGTCGTAGAGAAAGGTCCAGTGCAGGGCACATTTCCTCTGTGCTCACTCTGGGTGTGTCAGGATTTCTCAGGATGAATCCTGGGCAGCTCATAAGCAGACTTAAACTCTGCCAAACGGCTCAGGAAGTATCTTGAAAAACGTTAGAGGCCTGATGACTTTAATTTAATAATTTTCATGTAAAATATAGAATTACCTGTTTCTGTTTTGTTTTTTAAATCGCTCCAGGCCTCACATTTCTATTGTACATTGTATGTAGGGAGCCAAAGGCTCAAGGACCTTTAACAAGGACATGGCTTGGTAAAGTATCGCGGTGCTCCTGCTGATCATTGCTTAAAAAATGTCGGAGGAAAATCCCTTGGAGTCTCTGTAGGCAGGGACATGGGTACTCTCTCCTTGTGCAATTCTTTTGAGACTGGACATTTCTTATTCTGCAGAGGCAGATATCAGCACAGAGCCCTGTCACGAATGTGTCTTCTGTGGATGCCCAGTGGAGAGTTTGAACCTTTAAACCTGCTTCTCTAATTGTTGAAAACCCTGGCTTTTCTCTTCTTACATGGATGACTCCATCTTTGAGCAAAGACCTCATTTCTAAAACATTTTATGAGCTCTACCTTACTGGAAAAAAGCCTGAATGAATATCAAGAAGAAATTATATGTGAAAGAACTGGTTTTGAGTTTTTCCCCTCTACAAGGGCAAAAGGATAAGTGCCTAGGAAGTGAAAGATGAATGACTGCACTGGAAGCCACCACACCTAGGCCCTGGTCTGCTGTCCCCAAATAATGAATGGCTCCATGCTAGAAAGTCACTTCAATGTTGTGCATCTCAACGATTTTAATTTGTAAGGCGTTTGGGGTCAAACAGTATTTTTCAAGGCAAATTTTATTTCCAAGTCAAGAACTGTTGAGATTATACATCAGAGGCCCTAAGGAGGCGACTGGAGTGGAGAAACAGAAGGAGGCAGCGTTTGCTCTGTGGTGCTGTGGGTTATGAGTGGGAAAGGCCCAGGCCCTGGGGCCTATGTAGACTGGGGTAAGAATGGAACGGATGTGGTCATTTTCAACACACCAAGAGCCTGAAGTCCATGTGTGCTGAGTCCTTCATCTTTTATTTCTTGAAGCCAAAGAAAACCTTTCCAAATGAAATTTTTGAAGTATTAGTAACAAATTAATAACCATGTGGGCTCTAAAATTTACCTTAGTTTCCAACTCATAACCTTAATTTCCCAATATGTGCTAGATAAATGGAAAAATACAGTAGACAGAGGGAAAATCTCTGTAACCTGAGTCCTATTTCAGAGATATTATTGGCAATATTTTTGCAGCTCACAATTTCTTTCAGATGATTAAATGTAGTGCAAATTGAATACACTATAAAACTCAACATATTGTGAAATTGAATGATGACAATTTTTACAAAATAGTATATGGCAAACATACTACATATTTTAAAAGATAAATGTAGAAGTGAAACTTGAATTAAGTACTCACTGAGGTATTAATAAGCATTACATTGTCCTACTGCTCTATGACGTATGCAGCACTTGTGTGTGTGTGCATGTGTGTGTGTGTGTGTAAACATATGCATTGTCTCTTGGTGTTTTGTTGGCATCTAAATTTTGGTAGTGTTATTAAAATGTATTTGTGCAGAGTTGGTACATAGTTCAGGTGGTTAAGTAACCTACCTGATGAGCATAGGCTCTGAGTTCTATTGCCAGTACTACCAAAAGCTAAATAAAAATAAATAAGTGTACATATATATTGTGTATAATCAATTGTTCAAATACATAGTCTCAGCACCAAGAGTTTCATTTAACTCCTAACATATCAACGTTGTCTCCTCTTTTCTGCCTTTGTCGCAAAGATAAAACCGTAAGGACATAAGGCAAGTATTTCTTTCCTCTTAGGTGATTGAGTTTTGAATACTTGCTATGGATTCTTTTGCTGTGTCTACAGTTTGTTCTGTCAAGCAGACTTTCATGAAAAGGCATAGAAATGACACGAGTACCCGTGGACATCACAGACTGAGTAGATAGGTCTTTTGCTAGCTGCTTTGGAGGGGATTCGGACTTTTATTATTGTTTTGGAGTGTTCTTGTTCACTTTTGTGTCAGGACAGGGGTTGGAGCTGTGGGCCTTGGTGTTCTCTCTTCACTTTGGTAATCAATACTGACAGTCGACAGCTTGAGCCACAGCTCTACTGCCAGCCTATTGATGGTCCACTGGAGATAAACGCGTGGACTTTTCTTCCAAGGCTAGCTTTGAACCTCAGTTTTCAGACCTCGGCCTCCTGAATACCTAGGATAACAGATGTGAGCCACCAGTGCCTGGCTCTAGGGATTCTCCCTCTTCATAACATGATGGTGTTATGTTCCTGTGTCTCACTGGCAGCAATTGAAAACATCGGCAGTGATGGCTCCTAAGGCATAAGCTATTCCCCAAGGCCCACACGATTGGATCCCTCAGTACACACAGTGCACACACACACACACAGTGCACACACAGTGCAGTGAAAGGCACTGAAGGGATTTTAATGATCCCTCTCTCCCTCATTTCACAAAGAAGTGAATTCTACTCAGAGACACTGAGAGGCGCTTGGCCCCACAACCACCCCGTGACAACATGAAGCTGGAAACCACACCGCAGTCACTCACTCTTGGCTGCTGTTTTTCTACTCTTCTCTGCATGATGTTCTCAGACAGGGGCAGAATGAAAGACGTGCTGCCTTCTTCTGCATAAATACGGTGATAGGAAAGCAAAGGTTTGGATGTTAGTATTTACACCAGGTCAGGTAGAAACATTGGACATAGCCCTCTTCTTGCTCCACCAATGACTGCTGGCCAGTCAATCTAATCCGCATGCCAGCACCCTGGCACCTCTGACTGGCTTGGACTAGCCTCTCCCTTCCATGCACAACATCCTGCTCATACCAAGTCCCCACGCACTGGAAATGCACGTGGTGATGGTCCACGTCGTGGCCTGCCTGGCCTGGGGTGAGGAAGGCTTACTCTGACGAGAAGCATCACAGATCCTCGCTGTAACTCCCATCATCATTGCCAGGATCAGCATAAAGATTTCTGCCTCCGTGATCCATTTACGTGGGTACCAGTGCACCTGTTACTCGTGCCCATCTGCTACGCTGGAGGCTGAGATCTGAGAATCTCAGTTCAAAGCCAGCCCCGAGCAGGAAAGCCTATGAAGCACTCACCTCCCATTAATCATCAAAAAATCAGAAATGGAAAGGTGGCTCAAGTGGTAGAGTGTCAGGCTTCAGTGACAACACTCAGGGACAGCGACCTCACCCTGAGTTCAAGTCCACATGCTGGCACAAACGCACAAAAATCCTATTTATACTGTACTCTAGGTGATGAGAAACATCATCTTATGACTTTAAGAAAGTGGATTCAAATTACTGTCAAAATGTTTTCCCCTTCAAATAATTATGCTTGGTTATCTAGTAAAAATATTCTGTAAACTGAAAACTATTTCAATTTAATTGTTGTCATAATTTCCCTAAGCTGTCACATTGTATAATCAAGATTACCTCCTAAGGTATATTTAATCCTAGTCACTCCATCAAACTAATGAGCAGTTGTGAAGTCTGTGGCTGAATCTCAGGAATGCAATCTTTACAGTCTTTTACTTATTTTTGAGTCTCCTTTCCCTGAACCTTCTTGTGTAGTTCTAGTTTCCTAAATAGTTGTGTTGCACAAACTGCCCAGAGCATGCAAATTTTTTTGTTTGTAAGATCATTTCACATCATTATTTATATTTTACATTGATTCACATGATTCTTTGTATTTCTTTCCAATTATTGTTATCTCTTTCTTCCACATTCCTTTCCTGTTTCCTCTCTCCTCTTTCAGCTTATTTCTCCCTTTTACCATTTTTCTATTTGAATGATTTTAGCAGCATTTTCTATGAAAACCTACAGGCATATGAACAATGCAAATGTCACTGGAAAATTCTAGAATGTTATCAAATATATATGTACAGGTCCATCTTAGATCACCTCTTATGCAAATGTACTTTATAAGATTAACAATACTAATTTGAGAAGTAATCTGAAAAATGGACTCTAAAGCCCTGAAAAAATTAACATGATAGTCCATTTGTATAAATGGTTTTCTGTGTGTATGTTCGTGTGTGTGTGTGTGTGTGTGTGTTTGCACATGCATGCATGCTTGCCTAATTTGTTTTTTTTTTTCCATTTAAGGCTGATGCCCTTCTTAAACCATACTTCCACTGTGACTAGTTGGTGGCTAATTGAAGATAAGGGTCTTTAGGATTTATCTGCCCACTCTGGCTTCAAATTGTGATCCTCATAACTCAGCCTCCTGAATAGCATGGGTTACAGTTGTGAGCAACCAATACCTCGTGAATAGTCCATCCTTTCAGAGGTTTGCTAGTGATATGACATGCTATGAAACATATTTTCAGATGTCTCTTCTGAGACGTCCAGGTAATAAATAGTTTGCTCTACAGAAAGTGCACAGACATTACTCTACCAAATTGAAATGAAAGCTGTGCAAGTCTGGGTTTGTTCACTGGGATGTACTAAGTTTGGTGGCATCCGTTCTTCCCTGAGAGAGATGGGCTTGCCTAGAATCCGAGTCAGACCCGAGTCTCAGGACCTTGCATGGCAGAAGATGAGCTCCACTCCTACTTACTCATGGCATGATTTATTAGAACTGTCTGCCGAGCAGCATCCCGGCGAGAGACTAGAGTTCAACTTACACTCCTGTTTCCCTCATAAATCCCTCTTTTGGAATGATTTATAACTTTGTGGTTTTTAATGCATGTTTTCCTGAAACTTGGCATATAGGTATCTACACGGTGAGTCATTAGCTCCTTGAATTTAATTGAAACTGGTGTAGTCTATTTCTTTCATCTCTCTCAGATCACACACACACACACACACACACACACACACACACACACACACACACACACAAACACACACACACACACACATCACAAATTACATGTTCCAAAATAGGGCATTTGCCTCCAGGAAATGGATGACAGCTATCATCTGAGCCCTCAGGAACCCCTGTCCATATGCTACACAGTGACAGATTCGTAAAGCTTTAACTGTATGTCACGGGGAACAGTTATTAGGTCATAAACTCCTTTCATTCTTTCTCAATAGAAATTTCCCAGAACCTTATCTTGGCCTGCTGATAGTGTGATATGAATTTAAGGTACTTAGGGCTTTCATTTTTGCTATTTCTGCATAGAGACATTTTCAGCACTTGGATTTACATTCTATGTTTGTTTTTTCAGTGCTGTGCATTGACTCCAGGGCCAGATCATGCTAAGCAATTTCTCTACTACGCAGCCGCATCCCAAACATTGTTTGATGAGATGTGATTTTGGGAACTGATTCAAAACTAATTCCTTATACATAAATCAGAATAAAACAAATGACACAACTAATACAATTTCAAGGACACACTATTTAATATGGGGTTCAGGGTCTCCTAGGGGTCAGGGTCTCCTGGGGTCAAGGTCTCCTGGGGTCAGGATTTCCTGGGGGTCAGGGTCTCCTGGGGGTCAGGATCTCCTGGGGTCAAGGTCTCCTGGGGTCAGGATCTACTGGGGTCAGGGTCTTCTGTGGTCACGGTCTCCTGAGGGTCATGGTATCCTGGGGGTTGGCGTCTCCTGGGGGTCAGGGTCTCCTGGGAGTCGGGGTTTCCTGCAGTCAGGGTCTCCTGGGGGTCAGGTCTGTGGGTCAGGGTTTCCTGGAGTGAGGGTCCCCTAGGGGTTGGGTTCTCCTGGGGGTGAGGGTCTCCTGGGGGTGAGGTTCTCCTGAGGTCAGAGTTTCCTGGGATCATGGTCTCCTGAGGGTCGGAGTATCCAGGGGTCAGGGTCTCCTGGGGAGAGGGTTTCCTGGGGGTCAGGTCTACTAGGTGCTGGGGTGTCCTTGGAGTCAGGGTATCCTGGGGGTCAGGGATGGGAGTCAGGGTCACCTGGGTCAGGGTATCCTAGGGTCGGGGTCACTTGGGGATTGGGGTCTCCTGGGGGTAAGGGTCTCCTGGGGTCAAGGTCTCCTGGGGGTCAAGGTCTCCTGGGAGTTGGGGTCTCCTGGGAGTCAGGGTCTCCTGGGGTCGGGCTCTCCTGGGGTCAGGGTTTGGAGGTCAGGGTCTCCTGGGGTCAGCATCTCCTGGGTGTTGGGGTCTCCAGGGGGTGAGGTTCTCCTGAGGTCAGAGTCTCCTGGGTTCAGGGTCTTCTGGGGGTTGGGTCTCCTATGGGTTGGGGTGTCCTTGGAGTCAGGGTCTCCTGGGGGTCAGGAGTGGGGGTCAGGGTCACCTGGGTTCAGGGTCTCCTAGGGTCGGGGTCACCTGGGTGTCAGGGTCTCTTGGGGGTCAGGGTATCCTGGGGGTAAGGGTCTCCTGGGATCAGGGTCTCCTGGGGGTCTAGGTCTCTTGGGGTTAGAGTCTCTTGGGGTCGGGGTATCCTGGGGTTCAGGGCTTGGGATCAGGGTCTCTGGTGTCATGGTCTGGGGGTCAGGGTCTCCTGGGGATCAGGGTCTGGGGATCACGGTCCCCTGGGGTCAAGATTTCCTGGGGAAAATAAACACGATTGCAATAAAACATGCCTGCAGTCCCGTACCATCACCGATAAGTGAAAAAAGAAATAATAAGTAGATGCAGAAGTAAACAAGAGAGAGGGAAACTTTTCCTTACCATAAAATTCCAACTACAAACAGTATTACATATTACAACAACAAAAAATTACTATTTGGAAAACAGTAAGAAATCACTGCAGGAAAAAAAAATATCCACAGGTATCAAGTAAATTAATCAGTGGTGATATGATATAAACAAATATGCAAATACTCTCAAATTGTGTCCCAGGAGACACTTAGTAAAAGTACCTAGAAATATACTGCCTGGCAGAGGAGGTACTCAGCAGACACTACCCTCACCAACCTGATCAGACTTAATATTTTCTGCCCTGGAGCAAATGGACGTCACATCCCTTACGGTATGGGCACGGAGAAGGTCACCACTTCACTGTGGTTGCCTTACCATAGATGACAAATACAAACATGAGGAAGCAGAAGAGCCTCGCCGGCCTTGGGTGAGCCTCAGCAGGTGCCCTCCTATGTATTAAAGGCCCATTCGGTTTGGCCTATCTCCAGCTTGCAAAGACATTCATTTCAAGACTTTTAAGAAGAAAAATTGCGGGATGAGAGTTGTGCCTGCAGAAGATTAAACGTGCAACAGCGAGTAGGGGAGAATATGAAGAGGGCAGAATGAATGGTCCGGAAGCCCGGGTGCCTGTGAGGACCCATTCCATTATACCGGACACCTAGTCATAATCATCTCAACCAGGGTAATGGCCACAGAAAGGGAGATGAGGACAGGGAGCAGAGGAGTAACAGAAATAATCAAAGTGCTTTTCCCATTCATTGACTGTGAAGGTGCTGGAGGAGGGAAAGAGGGATCTCTATTCACTCCGCTGGTGTGCGGGGGACGGGTTGGTGGAGGAGGAGTGATGGGAGTTACACGTTGGAGCAATTCGTGGGGTGCTATTGATGTATCTTAAAGAGAATGTGTGGCACACGGCGGGAGGGGTGAAATTGAAATCTGGGAGAGAGGGGTCACAGATAGGAATGCTTGCATTTGACAAGAAGCTGAGTTTTAAGGGAATATGTAACTTGCCCAGTGTTGCAAAACCATTTACGAAAAAACAAGTATTGAAACATAATGCTCCTAAATTCAGATGTGTCTGTGGCCCACAAGAAGTTCTTTGACATTTGGAGGGACTTTCCAAAGGGCTTACAAAAACAGTTGCATGCTTTTGCACCGCAGTTTCTAAGTGCAAAAAAAAAAAAAAAAAAAGAAAAAAGAAACCCAGACTCATGCAAAGTTATTAGTAAGTCATCAAAACAATCAAAAGAGTTACTGAAGGTCTCTTTTCATCTGAGTTCCATTGGGCTTTACTCCAAAATCTGGACTACTTTTAAAGGTTTCGAGGGACTCCGACAGTGACTGTATTGGAATGTCAGAGTATGGGCAACCTCAGGAGCCATTCATGAAAATGACCTCCTTTTGGCTATGCAAGCCTGCAGATTCAAATATTTATATATGTGAAGTAGAAGGGAAAGACCCTTGTGTACATAACTTAATGCTCTGTAGATCTCTTAGGTGATTTTAGGAGCAGTCAAGAGCTAGACTTTTCCGTGTTAATCCCCTGTATCAACTGGCAGTGTTGCATCCTGAAAGTATTCATGTAAAGAAACTCAGCTTCTTGTCAAGTGCAATCATTCTTATCTGTGACCCTTCTCTTCCCGATTCCAATTTCACCTTTCCTGCTACGTGCTGGACATTCTCTTTGAGATATCTCAATGGCACCCCAAGTATTGCTCCAATAACACGTAACTCCTATTGCTCTTCTCCCATTGGCCTGTCTCCTGCAGGGGCGCATGCATGACTGGCAGAGTGAATGGAGATCTTTCTTCCCCTCCTCATTCTTTGAATAAATTTGAATCTATGCACCACCACCACCACCACCACAACAACAAAAAAGATTTCCTGGGGGTCTGGTCTCCTGGGGTTCAGGCTCTCCTGGGGTTGGGGTCTCCTGGGGGTCAGGGTCCCCTGGGGGTCAGGGTCTCCATGGCTGGGAGGGGGGCAGCATTTTCACCAGGTTGGGGGAGAGGGTTCCCTTTTGTGGAGTGCAGACCAGACCCTCTGTGCTGGAGGACCCAGTGGAGTAGGCAGGGGCTAGCTCCTTTAGCCCCTGCCCTCACCTTAAGATATGTCAGGATATGAGTACAGTAAGTATAGTACACTTTCAAAGTCAGAAGAATTCAAGCTTTATTGCAATCAAAATAGTGACAGCTGACCTGCCAGGGACACAGTGCAGACTTGGGAGTGTTGTAGAGCTGACTCCATCTTGATTAGGGAAACATGGTAGGAAATGTTGGGGGAATAGAGCTGACTCTATCTGGATTATTAGGTCAACCTGACCCCCAAATTCTGCTTCTATAAATGGCTTGCTTAACTTGCTTATTGCTTGCTCTACCTTCCCCCCCCCATCAACCTCCTACATCTGTGTCACGCTTGCTTGTTTGTTTCTTCCTCAACTCTTTGTGTCAACCCCTTACATCTGTGCTATGCTTTTACCTTTATAAACCCCAATTTGAGGGCTTCTTGGGGTCATGGTGGCAGCTCCCGAGTCTGTGCTGTGTCCATGGATGTTCAGTTTGCTTTATACTTCCCCAATAAACCCATATTTTTGCTTTAGACTCTCTGAATGGTGAACTCTTAGAGGGACAGGGAGCCCCCTCCCTAGAACCTCATAATATTGGTTCCCTGACTGGGAAGAGTCCTTAACCACCTTCTTTTTTGTGGGGGATGGGAGGGAGGGGAAGATGCCTGGGTGAAGACAAGAAACCTCCAGAGGTGTAGTTGTGTGTGTCTGAGGTTGGTCGACCAATTTGTTTTTGTCTCTGTTTCTGTTTCTGTATGGGAAAAGTGCACTGTTTGTGGGCCTGAGACAGAGAGACGCTGGATGCAGGAGATCTCTAAGGCCAGGGTGGTCAAGGGATGCCTTGAACCCCTTCTGAAGGTCCTCAGAGTGTAGGACATATATGTTGAACTTGTTCCTTATTTTGTGTATGGTTGTGGTTATCTGTGTCTGTTCTGTGTTCTACTTTTGCTTGCTATTGGGCGTGTTTTACAGGAAGACATGGGATAAGCGGCATCCACTAAGGAACTTCCCTAGACATGGTCTTACAACATTTTAAATACTTTGGGAGAAAAAGGAGGTAAGTTATCTGTTGATTATGTTTTCCCAGGGAAACGGACTGCTTTCTGCTGGCTTGCATGGCCCACCCTCAGCACTGGGTGTGTCCTGTGTCCTGAAAAAACTTCAACCACAGTTTTAGCCTTGAAATCATGGCCAATGCTTCCTAAACAGAGGAGGAGGAGGAGGAGTAAGATGAGCAGGAGGAGGAGGAGGAGGAGAAGGAGGAGGAGGAGGAGGAGGAGGAGGAGGAGGAGGAGGAGGAGGAGGTCGTCTTTCCATGAGACTCATGTTCCCTTCTCCTCTAGTTATCTATTCAATTGGAGACAACAGAATCCCCCTTCTCAGAGGAACCTCAGGCAATTAAGTTTTTCTGACTCATCGACCCACTTGGGCTGAGGTAACAGAGAACAAAAGGGAGTTTGAGCCCCCATGCAACGAGGCCAGAGAAGGAAAGACAAAGTAGCAGAAAAGTAAAGTGGAAGTTATGAAAGGGCCAGGAGAATATCGACAAGCCTTTTTACTTGTTTGTGGACAAAAAGGCTGGGGTAAGAAAAAGCATGCACCCTGGGAATTTCCAGGGCCCTGTGGTGTTTCCACAATGCTAGACATGCCATCCAAACATTATTTAGAGATCTTCCGGAAGGAAGTCTGTGTCTCTGTCCTGTTTTGTTATGTTTTGCTACATTCTGTGTTTGCCTTAGTCTTGAGTCTCTTGTTGTATTCAGTCTTAGGCCTCTATATGGAAAACCAAAGCCAGCTTTGTGCTGTGTCCCCTTCTGTAATGAGGCAGCTGGGAGTGTGCAGGCACCTGAGGACATTGTACTAACATCTAGCTAAAGTTGACAAATTGAAATTGTGAAATGCTCCTGGCTAAAATTGGCCTAAGATAGTCAGGCCACCTGGAGGGCTAAGAGATCAGTCTCAGGTAACTGCCCTTCTTCCAACTGAAGGTAAATAAAGGGGTCAATTGATATGTAAGATGCTCTAGTAAATTAGGATAAGGACTAGAGTCAAGTGCTGTCTGTGGGCTGAGTCTGGCTCCGGGTACCCCTTTCCATGTATCTTCAGCAGAAAAGTATTTGGTGTTTTGGTTCTGGCTTAAATCCTGATCACCTGCAAATGTAAGATTGCCACTGAAAATGTATGGCCCAATGTTCATTTTTGTTCTCTTTAAGAACTTTTGCATGAGTGTGAGTATAAACATGTTCAAGATTAAAAACTGTCAGCATGATGTAAGAATGGGTGAGTTTCAAAAGGTTTGGGGCATTATCTAAAGTCTAAAAGGATATGGCATTGTTTTAAAGAGAAACAGTTAAAAGGATTTCTGTAATTTGTGGTTAAAAATTTTGGTATCTTAATGCATTATTAATGCATTTAGGATGTTTGCACTGTCATCAAGCTATCTGGTTCAGCAAAGGCACTGGGAACTTAATTTATTTCCCCTGTAAAATTTGGGACTAAATGTCAGAAATTAGGATATTAATGTTTGGTTATCACTGTTAAGAACTGCTTGGGTTTCTCATTCAGAGACAAAGAGGAAAATACAGGAAAAAAACTGGGGAAGGCCTGTGTGCCTATCCTCAGGAGTGAGGGGTGATCTGGCAAAGGTGCAGCTTAGTCAGTTCACGCATGGTAGCACAGGCCCTAGTGCGGAGTCCATGCATGGTGAGTCAGGCTATAGGGGGAGGCCATGCATGGTGGAAGAGGATAAGCTGGCACCAAGGCAGTTTATCAAGCTCTAAGGAGTGGGATGTATATGCCCATTCTGCAAGACCGGCCAATGGAGGCCTTTCTTTGTCCTCTTTTGTTTCAGATAAACACTGGAAACCTGATGGTAAAATGAATAATTTGATTGGTTATTTCTAAAATTTCCCCTTAGGATGGATTAAAACTGGAAAATTTAAAAGAGAATTTAAAAAGGTTTATTTGTATGATGAAACTTGACTTCTGTGCTATTTTGCAATTTGGATGTATTGAAAAAGTGAAGATGCTAAGTCTGGATTCTTGTGCTTGTAATTCTGGTATTTGTAATTCTTGCATAAAGGAAAACCTCAATTGAGTTCTGATGTTCTAGGCAGTAACTCGGCCTGAAGAAAATAAATGGTCTTTTAAAATGGGCAGCCTGAAGCAATGCATGATACCTTTCTAGGCTTCAGAGTTCTTCATAGCAAGTGAAAGCCAAAGTATAACTGATAAAACAGAAGTTAGCAAAAGGCTTTAGAAATCAAGAATGCATTTCTAGATAAAAAAAATTTTGGAATTAAAACTTGTCCTAGATGTTTGTTTCAAATTGGATAAAGGAAAAATTAGGGCTAACAAGATGATTTAATTGCTACTCCAGTTTGCCTTGCAAGTTTTCTGTAAAAATTATAAAAATTGCAGACAGGCCACAGAGAAGGACAGATGATTCCTACAAGTTTGTCAGATGTAACTTTGATCCTTAATAAGTTCCAGGTAAGATCATGCTTAAAAATTACTTCTGTGTAGACCACCTTGTTACTTTTAACTGGAGTAAAGTGGCCTTTTGTAAGACTCATTGATCTGAAATCTGCGGTTCAAAGCCAGCCCAGGCAGAGAAAGGTCCCTGTGAGAGTCTTCATCTCTAATCAGCCAGTGGAGTGCTGGGAACAGAGTTGTGAGTTGTGTGGAGCTCAAAGTGGCAGAGTGCTAGTCTTGAGCTGGAGAGCTGAAGGACAGCACTCAGGTCCTGAGTTCAAGTCCCGAGACAGTAAAAGTGGAAAAGTCACTCCTGGGACCTTACATTCCAGCCTTTTAATAATTATGAAAAGGGGTGCCAACTCTCTCTGGCTACTTCCTGCTGGCAAGGAGCATTGACATTAGGGATTAAAGGTGGAGATGTGGCCCCACTGGGAGGAGGCAGCAAGCAGCAGTTGTCCCTTGGTGGTAAGTTCTTAGTCTCCAAGAGGTCTCCTGACACAAGGATTGGGTCTTCAGGTATTCAAGACAGCTTTACCTTGGTAGGTCCAAGGGAGGGCACAGGTGTACCTCGAAGTCAATGTTGGTATAGAAGGGTTAAGAGCAGAAGCCCTTTTTATTGTTGACAGATTAATCCACTGTGGCTGTCCCTTGAGCTTGACTGAGGAGGTGGTTGGTCAGTAGAAGCTGGTGAAGGCCTTTCCACTCTGGCTTTATTATCTGGGCCTTAGAAGGGGAGACTCTATATCCTTTGGCCAATAGGAAGTTGAGGAGGTCAGCTGTGTGTTGGTGGGCCAATTCAAGGGGAGGGCTGTAAAGCAAGATATCATCCACTTACTGAAGAATGACATTAGGAGATGCCTGGAGAGAGGAGATCCTTTGCTAAAGCTTGTCCAAAAATGGGGACTATCTCGAGGGAGGACTGTTCAGGTTAGTTGTTGTGCCCTGGAGGTATATGGGTCCATCCAGTAAAAGCAAAAAGGTCCTGACAGTTGGAATGTAAGGGGTTGTTAAAAAAATTCATCCTTGAAGTCCAGCAATGAGAAGTCGGTGGTGCCAGGAGGAGGTTTAAACAGGTGGGGGCACCTGCATGGACCCCCTCCCAGGGGTGGACCATACAGTCATCTCCCCTCTAACATTTGCATTAGCCTCTGTGTCATCAGGCCTCTAACCTCCCCTCCTGGAATGTTTTCAGAACTGGCATATGATCATTGGTAATATTATCCCTCTAGCCCTCCCATCCAAGGCTAATTTCTTCTTCTTTTTTTTTTTTTTCTCAAATTTTTATTATCAAACTGACGTACAGAGAGGTTACAGTATCATACGTTGGGCATTGGATACATTTCTTGTACTGTTTGTTGCCTTGTCCCTCATGCCCCCCTCCCTTCCCCCCTTTCCCTCCCCCCCCCCCAGGTGTTCAGTTCACTTACACCAAACAGTTTTGCAAGTATTGCTTTTGTAGTTATTTCTCTTTTTTTACCCTGTGTCTCTCGAATTTGGTATTCCCTTTGAATTTCCTACTTCCAATACCAGTAAACACGGTTTCCAATATACTCAGATAAGATTACAGAGATAGTGTAGGTACAAACATAGGAAGGTGATACAAAACATTATCAATAATAGAAACTACACATACACATAGGACGTTGAAAGTAGTTACAACTGTGATATATCACTTGTTTCCATAACATGGAGTTCATTTCAATTAGCATCATCTTATGTGTTTCTAAGGGTATAGCTATTGGGCCTTGTGATGCTCTGCTATGGCTTGCCTAAACCTGTACTAATGATTCCCAATAAGGGAGGCCATAGAGTCCATGTTTCTTTGGGTCTGGCTCACTTCACTTAGTATAACTTTTTCCAAGTCCTTCCATTTCCTTACAAATGGAACAATGTCATTCTTTCTGATAGAGGCATAAAATTCCATTGTGTAAATGTACCACATTTTCCTGATCCATTCATCTATGGAGGGGCATCTGGGTTGGTTCCAGCTTCTCGCTATGACAAATTGTGCTGCGATGAACATTGTTGTGCTGGTGGCATTACTGTGATTTTGTTTGTGGGCTTTTGGATAGATACCCAACAGTGGGGCTGCTGGGTCATAGGGGAGTTCTATATTGAGCCTTCTGAGGAATCTCCATACTGCTTGCCAGAGTGGCTGAACCAGTTTACATTCCCACCAACAATGAAGTAGGGTTCCCTTTTGGCCACATCCCCTCCAACAATTGTTATTACTAGTTTTCTTGATATATGACATTCTTGCTGGGGTGAGATGGAAACTCAATGTTGTTTTGATTTGCATTTCCTTTATGGCCAGTGATGTAGAGCATTTTTTCATATGTCTATTGGCCATTCTCATTTCCTCATCAGAGAAGTTTCTTTGTAAGTCTTTAGCCCACTTGATGAGGGGGCTATTGGTTCTTTGCAGTTTTGTTTTGGAAGAAGGTAATTTTTTTAGTTCTGCATATATTTTAGAGATGAGGCCTTTGTCTGTTGAATGTCCGGTAAAGATCTTCTCCCAGTCTGTGGGCTTTCTGTTTATCTTGAGAGCTATGTCCTTTGCCGTGCAGAAGCTCTGGAGTTTGATGCAGTCCCATTTGTCCAACCTTTCTTTGATTTGTAGCCTTTCTGGGTCTTTGTTAAGGAAGTTCTGTCCTGTGCCAAGGAGCCCAAGTGTTTCTCCTACTCCTTCCTTTAGTGTCTTCAGGGTGCCTGTTTTGATTTCAAGGTCTTTAATCCATTTGGAATTGATTTTGGTGCAGGGTGATATATAAGGATCTAGTTTTAGTTTGTTGCATGTGTTGAGCCAGTTTTGCCAGCACCACTTGTTAAAGAGGCTATCTTTCTTCCATACTATTGTTTTAGCTCCTTTATCAAAGATTAAGTAGGCATAGTTCTGTGGGTTTAATTCTGGGTCTTCAATTCTGTTCCATTGGTCTTCAGGCCTGTTCTGGTGCCAATACCAAGCTGTTTTTATTACTATAGCTTTATAATACAGCTTGAAGTTGGGTATTGTAATTCCTCCAGCACTGTTCTTTCTGCTTAGGAGTGTTTTTGCTATTCTAGGTCTTTTATTGTTCCATATGAATTTCTGGATTGCTTCCTCTATTTCATTAAAGAATGGTGTTGGGATATTAATGGGTATTGCATTGAATTTGTAGATAGCCTTTGGCAATATTGCCATTTTGATTACATTAATCCTCCCAATCCAGGAGCATGGGAGGTTTTTCCATTTTCTTAGTTCTGACATAATTTCATTTTTCAAGCTTTTAAAGTTCTCTTCAAAGAGGTCTTTCACTTCTTTGGTTAAGGTTATTCCTAGGTATTTTATGTTTTTGGGGGCTATTGCAAAAGGAGTTGCTTTCCTGATTTCAGCCTCGGTCTTCGGGTTGTTAGCATAGAGAAAGGCCGTTGATTTTTGAAGGTTTATTTTATATCCTGCAACTTTGCCAAAGTTTTGTATCAGCTCTAGTAGCTTGGGGGTAGAGTCTATGGGATTCTTGAGGTATAGGATCATGTCATCTGCGAAGAGAGAAAGTTTAACTTCATCTTTTCCTATTTGGATCCCCTTTATATTCTCTTCTTGCCTAATTGCTCTGGCTAGGAATTCTAGTACTATGTTGAAGAGCAGGGGAGAGAGTGGACATCCCTGCCTTGTTCCTGATTTTAAAGGGAATGGCTTTAGTTTTTCACCATTTAGAGTTATGCTTGCTGTTGGTTTGTCATAAACTGCCTTGATTATATTCAGGAATGTTCCCTGGAATCCCAGTTTTTCCAGGGCTTTTAGCATAAATGGGTGCTGGATTTTATCGAACGCTTTTTCCGCATCCAGCGATAAAACCATGTGGTTCTTTACCTTGCTCCGGTTGATGTGGTGGATTACATTAATTGACTTGCGTATATTAAACCAGCTTTGCATCCCTGGGATGAATCCAGTTTGATCGTGGTGTATGATTTTTTTGATGACCTGTTGAAGTCGATTGGCCAGAATTTTGTTGAGAATTTTTGCATCTATGTTCATCAGGGAGATTGGTCTGTAGTCCTCTTTCCGTGATGAGTCTCTGCCTGGTTTTGGGATGAGGGTTATACTGGCTTCATAAAATGAGTCTGGCAGTGAACGTTCTCTTTCAATTTCATTGAAGAGTTTGAGAAATATTGGAGTGAGTTCTGTTTTGAAGGCCTTGTAGAATTCTGCGGTGAATCCATCTGGACCTGGGCTTTTCTTGGATGGGAGATCATTTATTGCTGTTTCTATTTCAATACTGGATATGGGTCTGTTTAGAAGGTTTAAGTCTTCATAGTTGAGTTTGGGGGTATCAATTTTTTCTAGGAAATCATCCATTTCTTCCAAGTTCTCGAATTTGTTGGCATAAAGGTTTGCAAAATAGTCCCTTATTATTTTCTGAATTTCGGTTATTTCTGTGGTGATGCTACCTGTTTCATCTCTTATCTTGTTTATTTGAGTGTGCTGCCTTCGTTCTTTGGTCAGGTTTGCCAGGGGTCTGTCTATCTTGTTGATTTTTTCAAAGAACCAACTCTTTGTTTTGTTGATTCTTTCGATGGTTTTTTTCGTCTCTAATTGATTTAATTCTGATTTGATTTTAATTATTTGCTTCCGTCTATTGACTTGGGGTTTGGCTTGCTGTTCTCTCTCCAGAAAATTGAGGTGCTTCCTTAAATTACTGAGTTGCTGTTTCTCCAGTTTGTTGATGTATGTACTCAGAGATATAAATTTTCCTCTGAGTACTGCCTTTGCTGTGTCCCAAAGGAGCTGGTACTTTGTGCCCTCAACTTGGTTGAAGTCCATAAACCTTTGAATTTCTGTTTTAATTTCTTCAATGATCCACTGATGGTTCAGCAGTGTGTTGTTTAGTCTCCATGAATTGTGGGATTTTCTGTGGTGGCTGAATGAGTTGAGCTCTAATTTTATTCCATTGTGGTCTGAAAGAATGCAGGGAATGATTTTGATACTTCTGAATTTGTACAGATTTTCTTTGTGCCCTAAGATGTGATCTATTTTGGAGAATGTTCCGTGTGCTGCCGAAAAGAATGTGTATTCTGTCCTTGCTGGGTGGAATATTCTGTAGATGTCGATTAAGTCTAGTTGGTCTATGCAATTGTTTAGTTCTGTGGTTTCTTTGTTCAGTTTTTGGCGTGTTGATCTGTCCAGAGGTGATAGTGGAGTGTTAAAGTCCCCCACTATCATTGTGTTTGGGTCTATGAATGTTTTTAGAGCAAGTAGTGTTTGTTTGATGAAGTTGGGTGCTCCTGCATTTGGCGTGTAGATATTTAGGATGGTTAGTTCTTCCTGTTGGAGAAATCCTATTACTAGTATGTAGTAACCTTCTTTGTCTTTTCTTACCTTTTTTAATTTGAAGTCAATTTTGTCTGATACTAGGATTGCAACTCCAGCCTGCTTATGGGGGCCATTTGCTTGATAGATTTGTTTCCAGCCTTTCACTTTTAGAAGATGTTTGCTTTTGCTGGATAGATGTGTCTCTTGGAGGCAGCAGAAAGATGGATCTTGATTTTTGATCCAAGTTATGAGCCTATGTCGTTTGATTGGAGAATTAAGTCCATTAATGTTGACAGTTAGGATTGAGAGGTGATCGTTTGTTCCTTTCATTATCACTGTCTTGTTTAAAACTGTGTCTTCCCATTTCTTGATCTAGTGTTTACTAATTAGGGTTCATTTCTATGTCTGTGTTGGGATCTTGATTATTTTCCCTGTATAGTACATCTTTAAGGATTTTGTGTAAAGCTGGTTTGGTGGAGATATATTGTTTCAGTTTTTCCTTATTGTGGAAGACTTTTATTTGACCTTCGGCTATGAAGGAGAGTTTGGCTGGGTACAGTATTCTTGGTTGGTAGTTATTTTTATTTAGAGTTTGGTATACTTCATTCCAGGCTCTCCTTGCTTTCATGGTCTCTGCTGAGAAGTCTGGGGTAATTCTGATTGCTTTTCCTTTATATGTGATTGTTTTCTTTGCCCTAACAGCTTTGAGTATTTTTTCCTTGCACTCTGCTGAAGCTGTTTTGATCACAATGTGTCGGTGGGAAGTCCTATTCTGGTCTGATCTATTTGGGGTTCTAAATGCTTCTTGTATCTGTATAGGCCTTTCCTTCTGGATGTTTGGGAAGTTCTCAGCTAATATTCTGTTAAATAGGTTGCCTATCCCATTAACCTCTTTCTCCAAGTTTTCCTCAATACCTATTATCCTTAAATTGGGCTTCCTGATTGTGTCTTGAATCTCCTGTAGCGATCTGTTTTGTTGCTTGGACTGGATTTGTATTGATTTTTGATCTTTCTCCATAGAATCTAAGGAATCTTCAGCTCCTGAGATTCGATCCTCTGCTTCAGTTAGTCGGGACTGTAGGCTAGCTACTTGATTTCGAATCTCTTTTCCTTCTGACTGGTCTTTCCTGATGATTTCCATGTCATTTCTTAGATCCTGTATGGACTTCTTTACTTCATTAACTTCATTACTTTGGTTTTGAGTGTTGTCTCTCAAATCTTTAAGTTGGGTAGCTATCTTTTCATTTGACTCTTGAAGCTCACTTATCTTTCTATTTGTGGATGCCATGAAATTCTCCATTAATTTTTGCTTTGCCTCCTCACGCTCTAACATAATTGACTGAAGTGATTCAAACTTTTCATTTATCATGTTTATCAGTAAACTTTGTAGAGCATTTTGGGGGTTTTCTTCTATGTTTTTGATTGACTGCTCTGCTTCCTGCTTGTTTTGGGTGGGGGATAAGACTTCATTATTTGCCATCTTTCTTGTGTTTCTTCTGCCCATTTGAATTGGGAATGCCAGTCTACCAGCACCTGTGAGCACTGTTTAAGACCCAAAGCAGCCCTTACCAAGCACTGTTGTGTAAATCTTACAATTTCACAATTATATACAAATAACTTGTATACCTGTCCATAAAGTTAGATTTGGTGTTCCTAAAGAATACAATTTCAATATAACATCTGATCCTGGGCCCTGTATTCAGTAGTTACTTATTTACTGTTACAACCTTATACGCAATTCTTGTTTTTATATTAAGTTCTTTTAGGACTGGCTTTCTCTATGAACCCCTTTGATTCACTCGTATTAAGCTGGGATATCCTCTATCCAATAACCAGGAGTCGATGGAGCCTGGAGGTCCAGGCAGTAAGTCAGGGGGGTAAGTTGGAGGTAGTAAAGAGAATAGAGTAAAGTGTATTGGGGGGGTGGTGGTGATTTTGGTTTAGTTTCAGTGACGTGGAAATGTGGAGAAGAGTAGAATCAGTAGAAAGCACATTGATAAAATGACAGACACTGGAGAGTTAGCAGAAAAGGGTGTAGGTGTTATTTATAGGAAAGTAATTTTTAAAGGAAGAGGACGCAACGAGAGAAATGAAGTAAAAATACTGGAAGACAGATGCACAAAACAGAGAAAAATTATTTAACAAGGAAGCATAAGTAAATAAAAAGGAAAATAACAGAAAAGGGACAACCCAAGCAAATAAACAAACAAAAAAAAACTTGATAAAACAAACCAGTAAAAATGGAAAACAAACAAACAAACAAAAAAAAAACAGCCAATGATGTTTCAGGTGTGAAAAAATTAAAAAGAAAATTTAAAAGAAAAGTTAAAAAAAAATGTTTGAAAAGAAAAAGAAACCAGTCTCTGGTTTCTCTGCAATGGACAGCAGTCTATTTTCCTGATTGGCTGGTTTGACTTGATTTCAGTTGGCAAGGGGTGGATCTGTTCTGACCTTCTCCCCTGTTGGTGCAATCGTGGGTCTCTGAGGTTCGCACAGCTTGCAGGCAGGCCTTGGGCGTCCTCTGTCGATGGGGACGTGGGCAGTCACAGGAACTGTGGCTCCTCTGTGTGCTGTGGGGCCGTTGCCTTTGATGCCTGGACTTGACTAGACTGTGAACTCTGCAGAGCGTGGCGCCTCTGGGCTGTTTTGCTCCACTAAGAGTTGCTTGCCTGAGGGAGGCGGCCTTTTTGGCATAGGTAGCTATGGAATGCAGCTCCGTTTTGGGCTGGGAATTAGCTTCCTCTGTGACGGGACCGTTTAGCTGTCCCCGGAACTGTTTGTTCCTCCTTCTGTTGTTTCCGTGCCCCTGGTAGCTGCTCGCAGCTTTTGCTTTAAGTTTAGAAGTTCCGGCCTGGAGGGCGGGGCATCTCTGTATAATCCCCGGACTCGCCTCCCGCCAGGGCAGGGGGTGTTCTTCTGGGCGGAGCTGGTTCTCACTGATTCCGCCCCTCCTGCCCTTTTCAAAGATGGCTTTTTTGACCTCGCTTTCCCCAGGCCCGCTTCAGTTCCAGTCTGGTCTGACCCTATGCCAGTGGCAAAGATGGCGCTTTGCTCTGGCGGTGGGGACAGGGATGCCTTCCAGAAGCTGGACTGTGGGCACAAGTGAGGATAACTTTTGGGGTACTCACGCTGTCTCTGCGATGTCAGGTCCTCCGTGCTCGGCTGCCGTCTGGAGTATTTCTCGCTTTAGCTGCGCAGAGTGCGGGGGGGCTGTGCCCGGCACTGTGCCGGAGCCGGCGCTGGCGCCGCGGTGGGACGCAGCCCGGAGCTCAAAACTGTGTTTTCAGACCAGCAAAGTCGATTTTTCCTTCCTGTTCACAATCCCTGTACTGTTAGAACTTACTTTGGCTGTCTTTCTCGGAGAAACACTTTCTATGAGGTGAGAAACTACGATATCGGAGGGAGCCCAAGGCTAATTTCTTCTTTGCCTCAGACATTGAGAAAGTGTAGAGCTGGAAATTTTGGACTGGGAACTCTTTTTTAAAAGAAATTTTTATTGTCAAACTGATGTACAGAGAGGTTACAGTTTCATACATTAGGCATTGGATACATTTATTGTACTGTTTGTTACCTCCTCCCTCATTCCACCTCCCTCCTTCCCTTTCCCTTCCCCCCCCATGAGTTGTTCAGTTCATTTACACCAGTTTTGCAATTATTGCTTTTGTAGTCGTTTGTCTTTTTTACCCTGTGTCTCTCGATTTTGGTATTCCCTTTCAGTTTCCTAGTTCTAATACCAGTATACACGATTTCCAATGTACTCAGATAAGATACAGAGATAGTGCAGGTACAACCACAGGAAGGGGATACAAGAAGATCATCAATAATAGAAGCTACGGTTTCATATAGCAGGTTGAAAGTAGTTACAACAGTGATATATCACTTGTTTCCATAACATGGATTTCATTTCACTTAGCATCATCTTATGTGTTCATAAGGGTATCACTATTGACTGGAAACTCTTGAGAGCTTTTCTTTTTTTTTTTTTTGGCCAGTCCTGGGCCTTGGACTCAGGGCCTAAGCACTGTCCCTGGCTTCTTCTTGCTCAAGGCTAGCACTCTGCCACTTGAGCCACAGTGCCACTTCTGGCCATTTTCTATATATGTGGTGCTAGGGAATTGAACCCAGGGCCTCATGTATATGAGGCAGGCACTCTTGCCTCTAATCCATATCCCCAGCCCCTCTTGAGAGCTTTTCTGTAATAACTGCTCGTTCTTGGATAGGAGGTTCAGGGCTGAGTCTAATGCTGGAATGAAAGGAGTAATATGGGTGACATTCCAGGCAGTTGAGTGCCCCTCTTTAACAAATGAGTGTAAGGCTGGAGGGACCCAAACTTGTATTTATAGAAGATTTGGTTAAGGACCAGGTGGGTTCTGACCTTTGGTACATTAACATTTTACAAAATGACAGATTTTTTGAAAATGGTGAGATGCAATATAAGGGAAAGTAGAAAATCTACAGTGTCAATGAGTTACAACTATAATTATACTGTACAATAACCTAAAGTTAAATGAAACATAACTTCTAGTAACAATAAATCCTATGTTACTTAAGGGTTTTGTTGTTGTTGTTGTTTTTTGGCCATGGGGCTTGAACTAGGGGTTGGGTGTAACCCTTGAGCTCTTTTGCTCGAGGGTAGCACTCTACAACATTGAGCCTCAGCCAATTCTGGTTTTCTTGTTAATTGGAGATAAGAATCTCACAAGCTTTCCTGTCTGGATTGGCTTTGAGCTGCAGTCCTCAGATATCAGCCTCCTGAGCAGCTAGAACTACAGCTGTGAGCCACCAGTGCACAGGCACTTAGGTTTTTTGTTGTTGTTTATCCAGTCCTAGGCCTTGGACTAAGGGCCTAAACACAGTCCCTGGCTTCTTCCCGCTCAAGGCTAGCACTCTGCCACTTGAGCCACAGTGCCACTTCTGGCCATTTTCTATATATGTGGTGCTGGGGAATCGAACCCAGGGCTTCATGTACAGTGGCAAGAACTCTTTCTACTAGGCCATATTCCCAGCCCATCACTTAGGTTTTTAATGTGACATGTGCTTACTGAAAATATGTTGGATTGACAGCAAAACTGCTTCTAAGTGATAAAACTAACCATTGTCTTAACTCCCACATGAGGGACTGGTTTAAAAATGCTTCTCATAGGAGTGTTGCTCAGAGTGGAAGAAACTTGAAAGCTATCACAAGAACCTTAGATATATTTTAACTTACCCATAATAGGTCAAGTAGTGCTATTTGAAATGAATCCTCAGTTCATTGTTGCTAGCCAGTTATGTTTATCCTATAAATCTGTATTCAAGATGAATAAATTCTAGATCTGAATGTCCTAGATCTGAATGTCCTATTTGTGGATCTTTTGTAAACCACAAGACTTAAAATCTTGTAATCTATAGGATCACCAGATGTTTTGTATTACATATGACTAAACTGGATAGTTATACCACTCTATTCTCTAGCGGTTTAATTTTTCTCAAATATTCAACTACATGTAAATGCAGCTATTTGACACAGCTTTTGGACTCCAACAGTATGGTTTGAAGGCTGAGTAGATTGTTGTTGGCCTCATTATGTGCTTGTCCACTTGAACATACTTGAAATTAGTGAAGGAACTTAAAGACATAAGTAAATGATGTCAATTGTTGGAGCTCTTTTACTTTGGAGTGTCACATTGCTGTAGGACTAAAGTTTTGAGTTGTCACTAGGTATTTAAAAGTAACTGAATACTAGACAGGGTCCCATTTAATGTCATACCCTTAATTTCCTTAAATGAGGACAGAAAGTTGAACTTTGAAAACTTGTATCTCCCTCCTCTTCCTTCTATATACCTGTAACAACTCATTATAGTCAATGTTTGATACATAATTACACTTTCAAGCTGGTGTGTACTTTACTACAAATCACGCTATTACTCCCTAAACTCATCTGTAAATATTAGTTTACCCGGAATGAACTTTTCATGGGGCTTTTTATTCTTGGTAGAACATAGGTTCAGCAGCTAATCTTGAGCAGGAGTCCCATACCTCTTTTTGTCTATGGAATCCATTAACAATTCTTTTATGCTTTAAGATTGCTTTGTTTGTTTTGAAATATGAACCTGAATTATTTGAATTAAAGTACATGAAAGATATTTTGAATAAGACTAGGAATAGTTGATCACCTGACTTCTTGGCTTGTGTGAATTTTATTGGGAGGCCTAAAAAATAACATGCCTCTATATTATAATGGTGCCAACAGCCCGAAGAATGACTAAGGTCCAGCTTGAAAGAGCAAAAGGCTTTCATAGAGGGTACTTGCAGAGAAATGGATGACTATATGTATTGTTGAAACTATCTTCCAGGGTGCTGTTTTAATATGTTTGTGTCTGAGTCCTTCACTGAGCATTTTCTCCACCTGATGGTGAAAGACTCACTTGATCTAGTTGAGGGGGACCAATATGTCAAAGCTTGGTTCTTTAATTCAGCATAATTACTTCTAGTCTTTTACCTGACTTTGGATCCAGTCCTGAATTGCCTCAGAACACCATGGGGGGGAAATGGTGATCCGTACCCCAAGTACTAGCCTGGATTTCAAGCTGAATTAGTTCCTTTCAAAATAGAACACCATCTCCATATTGCTGCTGGTCCCATGTCAGAGGCTTTCTGTTGGTGTTGAGTACAACCTAGGCTGAGGGTTTCTGATTGCCCTCTGACCATTCACAGCAATGCTCCTCCCCCATAAAGAGGAGTATCCTGTTCCAGGTAAGTGTGCCAGGACAAACCTAGAACTTGGCAAGTTCTACTGTGGAAGTGAGTCTGGTGTTTGTTAGTGGTAGTAAATAGTTTTCCACACATAATGACTTTGTTATATTGTTGGCTATTCCAAGAACAATCATCTGAGAACCAGCTTGATTAGCTGTAAGACTAAGCTTAATCCGAAGGTCTTAGACATTGATGAAAAGTGACCTTTATGTTACATTTATTCCTGAAGATGATCCATAGATGCCTTTCCCATGTTTCAATCTATAACTCGTTATCCATTTTTTTTATTTTAGTAGAGCATAGATTAGTAATTCTTTGAAGGAAAGACCTGTTGTATGCTTATTGATCCCTTTTGGTGGGAATGTATGTTGGAAGACTTAAAACTGAGTGCAGAAGTGAAGTGTTTTTTATATCTCTCTGATAAAATCTGAGGAGTAAACATTAGGGCAGCAAGGCACCTGAGACTTCCTGTTATACGGGAAGAAGTTAAACAGTTGAAGTTTGAGTTCATTTCCTAAGAAAGGTTTAGAGGACTTCTGAACAAAAACATAGATGTATTTCAGAAGGTTGTGTATTGGTGATGTTCTGGCCAGTTTCTGGATTTGTTCAAGGTATGGGGAAAGGTCTCCTAGGATATTTGTCTGTCTATAGTGAGAAGTGATGAATGCAGGTCCTTGACATGCATCTAAGGATAGCAGTCACAGAATGAATAGGAAGCAATTCTGTCCATTGGCATTTTTGCATTAAAAAGACTTGATAGAAATAATGACTCTGATGGAAAAATATTGAACAGAATAGGCACAGAAACTTTTCAGGCATTATTGCTAGGTGCATTAATGTTCTTCCTATTCTGCTAACTCTAGAAGAGAAGCATCAAAGCCCAGTGTGTCTGTATCCTGCAATGTCAGGTGAAGGGAAAAGTTACTAAGTCTTCCTGTAATGAAGCCTTTCTACTGCGGATTCATGTGACCACTTTACACTTCATCTCCACTATCGCGCTACTACATCCACATTTCCCTTATCCAAATATTTATTGCTGATCTTTCAAATTTTCCTCTAGGCTGATACCTGGTCAGCTAGGCCACTGGCCATGGCTTAGATGTCTGTGTAAATTGTTTGGACCCTTTATCCTTCACACCAGACATGATTAGTTACATTGTTTGAAACCTTATTCATGGGTTCCAGGGCTCATATGTGGATGAACTTGCAGTAGTTTCTTCATTCTCCAGGTGTAAGCTTCTTAGATTTATAGGCTTGTGCTCTATTGCTTGAGTCATGCCTCCTGCCCTGCTTTTTTTTTCTGTTTTGAAGATGATGTCTTTGGGACATTTCACGCCAACCGTGAATTAGGAGGCTAAGGATCTGAAGCATCATGAGTAGCTAAAATGATAGGCATGAGATCCTGGTAATTGGTTTTGATTTTCAATGTGATCCTAATCTTGACCATCTCCCACAGTTTATTATTTTATTTACTCTTGGGTGGGCATAGGTACACTTTATCGCAAGTTTCTAATTGGCCTTATAAGTCGTAACGCATTCATACACCAATGATGCATGTGTGATTATTCCAAATGACACATATGCTAGCCTCAATTATATGTCCAGACAGGGGAGGTCTGGATGGGTCCCACATGTATTAGACCAAGTGACCAAAACAGAACTCTAATAAATGATTTATCTGCATTTTAACATGTGGCCGTGACAGGGTATAGATCAATATCCAATATTGCCTGAGTTTCCCTTCACATGCATATTGCTGCAAAAACAAGGCTAGAGAAACAAATTGGCTTCATAAACCTTTACCTTCTCAGGTGACTAGTGACACCTACTGTATCTCTAGAACTTATAGCACTGAATTCCCCATTTCAGGAATCAAGACAAAATATATATTATGGTGATGAAATAGAGTAGTTAATATTAAAGAAGAGAAACAAAAGTGCATAATTGGGAGTAGAGTTACAGAAGGAAAGTCAAAGGCTTAGGGGGGTTCCCAAATGAGAAATGTAAAGTGTCTTGGTAGACAGAAGAAGGCATATGGGAACCTTCGGCTAAGTTGCTATTACCAATACCAAGGTAAGGAGGGGCTAAGTGTTTGTACTTACCCAACAGGAAAGACACTACTGTTGGGCAGAGGAGTCAGACCCACATGTTCAACATAGCCATACTTCAGAGTTGAATACAGATATATTGCAAGAGTGGGTAGTATGATAGTATAATTGGCTCTTGGCTACCTGGTTTGAGCCATCTATATAAAATAGTGGCACTATTGACTACAGAAAAGTATGTCTAGGAAGAATACATTATGTTACACTTGATTTTATGACTTAGGAAAATCTAGCTCAGAGTTTTAGGAGAGTTTCGAGTAGGAAATTGTCTCCATGTTCAGGACTCAAAACTACTGGGCTATGGGTAAGATTATCATCTTTTTCTCAAATGGGAAATAATTCTGCACCACAGGTTTGAACTGGTTCTAGAACCCTATGGGTTTGCATCTTAAGTGTTTGGGTTTACCAGAGATGTCAGGATATTTACCCCCAGAATGATAGGACTATGTGACTTAATAGATCCTAGCAGGAGGACATGTTATAATGCAGCTTGGAGCTACAGATAGGCATTGTTCCTGAACTTACAGATATCCTCACTGGATGCTTCTAGAACCATAGAATGCCTGAAGACATGAGCAGTTTCTCAGGATGAACCCCTACAGGGTGCCCTGCCTAATATGGAGAAAACTCTCCCAGGGATTTCCCAGTGGGTTCATTAGAAAGCTACTGTGGATACCTGTGTTCTTTAGATTTGAGCATCCAAACAATTCTACTTGCTGTGACATAAGCCACCAAGACATAGCTTTGGGTAAGTGTTGACTGCAAGAATAATTGTTTAATTTGTGTGGAAATCAGTAAGGAAATGAGCTTCAATCCCAACGGAGGTGATGCTGCTTCCCAAACTGGTAGGAACTGAGGATTATATTTAACTTGGAAGTTTCAGGGTTTAAACTGTGGAAGCTCACTAGGAACTGTGAACAAATAGACCCAGAAGACTATTCTGACCTCTCAATTCTTTGATCTAGCACAGGGAAAAATGCCCCATTTTGGCATGGGAGGTCCAGGGATAAGCATAGCATACAGGAAAGGCTTATGTCATGGTGTGGGAATACCTTCCAGACTTCCCTTAAACCACTGAAAGTTTGGAATAGTCTTATTTTACTAAGTGGGGGGTCTGTAATGATTGCCTACTCTCTACATGTGAGCCCAATGGCAGAATATCATAGGCCCTCTCTGCAATGTTGAATATTGGATTCTACTAATGTCCATGGATGGGGGTGTAGCATAGTCAACATGTTGATGTACACTATGAAAGGGTTACCACAATCAAGGGAGGTAACATGTCTACCACTTCACAGAGGTATCCTTTTGTGATGAGAAAAATCTTGATCTGACAACCTAAACTATTATACGTTAGCTACAGTAACGTTGTAGACTGCATGCATTGCTCTAATATGCTCTTTAGTTAGGGAAGGTGACGCTGAACTGGGGCCCAGGATGCTGAATATTTGAAATGTGCAGGTAGAATATATCTTCTGTATGATTTTTTTTTTACTCCTAGTTCTCTGGGCTTTGGGGAAACTTTATAAATTGCAGAAGCATATTTAATCATGATGTTGATTGCCCTCCAAGCCAGAGGAGGACTACTAAGAATTGCTCCCTTAGTGGTTAAGCCATGTTCAATTGAAATTTACCACCAAATTTATCAAAGAATTTTACCACCAAAATTCTCCCCTGAGTATCTTACTATTGCCAATATACATACCTATACTGGCTTCTGATATCAGGGACTTTGACTAAAGGAGTCAAGCCTTGATCCATTGTCTTCCTGTTTATTTGTCAAGGGAGGTCTACACTGCTGATGCTGGTTTTGTCTACCTTAGTGTCTCATCGGGTGGGGGAAGGGGGCGGTAAGCTTGAGTCCAGCCTGAGGCAAATGTGTATCTGACATTCTGTGCTGTCTGACATGCCAAAAACTGAGATTGGAGTTTTCACTTCTCAGATGAACATGATTTCTGTGGGCACTGAAGGAGGCAATGAAACTCTCAAACTTCCATGTCCACTAAGGAGATTTAAGTAAGAAATGGTCATAGTAACTCCACTAAATGTTCTGAGGGATTTACAGAGTGTTTTATATCTAAGATTGTTTATGCTTAAGTCTTATCCATGTGATCAATCATTATTGGTAATGACTTTGAAAGCTATAGTTCATCTAACTTCTTTGTCAGTGTCTACTTCTTAAAATATTGAACTAAAGAACTTTATAAGGGTTTCTTTAGTTTTTGCAAGAACATACTGGGAGGCAATTTGTAGCTTGACAAAAACATTCCTCATATGAATTGACAACTTTTTTTTTGCCAGTCCTGGGGCTTGGACTCAGGGCCTGAGCACTGGCCCTGGCTTCTTTTTGCTCAAGGCTAGCACTCCGCCACTCTGGATCAATTATAAAGTTTACTACTTGGCCCCAGATCCCCAAGCTCTAACAACAGTCCATGTTAAGTTCATAACTACCATCCAGATACCCAAGTATCCTCTGAAAGCATCACAGATATGCAAAGTGAATTGGTTTGCCACAGTCCTGGGAGAGACTGGGAGGACAAGGGCATTGTCACAAAGTGAGTGACAATTGCCCTTCAATCTCCTAGAATCCTATGTAGTGCCTCTCTATGAGAACAAGAATCTGCTCCTTAATCCCCATAGCCTCACAAGTCGTCCAGTGCAAATTATGCAAACCACAATATGTGAAGCATTGATACCTCTGAGGGACTGAGCAATCTCTCTTAAAACTTTTTTTTTTCACGGAGATAAAATTCACATTTGAGAAATACCCAGTCTTATAGGAAACTAGATTTGCTAGCCACTGCATAGTTTAATTGCCCTGAAAGCTTTCTGGTTCTGGATTTTTTTAAAGGAAGTTATGATTTTTTTATTGGTCATGGGTCTTGAACTAGGGGGCTGGGCTTTGAACTTGAGTTCATTTTGTTATAAAAAAAAACAACTATTTAATTATTGTCAAAGTGATGAACAGGGGGGTTACAGTTTCATACATAATTCAGTGAGTACCTTTCTTATTCAACTTGTTACCTCCTCATTTTCCCCAACCTCTCCCCTCCCACCCTCCCTCTCCCCTCCCACTCTCCCTCTCCCCCTGTATAGTTGGTTAACACCCAATGGTTTTCTAAGAATTGCTATGGATTCTTTTGTCTTTTTATCCTTTGTCTCTTGGTTTTCATATTCGCTGTCCCTTCCCTAGTTCTAATACACATATATACATTATCCAGGGTACTCAAATGAGATACAGTGATAGCAGGGGTACAACTACTGGAAGGGAATACAAGAGAAATAAAAAAAGCTATGGTTTCACATGGCATGTTGAGGGGCTGGGAATATGGCCTAGTGGCAAGAGTGCTTGCCTCATATACATGAAGCCCTGGGTTCAATTCGCCAGCACCACATATATAGAAAAGGGCCAGAAGTGGCACTGTAGCTCAAGTGACAGAGTGCTCTCCTTGAGCAAAAAGAAACCAGAGACAGTGCTCAGGCCCTGAGTCCAAGGCCCAGGACAAGCCCCCCCCCTAAAAAAAAAAGGCATGTTGACAATAATTACAGCAATGACATAACACTTCTTTCCATAACATGGAGTTCATTTCAGTTAGCATCATCTTATGTGGTCATAAGGGCATAGCTATTGGGCTATTGTGATCTTCTGCTAGGACTATCCTAAACCTGTACTAATTATTCCCTATAAGGGAAAACACAGAGTCCAGGTATCTTTGTGTCTGGATCACTTCACTTAGCATTCTTTTCCCAAGTCCTTCCATTTCCTTATGAATGGGGCATAGAATTCCATTGTGTATATATGCTTTTTCTCCAAATTTCAAATTTCCTTACAGTCAACAGATAAAAACATAAAAAGTTCATTCCTCTCAAGATAATTAAATGTCACTGGATTTTTTTTTAATACATGAGATTCAAATGGCAGAGAAAAAAGAAAAACAACAGATCTCATGTTTTCCATGGGTGCTCTATGCCAGTGCCAGTGGCTCCTGCCTGTCATCCCAATAACCCAGGAGGCTGAGATCTGAGGATCACAGTTCAAAGCCGGCCTAACCAGAAAAGTCCATAAGGCTCTGATCTCCAATGCAGCAGTAAAAAAAAGCCCGAAATGAAGCTATGGCTCAAATGGTAGAGAACCCAGCCTTGGACACACACACATACACACACACACACACACACACACACACACACACACACACACACACACGAGCTCAGGTACAGTGCCTAGGCCACGAGTTCAAGCACCAGGACTGGCACAAACAGAAATTGGTACTCATGAGAAAGGTGCCATGACTTAAGAGAAATTCTTCCATTATCACTTGAGGCTGAAAGATCTATGCATGTGGTAGAGGAAGAGGAGATTGCAAAGATTGAAGCCTGAAGACCAGGAGTGATATTGAGCTCAAGGAGAAGACCCTGAAGGCCATGGCCCGTGTCACTGTCACCTCCCTGAGTCTGATTCCAGAGGGCACTGGATGTCACCGGGATTCCCTTGGAAAAGGGAAGCACCTGGGAGGTGACCAGGTGCAGGGCCACAGACATCATGGGAAGGCACAGCTTCAGCTGCCTGCCTTGAAATGTAGAGGGGTGTTTGTAGCCAGGCATGTTATCCAGGGCTTGGAGGATGTTCTGCAAGACACATCACAAATGGTTGGGCATGGTGGTTCATGCCTGTAACCCTGGCTACCCAGGAGGCTGAGGTCTGAGGATCACATTTCAAAGCCAGCCAGAGTAGGAAAGTCTGTGAGATTCTTATCTCCAGTGAACCACCAGAAAACCAGAAGCGGTGCTGTGGCTCAAGTGGTAGAGTGCTAACCTTGAGCTGAAGAGCTCAGGGACAGTGCCCAGTCCCTGAGTTCAAGTCCCAGGACTGGCAAAAGAAAAAAGTTGAGGGTGAAATAAACACAGAAAGGAGAGAAGAGAGGGAGATAGTAGCCTACCCAAAATTCCCAGCTTCTCCTGGGCAACGTGACAGATGAGCGCCTTCAAACATCTGGACAGACATGTGCCACAGCTCTGCTGCTCCTCACATGGCATGGTCTTCCTGCTGTCGCTCTCGATGTACATCACCAGCCTGCAGGAAACAGGGAGACATGGCAGCTCTGCTGTGCCTAAAGTTCAAACCTATTCATCTATCTTTGGCTACCAGTTTTGTAGTATGTGTGTGAGAAAGAAAGTACTGGGCTTGGGCAGTTTCCCATGCTCTTTTTTGTCAGTGGTGAGACTTGAACTCGGAGCCTGGGTGCTGTTCCTTAGCTTGTCTACTTAAGGCTAGTGCTCTGCCACTTTGAGCCACATATGACACCAATTCCGATTTTCTGGTAGTTCATTAAAAGATCAGAGTCCCATGGACTTTCCCATCCTGGCTGGCCTCAAAGCTTGGTCCTCTGGATCTCAGACTCCCGGGTAGCTAGGATTACAGGTGGGAGCCACAGACACCTAAGCACATTCAGTATTTTTTAATTTATTTCTTGCCACACACTCAATATTTTCCTTTTGTGGTTTCTGCCATTGCTTCTTTCTCAGAACAGCCTTGTCTCTATTTAGACATATTTTCTTCCAGCTGGTAATGATTATGATTATTTGGGGCAGCGGGAGAACTGAGAAGGCTGTAATTTTTTAATCCATCTAGAAAATCAGTTTTTCCTACACAGTTAACCAATTGTCCACAGTATTTTTTTTGTAAAATTTTAATCAACAACAAAAAACCATTTCAAGATTAAAGACTTTTTTGAAATTTCACTGAGTACTGTATTAATAGTAAGTCAATAGGGATAGGAGGGGGAGGGAAGGGATGTAGGGAGAAAAAAATCTAGTCCCTCAAGGGATTCACCATTCTTGGCTCACAGAAACCCCACATGATGGCTTTACACGAGGATTTACCCCCTAAAAGTGATATCCTTTCTAGAGTTCTGGGTTCTGATGCCTGCTCGTCTTTTGTATTTTTATGCTCAATCCCGCCATCTGACTTGTTCACCAATATATTACCAGGGCTGCAAAACAGAAAGGAACAGCAAAAAAAAAAAGAAAAAATAAATCCACAGCCATATCCCAGAGTCTCTTCTGTCCCCTGGCTGCTGAGAATACTTTGTGTCACAAAATTAAATCTCGAAAGTCTAGAAATGGCCATGCATCTGTTGGCGCTTGCCTTAAGTCTCAGTTAGTCAGGAGGCTGAGATTCTGAAGATCAGAATCTGAAGCCAGCCCAGGCAGGAAAAAGCCCCATGAGAAACTCTTATCTCCAGTGAGCTAGCAAAAAGCCGTAGTGGAGGTGTGACTCGACTGGGAGAGGGCCAGCCTTGTATGACCCAGGTCCACCATGGCTCACAATTCTCACATTCACCTGGAGACCATGATAGACTCTCTGTGCACTCCACAGCCAGGATGTGGCAGGCTGTCTTTTAGTCCCTCCTGGGGAGAGTCTCACCTCACCTGGCAAGCTGAGCAGCAGATTTTTGAGTTTATGAAACAGAATATAGAGAACCACAAGGAAGGCTTTGGCTCAAAAGGGAGTGGATGGGCTGCCAAGGAAGCAGATGGTCATAAACATGAAATCCTGCAGGAGACAGCCAAGTCGCTAGACAATTCTTTGTGGAACACAGGAGAAGAATGTCCAGCCATCTCCATTGTCCAGAGTGAACAGATTATAATCATCAAACTTGACAAGAAATTAAAAGCATACTAGCTACCTGATTTTGTTTTTGGTTTTTGTTTTGGTCAGTTATGGGACTTGAACTCAGGGCCTGGGTGCTGTCCCTGAGCTTTGCCACTCAAGAGTACTGCTCTACCACTTGAGCCACAGCCCCACTTTTGGTTTTCTGGTGATTCACTGGAGATAAAAGTCTCACAGGCTTTCCTGTATGGGCTGGCTTTGCACCTCAGTCCTCAGATCTCAGGCGAGCACTACTAGTGCCAGGCTCAAGATGGTCATTATGAGGCAGGGGGAGGGAGCAGCAAGGCCCCCCTTTTCCTGGGTGAGCCTCTGCAGGTGGGTGCAGCAGGACAACATGCCATTGAAGAGGGTCAGCAGGTACTGCTGCACCCTGAAGATAGCAGGGGCCAGGGCACTGATGACCATCTTGAGCCCCACTGTCTCAGTCATGTTCCAGAAGGCGGTGGGGCACTGCCGGGTGATTCGACACAGGGCCAGCAAGGAGCCACAGGCACCATGAGGGAGGTGGAAACCCTGCTGGGTGCCCATGGCTCAGACAGTCATCCTTGCCACTCAGGAGGCTGAGATCAAGAGGATTGCAGCTCAAAGCCAAATGCCAGGCAAGAAAGTCTGTGTTGACTCCTTTCCCATGAACCACCAACAAAAGGGCTGGGAGTGGAGCTGTGGCCTAAGCGGTAGAGCACCAGCCTTAAAAGAGGAAGGCTAGGGCCCTGAGTTCAAGTCTCAGTACTGGCACAAAACACAAAAACAAAAACAAAAATATCTATTTGCAAGGCATAAGAAATTCAGACTGTACACCACACCTAACTGTAACCCCTACGTACATCACCTTTACAAAAATGTTTTAAGAATTAAAAGAAACAAAAAATAATTTTCTTTCTTATTTTTGCCGGTCCTGAGTCTTGAACTCAGGGCCTGGGTACTGTCTTTGAGCTTCTTTTGCTCAAGGCTAGTGCTCTATTACTTGGATTTGTTAAGAGAAATATGGTTATGCACCCTAGCACAAAGAAAACAGAACAGACTGGCTCTCTAAGCCAGGCTTAAATCAATCAGAGGAGAATAGTTTGTCTTTGTCCAATGGCCTATTAAATGTACACCACCATGCACGCACATCTTCACACCTCATTATCCTCTGCTCCACATCACTAGAGTCACATGCACAAAACAGCAGACAGCCAATGAAAAAGACTACAGAAATTTAGAGGCTGTTAAAATGATTTTTTCAGGGCCAGCAATTGTGGGTAGACCATGCCTGTAATCTTAGCTACTCTCAGGAGGCTGAGATCCAAGGATGGTGGTTCAAAAACACTCCAGGCAGGAAAAGTCTATCATACTCTTCTCTCAATTGACCCAGAAAGGAAAAAAATAAGCAAAAATGGAGCAGTGGCTCAAGTGGTAGAGGACTAATCTTGATCCAAAAAGTCTAGGGACAGCACCAAGGCCCTGAGTTCAAGCTCCAGGACTGAAGTTGAACTCAGGGCCTGGTTATTCTCCCTTAGCTTTTTCACACAGACCTGGGCACTCTACCACTTGAGCCACAGCTCCATTTTTGGCTTTTCCTTTTTTGGTGGTTCAGTTGGAGAAAAGGGGAAGGGAAAGAGGGAGAGAAGGAAGGAGGGAGGGAGGGAGGGAAGGATGGAGGAAAGATGGTTGGATAGAAGAAGGGAGGGAAATGCATGAATGGATTGAAGGAGGGAAAATGGAAAAATAGATGGATAGAAGGAGGGAGGGAAGATGGATGCATGATGCAAATAGCATTCGTAAATCTCAAACTAGCTAAGCAAAAAGTCCCAGAGTGAGGCGGGGCTCAGAAGCGGCATCCAACACTTAACATGCACCAAGGCCATGGGCTCAAGCCCTTGAACCCAAAAACAGAATTCCTCATGTAGCACTCATTGACATCATGTTTACCAACACATTCAAAGGAAAAATCACAATCAACTTAAAAATGTGAGGGACTGGTGGCTCACGTCTTTCATCCCAGCTACTCAAGAGACTGACATCTAGAAAATCACAGTTCGAAGCAGCAGAGATAGCAAAGTCCATGAGACTCTGATTTCTCATGAGCCACCAAGAAAACTGGAAGTGGCACTGTAGCTCAAGTGGTAGACCACAAGTCTTGAGCAAAAGAGTTCCTGGGTTCAAGTCCCATGTCACAGAAATAAAAATCAAAAACTATCTCATTTTTCTATTCTCTGGTGCTGTAGTGCCTGGTGGAGATGAGAGGAGGGTGCAATTTGGATTTGGGGGAGGGGTGTAACGGGCCTAGAGCCTCACCCCTTTCCGAAGGCATCTCATGACCACTGTGTAGGTGGGGCCAAGGGCACCAGCCACCTTGCTCAAGAGTTCTTCTTTTTCTCCTCCTAAAATGAAGTGGAAGGAAAGATGGTGAGATGGACAGACATGAACTCATGCAAAGAGAAAACAAAACAAAAGGACAGTCCCAGAGAGAAATTGCCTGCAAAAGAGACGGAGAGAGAGAAAGAGAGACAGAGACAGAGAAAAGACAGAGAGACAGGGACAGACAGACAGACAGACAGACAGAAACATAGAATCTATTATGTCAGATCCATGTCACACTTCCTTAGTTTTATACTAGAAGAAGAGCAACCATCCTATTCGTCTTGCTAGGGGTTTGCGTTTTTGTTTTTTGGTTCCATACAGACTTGAACTCAGGGCCTGGACCCTATAGGCAGTTCACTCTCAACAGATCTCGGCTGGGCATTGGTGGCTCACACCTATGATCCCAGCTCCTCAGGACGCTGAGATCTGAGGATCACAGTTCAAAGTCAACTTGGGCAGAAAAGTCCATGAAACTCTAATCTCCAATGAGCCACCAGAAAACCAGATGTGGTGCTGTGCCTCAAGTAGTAGAGCGCTAGCCTTGAGTACAAAGAGGCTCAGGATGAACACCTGAGGCCCTGAGTTCAGGCTCCATGACTGGCAAATAAAATGTCCCTTTGGTTTAGTAACATACCAGTTAGAATTAGCAAGTAGCTCGGCTGGTGCTATTGTAGCCATTGGTTCACTTTTTTCTTGTAGGTTTAAGAGTCTTATGCACTTTCCTGCCTGGGCTGGCTTTGAACCACAATCGTCAGATCACATCCTCCTGAGTAGCTAGGATAATAGCACTCTGCCCCACTGGATGTGAACAAGGATATTTTCAGGGTCAAGAGCAGGTATAATTCTGAGTGTGTTTTCTTACATCTGCAATCCCAGTTCTGTGTGAGGTAGACATTGGAAGAATTGTGGGTCAAGGCAAGTCTGGGCAAAAAAGTTAGCCAGACACTCCCTACCCCAACTCCCATTGCAACCACTAAATAGGGCAGGGTGGCAATTGTCTGTAATTCCAGCTGGGTGAGAGAAGAATCACTTTGAGGACTATAATTTGAGAAAATCTAGGACACAAAGAAATCAAAATCTGACACTCCATCTGAAAAATAAGGAAAAATACGTAATAATAGTAATAAAGGCTTCGTATGTGTATTTGTTAGTAATTGCAAGGTCCCTGAGTACAAATGCCAGGCCTGCCAAAAAAGTCCAAAAACAGGGTTAAACATATAATTTCTGTCCAGGGATTCCAGTTTTGCACCTGCCACAATGACCAGCCTCTGTAGGCTTTTGAACCATTTCGTGTAAGTCATGTGACTTCAGATAAAGCCAAAACCCCACATTTCTGCTCATATTTATTACAAAATGGCTTTTGATTTCATAGCAGCAGTTTGAGCACAGGCAATCCAGCCCTAAACAATAATTTACAATATTCAGCCAGCTGACAGTTCTGGAGTTTTGTAGTTTCCATTCACTTAATAGGACTATCCATAGGTAGGACTTAAAATATAATGTCTTTCATGAGACAGAAGCTCTCTCCTCTTTTCCTTTATGTTGCATCTTCAAAAATGCAAGAGTCACACAGTACCTGCTTATTTTATTTCATAGATTTTAATTTCAAGGGTTTGGGATTGGGGGTGTTGGTGCTGGGGCTTCAACTTGGGGCTTAGATGCTGCCCTTTAGCTTATGTGTTCAAGGCTAGTGCTCTATCACTTTGAGCTACAACTCCACCTCCAGTTTTCTTGCGGTCCATTGGAGATTAGAATCTCACAGAGTTTCCTGCCTTGGGTAGCTTTGAACAGTGATCCTCAGATCTCAGTCTCCTGAATAACTGGGATTATAAGTGTGCACCATGTTTCCTGGAAAAGTGCAAGAATGATGAGCCAACATTCTTCTGGAGGGGAGGTTGCAGTTTACAGTTCGTCCTGCTAACCTCAAATCATAAAAAGACCAACACAATGGAGCTCTATTTTTTCAGCTACTAAAAAGAGAAAAAAAGATGAATGCCACACCCAGTACTTCTAGAAATGGAAGGTTAAGCTGTCAAACTTATGGGAACATTCCCCCTCCCCCAAGCGTCTGAGTGACCTCTAGTTGCTGCTTCAAATATGGCAGCAAATTTCCTGTTCCCTGAAACACAAGCACAGACCACACACACACACACACACACACACACACACACACACACACACACACACGCTTCACACATGGCCTAGAGACTAACTCAAGCCAAGCATTCATGGATCACCCCTGTCATTCCAGTTACTCAGGAGACTCAGATCTGGAAGATCACAGTTCAAAACCAGCCTGGGCAGGAAAGTCCAATGAACCACTAGAACACTGGAAGTGGTGCTATGGCTCAAGTGGTACAGCGCTAGCCTTGAACTGAAGATATCAGGGATAGTGCCCAGAACCCACAGCCAATTAGAAACAAAAAAGAAACACTGGACAGAGAAGAACATGTTCCATGGTAATATCCTTATATGAACTTTTCTAACCCAGAAAAAATAAAAAATGTTAAATATTACCAAACAAAAATCAATTAGGGGTACATAATAACCATTACCAATCCTTACAAGAAAAAGCAATGAAGATCATAGAACCACTTCCAATTTTGTAACTATGAACATTATTTCATTCACTGATTTTCCATTCTTCTTTTCTGTTTTTTTTTTTTTTTTTTTTTTTTTTTTGCCAGTCCTGGGCCTTGGACTCAGGGCCTGAGCACTATCCCTTGCTTCTTTTTGCTCAAGGCTAGCACTCTGCCACTTGAGCCACAGCACCACTTCTGGCCATTTTCTGTATATGTGGTGCTGGGGAATTAAACCCAGGGCCTCACGTATACGAGGCAAGCACTCTTGCCACTAGGCCATATTCCCAGCCCTTGCCATTCTTCTTTTCTAATTGCCTATTTCTTCCTCTTTTTTTTTTTTTGTGCTGGTCCTGGGGCTTGAACTCAGGGCTTGTGCACTGCTCCTGGACTTTTTTTGGCTAAGGCTTTAAGGCTAAGACTCTACAGTGCCACAGTGCCACTTCCTATTTCCTCATAGTTCACTGGAGATAAGAGTCTCATGGAATTTCCTGCCTTGGCTGGAGCCTCAATTCTTGGATGTCAGTCTTCAGAGTAGCTGAGACTACAGGCGTGAGCCATTGTACCCGGCTGCCTATTTCTTAAACATACAAGTACTTCTGAGTGCTCACTCACCTCGTTTAGAGGAGGCTTCTTCTGTGGGGAGTTCAGAGCAAGGTCCTCATCAGGATTTACAGCCACAGTGCTAGTTCTTGGGGTCCGATGAGAACTTGAAAATATACCAGAGTTTATTTAACAGTATTGAGTTTTCCAAAGTTCTAGCTAAAGCCCAGTGCTAGCCTTGTGCAAACAAAGCTTACAGACAGTGCCCAGGCCTTAAGTTCAAGTCCTGGGACCAGCACAAATTATTATTATTATTACATTCAAGAAAATGTTAGGGTATAATAAGGATATAGATTCTCATCAAAATAAAAAGCTTTTAACTCACTTCTATTTACATAACACTGTGATTTTTGGGTGCCTTTAAGGTTATTCCCGGACTAATTTATTGTATCTTTCATTTACAAATTCCAGGTTATTTTTCTATGTGTGTTTTAAGTAGAAAGCTTAAAATATTTGTTTTATTTTTTTACACATAGGCTTGTATAGGCATGATGAACATAATAAAATACATTATGTACTTCATAAGAGATTAAAAAATATATATATATACACACATATATATACAGCTTTATTTCAATAAACATTTGACCGGGAACTTTCTTATTTGCGCTTGGTGAGAATAAGGAATAAGTGAATACATTTATGAGTCCATGGGCTTCTGTGCTAGTTTTCAGTTTTCCACATCTTAGAATGCAATCAAGCTGGACACAGTGGTTCACTCCTCTAATCCTAGCTGTCCTGAGAGTTTGAAAGTACTTGTGGTTAAAGGCCAGCTGGAGAAAAAAAAGGTTGGCAGGACCCATCTCAACCAAGAAAAGCTGAGTGTTGTGGCAGATGCTTTTCATCTCAGGCACACGGGAATGTAAGAGGATTACAATCTAGGACAGCCTGGACAGAGAAGTCTACAAGACTCCATGGTAAGAGAAGCAGCTGAGTATGGGAATCTAAGCCTGTTATGCCAGGAAGCAAACAGCAGGAGGATCCCAGTCCAGGTCTAAGTGAAAAGTGACACTCCCAAATCTCAAAAATAGTCAAGAGGGCTGCAAGTGTGGCTCAGGTGAGCAAGCACCGGGACTTGAGTTCAAATCCAATTACTGCCAAGAAGAAAAGAAAAACATCAGAGACAAAGGACTGGGGACCTAGCTCAAGTGATAGAGCAACTGCCTAGCACACACAGTTCAAAATCCCACACTGTCATAGAGACAAAAACAGAACATTCATCCGTCATAGACTCCCTCATGGATTTTCTATTTGATATAGCTAAGGAGAAACATGGGTTCCTTTAATTGGCCCCCATTGGTACTCTTAGGGTGCAATTCAGTGGAATTTTCTGTAGAAGGAAAACAACAGTCTCCATGAGCAAGTTGAACAAGAAATATCCTCACTGCCTTACGTATGAAAATGTAACCCCTCTGTACTTCACTTTGACAATAAAGGGAAAAAATTAAATAAAAAAATTTAAAAAGCCAGGCAATCGTGGCTCACGCCTGCCATCCTAGTTACTCAGGAGGCTGAGATCTGAGGATCACAGTTCAAAGCCAACCAGGGCAGGAAAGTCTGTGAGACTCTTATCTCCAATGAATGACCAGAAAAGTGGAAGTGGTGCTATGGCTCAAGTGGTAAAGTGCTAGCCTCACAAAAGAGCTCAAGGCAGCACCCAGGCCCTGAGTTCAAGGACTACAATAAAATAAACATTTTAATTTTTTTTTTTTTAGTAAAGCTTACCCAGTTTTAAAGAGCGGCACATTCACTAGCCAATCTGAACTTTGGCTTGTCAACTCTGAGGGCTCTTCAAGACCTCCCTGGAATCTCTCTCTCTCTCTCTCTCTCTCTCTCTCTCTCTCTCTCTCTCTGAGTGAACTACTTGTAAATGCCTCCTTATTCTTGCATTGTGTACACTGTAATGAATGATTTCATGATTACACACACAGACACCCATTCACACATCAATACACACATACACACACACACGTATGCCTAGGCACTGGAGGAGTTAACGTATAATTCGACATTCTGTTATTAAGCTATACTCAATACACAAAGAAGAATTTTATGAAAAATGTGACCCAAATTACATGAGAAACAGAAACCTGTGGGGTTTTTTTTTGTTCATTTCTAGACTTTCTCACTAATGTAGGCTAAGTCATAATGAATGACTATGGCTTATAATCACACTATAAGGAATATATTTATTCATAATTGTTAGGCTTATGAAAATCAGAAGTGTATTTTCCTAACTAGTGGCTATCCCAGTAATCATCTTAAATGCCAATTGAGGTTTGGTGTTTTTCCAATCAATAGTGTCAAAAATAACAGTAAGGGGGCTGGGAATATGGCCTAGTGGCAAGAGTGCTTGCATCGTATACATGAAGCCCTGTGTTTGATTCCTCAGCACCACATATATAGAAAAGGCCATAAGTGGTGCTGTGGCTCAAGTGCCAGAGTACTAGCCTTGAGCAAAAAGAAGCCAGGGACAGTGCTCAAGCCCTGAGTCTAAGCCCCAGGACTGGAAAAAACAAAACAAAACAGTAAGGATATTATCATAGGTTTTAATTCAGGTAACAATTTGAAATGTAATTTAAAGTAAATTAACGGTATGCATATGAAACTTGTTCTTTCAATATAACTTAATATTTTATTATATATATATACACATATGGATATGTGTGTCTGTGTGCATTTTGGCAAAAAGTCATATATTCACATATACCATTGTACAGTTTTGCTGTTATATACTTGGGTTCGGGCTAGATTCTCATGGTAGGACAAAAATGTAGACTTGATTAAATGTTTGTTGTTTTTCAAAATGAAATTTTATAAAGGTTGACATTAAATATAAATATTGATACATAAAAATTAAAATTTTTTAGTTTTATTTATTTATTTGCCTTTTGACAACTGCAGAGACATCACTGAGCCTGAGTTCAGTGCTCTTCCCTATGCCTGGGCCATGCTGAGATTTCACTTTGTAATTAGAAGTGGTACATGCCACTTGCTAGGGCTCCGAATCCTCAAACTTTGCTGTAAGTGCTGTGTTTGGTTAGTGTAGTAAATGGTAATAGCCATTTTCTATCTTAATTCTGATTATGTATCCAAGTTTATGATCAAAATATAATATATTTAACAGTGATTATCAACCAACTTGCTCAGGTCCTTCTGATAACGTATCAGAGATCCAAATTAACACTTTCTCAAGAACACTTATGAAACACATTTTAAAATTTAATTTATTTTAGTAATCTGATGTTCTAATGATTATTTCTAACACATACAACAAGTTTGATATTGAGGTCTTATAGTGAACATGTGTCCATACAAATAAATAATTTTTTTTTCTTTTTGGTGTCTTCAGTGAGTCTTTATTTCCTAATATAGAAAAAATAATTGAATGTCTGTTAGACACTTAGCTAATTTGGTTAGAAAACATATTGTGGTAAATTTAGTTAGAAAGGGATAAGTTGTAGGAAGTGTGTAATTTTTGGTTTTGTCTGACTTCTTAATAAGAAGCTGGTTGTATAAAAGCAGACATCAATGGATCCTTAATGAATGACACAGGAAGTTTCCACATAGTAAAATCAGTTACTGAGTCATGAGTGCTTATCTCCAAGACTTTGCAACTTCTAACTCTTCCTAATATTCCTAAAATAAAATATCCATAGAGTTAGGTATTTCTTAATCTTTCTTCATGAAGTGCTAAGATACATATTTTAACTTGGATTTTTCACAGCTCTCCATGAGGAATCATAAAATAAGATGTATTTTACTCATAACCGGACATATGGAATTGTAAATTCTTGCATAATACCTTAATAAAGATATAACTCAAATGCAAATATAATAGTTCTGAGAATGCTTTGAGGTTTTGGGTTAAAATATGTATACCTTATTTATTGATATTTTCTGTACAAAAAGGTTTTAGGGCCATTGAGAATTTATGAAACAAATTCAATAATAACTTTCATTAGGTAAATATGAATTTATTTAGTATAAAGGGTAGAAGAGTGTGGGGCACACCTGGAAGTCAACTAGCTGGCCCCACCTGTTTCTCAGTCCTGGGGCCACATGTGGCTAATCTGGGTGCCTCTAGGCTCTAGGTGCCCAGGCTCTTCCGCCCTCATGGACAGCTCCTGCCTCCCCTTACACTCCTCCCCTTCCTGCCTATCTTTGACCTGATTGGCTCCTGTGCCTTACATTAGTTACATGTGTTCCCCTCCATAAATGAGATCTTGCACTGACTTGATTCACAGGCCGTCTTATTGTCCTCTGGTCTGCCGACCCTTTCCTTTCTTGGCTCCTCTGGTTGGGGTGTGCCTTCCCCCTGGTCGGGGGAGCACAGGCAGCTAAAAACCCCAACAGAAGAGGATATGCATACATATTTTGGTCATTCATGATTAAATTAATACATTTAGGGAATATTTTGGATTAAGAGTGGCAGTTAATAAAACATCTGAATCTCAGCAATGCCAGGTAGAAATAATCCATTTTGTGTTTTTTGTATCACAGTCAATATAAACATTGTATTATTCTTAAAAGGAATGGAGAATTAGATAAACTGGTGACCAAGTGCAAAATTATGACATGAAAATACAAAGAAAAAATTACATTACCAAATTAAAGTCCTTCCTTCTTTGATGAGATTATTTTTAGTTTTGTTTTCTGTGGGTTTTTTGGGTTTTTTTGCATGCTCTTGTCATTGTTTTAAAACCTCCTCACACTCATAATACAATGGTAACTATAGGAGTATCTCACAGCAAGTGTAAATTCTTAATGTTTTAAACTGGGTTTCTGGATCCATTTTATTTTCAAATATGATTGTTTATGGTGATCAAGTTCTATTTGGCCACTATCAGTAACTTGTAATGTGAGTTGTTTTTGTAACCTGACTTCAGCATGTATATCACATATGCTACATCACAGATATTTACTTGGTTCCTACAACATACGAACTGGTGTCTTTACTTGATTCTCATATATTGTTTTCCCTGCTGCCTCCTTTCTTGGTATTTGCTCCTACTTGGCCCATTTTGATGATTCTCCATCATTGCCCAATATCCAACCCTATGGTGTTTGGGACCTCTGTCCATGAATGTATTACCCCTGTATCTGGACTCATTCTTCAGACAATTTGTTCACAATTCCAACTGTGAATTTGCCGGCATATACCAAATTTATGACTCCATTCTGTGTGGCATCTTAAAAATGCCAGTTGTATACCCAAAGGCATACTCAAGTCACAAGTGGATTCTGTTGTATATGGTATAATAAGCCCATAAGGTCTGCAGGAAGGACAGGAGTCTCAAACTATTCCTTGAACATTGATATCCTTCCCAGGTGCCCTCAACCACAGTGAAATTGAGATTATGTACTTAGTTGTAGTAGTAAGAATGTACATTTACATCCTCTAAGCTTCTACTATTGTGCCAGAGGAAAAATGAGACGATGTGTTCCACATAGTTTAGGCAGCCTGAAGAGCTAATTCAATCAAGATAGTGCTCAGCCTGGGATAAGACATGCCTTCCTATTCTTGTTGCTCAAAGACAGTGACAGACATAATTTCTTTTCCCAAATGAGAGAACAGTAGATTAGCATCCAACTTACTTGAAGGAGGCCAGTGATCATGTAACTTAAAATTTTTTAGATATACTTCATACAAATGAAAGAATGAAATACACAGTACTCATCTGGGCTCCCTGCCAAGAAGGCAGCATTGCAATTTATCCAAACCAGCTGCTTGAGGCAGAGTAATCCCACTCTTTCACGTGCCTTTGCTGAGGCCATGCAGCATTTTGTGTATGATCGAGATGGGGGGGGGGAGAAGAGATTTCTACTATTAAAAGGTAAGAATTCCTAAAAGCACCAATAAGAATTTCAGAGAACTTTAGATAGACCAAGATTTCCTTGCTGGGCAATTACACATCAAGCATAGTTTGGTTTTGTTTTAATTTGTTAAGAATAATTTAATTTTTTCTTACTAAATTGTTTTTTCTTTACCAATACTGAAAGTTTTACTTGGAGTATTAATGGTATTTTTAATTAGTGTCAAAAATTGCCTTGTAATTGTGAAATTGAACATTTAAGTGGTTCTCACTCTCACATGATTTAGTTCTTCCACTTTATGAGCCAGTCCAGCATCTGCAAGCAATATCTGTCAAGTGAAAAACATATTGAAAATAATATCCCCTTCAGAAAGCATACCTGTGATTTTATGTGGCAAAGTTTTTTTATGTGATTTGAGATTACCTGCCTGTTCTTAATGTAAATACTTGTAATAAACATACTTATAATAATAAATAAATAAATGACAAACAAACATTTAGTGATGGAAATAATAGGCTACCTCTCTTAAAAACAAAACCTCTCTTAAGAACAAAGCAAAATACTGAATATTCCATGGAACTGTGAAGTCTCATCTTTTCCAATAGAGGAAAACAAGAGAGGAAAACTATTTTTCAACTTCATAGTTACCAATCCAATAGGTTTCACCAATGGAATGGCATAGGCGGTTAATAGTTTTAAATAAATATGAATCTTTTACCATGAATATGTACCAAGAAAAACATTTAAGTTCTCAGTGAATCACACAAGTGAATAGATATTATTTTATTTAACACAAATTGGCATTATAAAGAGCAGGTCTACAACAAGTACTGAAAAGCTTCTGTTATTCAGAAACACTCCTTCTGACTTGGGTCCATGAATTAATTGAACGCAAATGAAAATATTGGTATCTCAGCTCTGTTTTGCATCTGTCTCCTTCACTCTGACTCTAGCAAGCAAAAAGAACAACACTGATGATCAATAACATTCTGTAAGAAAAGACAAAGTACCTTCTAACCCCAATCAGATGGCAGTGAGTCCTAGTGTAACAAGGCCTTGCCTGACCAATAATGAGACTAGGATCAATGAGTGTACCTGTCACTGACACCTTTGGCCACTAGAACACCTCTTGATTGAAAATGATTAGTGAACATATATGCCTGTCTCTCTCACCGACCCCACTCCCTCCCAATTCTTACTCCTCTGTTTAAACATAAAGCAAATGTCTGTGTAAGGAAAGTAGTTGGACATTTGGAAATCATACCTCTTCTCTTCCCATAGTATGCCTGTGCCACATTGTTTCCTTTCTCTGACTTTCATGCTTACTTTTCTTTTATTTAGCAAACTAGATTGAGTAACAAGACCTGATATTTGGGCCTTGGATTTCAAACCTGATAACTAGTGCCTAAAAAGCTAGTGCCAGATCTGGAGATGGAATGGGTTCTGTTATTTTTAATAGATCAAGCTTGATTTTATTCTTCATTCATCAATGTTGGAAGGATTCTAGAAATCATTTTTCTTCAGTAGAGCCAGTAATGTGTCTTCAAGTTTTGAATCTTCATTACTACTTCAGAAGTAGTAATAATCAAATAACTGTAGTAATCAAACAACCACCATTTTAAAGCTGAGTCACTAAAAGTTTTCTACATAGGTTTGATAGACAGCTATAAGTGAAGGCATTCACCAATGAATTAGATGTAGAGATGCACCATTCATTAAAAACTAATGAATGACCCGTGGCCAACACTAGTAATTCCTAACTACTCAGTAAACTGAGAGAGGAAAGATCATGTTTGGAATCCATCTAGGGAAGAAAATTTTTCAAGATCCTATTTCTATTATATCCATCCAAAGGCAAGGATATGAGTACCTCATGAAAGATGGCAGAGATGAAGATGTGACTCTGGACAGGAAGCCTCTTCAAGTGCTGCACATCACCAACCTAAAGACTGTACTGGAACAGGGAGGCCTAGCCAAGAGCCAGCAGAAGAGTGCCCTGGTCAAGAGGCTCACCTCAAGGCATTCTTGTTTGTGTCTGTGATTTTCTGGTTGGTCTTTTCAGTTATTCCTTGTTGAGTTTATCTTAGATATCAGGTTCATCAAACTGAAAGCTTTATAAATGCATGTTATATACATTTTAATGGAGAACATATATTTTATAATTACAGGGTTCATCACTTATAATCCACAACATAAGTGGCTAGAGGAGCAGTGCATTCCTTGAGCACTGACTACAAACAAGTACTCAGATCTGCTCCTGTGGACTTGAGGCTCACTGAAGTCAAGCTGACTACTGCCTAAGTTACTGCTATGCTAACACAAAAGCAGTAGAATTGACTGCTATTGACCACCTAAATTGGAATTAGGCCCACTAAATTAGGCCACTAAATTAGAATTCACCCCCTAAAATAATTCTCTCTGTACGGGCTCAGGACCAGCTGCATCTTAGTCTAGGTACTAAGGAGTCACTGAAGCTCTAAGTCCCTGCAACATGTATTTCACAGTGGCCTTCTGGAGACATTGCCTTAATCCAAAGAAGTGACTTTAGCAGAGAACTTCAGGTGTGTAGCATGTAGAGAGATCTGAGGCCTGGGTTCTGAAGAGGGGTCTAAGGCCTGCAGAGAGACCTGAGGCCTGTGAAGAGGGCCTGAGGACAGGAGAGCACTACAGGAAGGAGGAATAGAAAGAAGTTAGCTCCTTTGGAGGTTTGGAGGTTGAGGCTGTTAGTGGCTTGGAGTTAAAGGCTGCTCTGGATTCTGGGTGATGGGTAGTTAGTCAAGGACAAAGTAGTTGCATGCGCAGTCACGTGCCTAAACAGACTGCAACCATGGAAGTTCAGACAGCGAGGCTGATGAGGCCCTGGGGCTCCATGTCTCAATAGCAGGTGCAGCACCAGTTGTGGGAGGATGGCAGTGAACACAGCTTGGGTTCTATGGCTGCCTGTGGAATCGAGTAACCTCAGGAAGCTGCCAGAAGAGGATTCAGGGAAGACTCCGGGCCTCCACTTGTAATCTTGACGGCTTCTGTGGTGGCACATGTCAAGCTCATCCGGGGCTGTTCAAGGCCCATGACTGATAAAAATAAAAACAAAAGAGCTAGGGCTTAGCTCAAATGGAAGAACACTTGTTTAGCCTAAATTAGGCACTGGATTCAATATCCAGCATTAAAAAGAAATTGAAGGGCATATGTTCATATTTTAAAAGCATTTTCTAATCACCTGAGCACACCCATTTTGCAAGGTGAAGTTGTACAAATGTTCCTCTCTGCTCTACTGCAGAGCAGCATGGTAAGTAAAGTCTATGTCCTCACCACTCCATCTGCCCAAATCAGGAACCCCCCCCCCAAGGAGGCACTGGGAGGGGAAACTCCACTACCCTGCATTCAAAAATCACCAGGGAGCCTTATATCTGTGGCCTCTGCCCTGTTCCCTGCCTGTCCCATAGAAGGAAGCATATCTAATTGGCATGCTATCTGAGGCCACAGCACAGTCACAAACAGAAGAATGAGCCTAGGACAGAAACTATCACTCCTGTTATCCCTAAAGTAAACCTCAAAAACAAGAGCTTGCCTGTTCATCTACCTGGATGTGTGCTTTGCTGGGTACAGGAAATTCAGCCCTAATGCATGGGAATAGAGAGTGTTCTGGCTATTTCTTTCACACTTGCAGAACCCAGTCCCTACCCTTGTAAAATCAGGCACATAGTTCCTCAGACCATGTTCCCTCAAGCAGCATGGTGAATAAGTTCACTTTCGATGGCAAGCACTTTCTTGGGGAGAGTCAAATCTTCTTTCAATTAGCCAGCTATGCAAATAAAAAGAGTGACAACAATCTTATAAAAACCCACTTCACATGTAGAAATAGTGCAAATGACTCCAAAGTTTCTGCCTACTTCTAAGAAAGTTGCAGATTGCTGTATGTGAAATCCTGGAAGAAAAGAGCCCAGAACTTGATCAATCATTGTGTCTGGACCTGTCATCCTCTGTCCTCTAGAAACTATACAGTGACACACAAACCACATGCACACACACACACACACATACACACACACTGCACGTGCATACCCACGCATGCACCTACTTATCTATACATATATAAATACATATATATTAATGTATCTGTGTATAGAATGCAAAACAATAAAACCTTGCTATGTAGAATGATGAGGCTGAACCCCTACAAGACAGGGGCGCATACCCTCCCCCTCCCTCCTTTCTGTTGGCTGGCAGGTGTGCTTTGTCTCCCATTCAAGTCTGGAGGGGACAATGTCTCCTGGATACACTCATCTGGCACATGAAATCCTAATCGGGGCAGATTGTAGATGGATTTCAAGGAAAACCACAAAACCCTACAGTATGTTACCCTCCGCCTGAGTCTACTTTAGAAGCTTCGAAAGCAATGGATTAAAGCCAGGCCAAGGCAGGGATTCCTCATGCTCCATGATACTATTAGGGTCAGAACGGGCTTTGGGGGTGAGGTGGGCAGAGGGAAGACAAGTTCTGGCAGGGTAGACCCCGAGGTTTATCAGTCCCCGACGGACAGGAGGACAGACTTGGAAGGACATGGGGCCAGGAACAACCACCACTGCCACTTCCCCCCCCCCCCCCACTTCGCGGAGACTCAGAAGCACCCTGACCCCTGGGAGTCACGTGTCTCAGTGGTCGTGTGTCCCTCTCCCTCCCTCCTGTCCTGTGTTTGGAAGATGCCCGCCCAGGGTGTGGGGGACTGCCGGGCCCCAGCACCCTTGGGTCCCTGTGGGCAGTGGGGCGGGCCTTGGAGGGGGTTCCTGGGGGTCATGGGTGGGCCAGGGACCGGGTAACCGGGACCAGACCGGGGATCCCGGGGGTACCCGGGGTCCCAGGGTGGGGTGGGGCAGGGATGCTGACCTTCCAGAGCCAGCATGGAGGGGAAGTCCTTGCAGTTGGCCACACCGGCGGAGTCGGTGACACATGTCTTCCAGAGGTTGGCGAAATAGGTGGTGGTGGAGATGACCGTGCTGTGGATGGTGGACACCTTCCAGTAGTTGGTGGACAGCTTGGACGACACCAGCACCCAGCTGGAGATGGAGACCATGAAAGCGATGATCTCCTAAGATCTCAGAGGTGGTCTCGCCATGCTACTGCGCTCAAAGCCATCGCAATCTCCCTGGCATGTGCAGCGACCCCGCCCGGTACCCAGGCCAGCCAGGCTCCGCCCCTAGCCCCGCCCCAGATGCGCAAGCCACACCCATCGGCGGGCCAGGCCAGGATACGACCACCACCCCTACCAGAGGCTGTAGATGGGGTGGCCTGGCGCTAGGGGGCGCGCATGCCCCCCCAACTCAGCTCCACCCCGTCCCCCGTGGTCTGGCACGGCATGCGCCCAGCTGCAGTTGTGCCTGCACTGCGGAGGAAGGCCATCTCGCGCCTCTGAAGCTCTGAACCTCTCCTCACTCCCCAAATCTCCCATCCACGGACCCGCAGACAGTAACCTCAGCCAAGCGGGCACCGCAGAGGTGGGCCGGCGGGGGCCCCGTCAGAGTGGACCTAGCGGCCGCCGTGCCCCCGTGGACCCGGCCGGCCAACTCGGCCTCGGCCTGCGGAGCTCCAGTGCCCGTCCAGGAGGGGGGTGGGGTGTGCTCCCGGAAGCGGACCTCCCTGTGGATCCGGAGGACAGTCGCTGTCCTCGGGGCGGCGGGCAGGTGGCAGCCCTGGCGAGAGGGGGGCGCGGACCCGCGGGCCCAGCCTGTGCCCTTATCCTGGGCGCTCACCCGGGTGAACCTGGTGTGAGTGGGGGTGGGGGGCCAGTCAGTCCCCTGTCGCCCCCCACTCCCTATCCGGGGAGCCCCTGTGCGAAGGGGGAGCTGTCACCGCAGGCAGGCTTGGCTCAGACCCATCTTGGCTCTTTTTATTTTTTTAAAAAAAACAACTTCCACCTTTGGTGCCTAATTAAAGAATAAACCCATTCATTACTCCATCCCCTTGCTGCCCTCTGAAGGCAAATAAAGATCAGGGTGTGCTTCCGGCCGCGAGGTCACCAACCCCAGCATCAGAGGCTGACACAGACACTGACTTCATTATAGGGTAATTATTTGTCTACATAGCAGTGCTTGCAGGTCTTGCTGTGTGTGACCTTTGGGCATTCACTTCTTGCCAACCCTCACCCAAGGCCTCAAACATACATATCAGTCTGCTACCTAAATGCCAGTTGGGAGCTTTTCAGGATCTTTGTGAAGGGACATTTTGTTGTCCCGTGTGTGTGCGTGTGTGTGCATGTGTGTGCATGCCAGTACTGGGGCTTACAACCAGAACTTGGAGCTCTAGGTTTTCTTGCTCCTAGCTAGTCTGTACCCACTTGAGTCATTCCTTCAGTCTGGCATTTTGGTAGTTAATTGGAGATAAAGTTTCAGAGACTTTTCTGCTTGGGCTGGCTTTTATTCTGGGTCATCCAGACCTCAGTTTTCTGTATGGCTAGAATTACAGGCATGAGCCACCTCCGTCACCACAAAAACAAACAAACAAAGAAACGAGATGCCCATCTGTGTTGCTTTATGACTATAATTCTTCTACTCCGGAGCTGAGATCCATGGATTGTGATTTGAAACCAGCTGGGACAGAAATGTCTAATTAACCACCAAGAAGCCAGAAGTGGAGGTTGGCTCCCATGGCAAAGTGATGGCCTTGAGCTAACAAGCCGAGATCAAGTCCCAGTATGCATACAAAACAGCTACCCCAAATCATAAGAGTGCAGAGGGAAACCAGGTGACAGTGGAGACAGAAAGTTGGCCAACAGGAGACTGTTCCCAGGTTTCTAAGGCTCATATACTATAAGGAAGAAAGCAAAGAATAAAATTCTGTTACAGAATCATCTTTGATCTATGTCTGTGTGTCTGGAAGAAGTCAGTGGCGGAAGTTCATTTTTCCTTATGATTGTCCAGGTGTCTTTGTTGAAAATCAAATGTTATTCAAGTGTATTTATAATCAAATTGACAGCTAGAAGTTTCTTTGTTAAATATTGCTTCTTTTTTTTATTTTTAGATACTGTAATCTGGGGAAAGAATTCATTGGGAAGACATACATTTTCTGATAGCCTTCATGGAAAACAGATGCTGTGACTTTAAAATTGGAGTATCTCTCTCTCTCTCTCTGATTAATTTCCATATTAACCTCAATATGAGATTCAATACTAATTGAATCCTACCTTAATATATTGATGGTTAATATACTATTAGTTAATAATGTATTACGTATATTACATATAATATAGTTTATATACTATATTATTAGATAATGTATTAATCATCAATATATTAGTGTGTGATCCAATTGATATTAATACTAATTATTAATAAAACCAATTTATCATTATATAAATTATATATTATTAATACCATTAAATATTGGTTATTGCATTGAGTTTTATGTAATCATAATTATATTATTTTAATTATGTTAATTATTAACTAATACTATTAACCATCAATATATTAATAATTCTACATTAATAACCCAACATATTGCAAACCTCATTTGAAAATTAAGGGACCTTACCAGGCAAAATTAAGGACTATGTTGGTGCTGTTGTCCTAAGTAAACGTTCACTATACTTGTTACTAAAGAAAGACCACTGGCTTCCGCTTAGCTGTCCATTGAACAGGCTAGGAGTATCACAAGGAAATTAGTGAGTGAACTCAAGTAAGTGACTTCTCCTTCGATATTTTTTTATTCTAAAGAAAGAAAAGCAGTTCTTAAACTGTTCCTATTCTAATGGGATTTGGCAAAAAAACAACAAAAACAACAACAACAGTGAGTTCAGGGAAATCCTTTTGTGAAATGTAAATAAAATAAATTAAAAAATACATGATAGTTGATAAACTCAAAGTGTTTCCCTTAAATGTCTGAGTAGCCGGCATCTCCTTGGCAGCCATTGTATTCTTACTCTGCTTGTCATTAGAGATGTGTCCTGTTTTGTAGGACCAGAGCAGGAGAGAAATGCTCCCTCCCTTGACTGGGTGTGTCCACGTAGGAGGGGAGTGGCCAGCCCTTGGCTGTCTCTCCTGAGCTGGCCTGTCCAGGTGCATTTGCCTGTTCATGACACCTGTAATTCAATAGCTAGTTACCTTCTGATAAGGATTCTCTGATCACTTACAATGTGCCATAAGCCTTGGTCTCACTCCATTCTTAAGTGTTGTGGTTTAAACACAGAGAATTTTAACAACTCTCACCTCCCAACATAAACAGCAGCTATGAAAAATGTCAAAGGGTTTTCAGGATGTGGGTTCTGTGGCATGGATTGGAATGATTCACAGAACACCATGGAAATTTCCTGAAGTACCGCCCCCTCCTTCCCCCACCTACAGCCCCACACCAAGAAGAAACAATGTCAGGCAGGAGAAGATGTGAGTCTGATAATACACTTTTGAGTGGTGTTGGTGAACACCAAAACTCATTATTTGCTTTTAATCTTATATTCAAGTATGTGGAATTTATGCACTTGAAATCTTTTTTACAATTTCAGTAAAAATCAACACTATATTTTAAATATTGAAAGTGGACTATTTATATTTGGTTTAGTTCTGGAATAATTTTCATCATTATTTTAACAAATGCTACTGGGCTGGGACTATGGCTTAGTGGTAGAGTACTTGCCTCATACACATGAAGCCCTGGGTTCAATTCCTCAGCACCACATAATATAAAAAAAACCAGAAGGGACACTGTGGCTCAAGTGGTAGAGTGCTAGCCTTGAGCAAAAAGAAGCCAGGGGAAGGGTTTAGGCCCTGAATTTAAGGTGCAGGACTGGCAAAAAAAATTTTTTTTTTTTTTTTTGGCCAGTCCTGGGCCTTGGACTCGGGGCCTGAGCACTGTCCCTGGCTTCTTCCCGCTCAAGGCTAGCACTCTGCCACTTGAGCCACAGCACCGCTTCTGGCCGTTTTCTGTATATGTGGTCCTGGGGAATTGAACCTAGGGCCTCGTGTATCCGAGGCAGGCACTCTTGCCACTAGGCTATATCCCCAGCCCACAAAAAAAATTTTTAAGAAAAGTGAAGGGGGAAAAACACTACCAACTATTCACATCTAATAGATGAGTTTTAAGGAAATGCTCTCACTTGTTAAGCCAAGGAACAACAAGATTAAACTCCAGGTCATTTGAAACAATAGCAAAACTAGGATCCTAGTTGTCAACTACTTATTTGTATATAAACCCTGGGTATACCTATGTTTCCTGTACCTTTCATGCAGAGGAATTGGGAAAGTACAGATTATCTATGTCCTATAAAAGACTTGGAACATGAAAAAGGACCACTTGTGCATGAATGCTGCCTCGTGAAGCGAAACATAATAAGAACTACAAGGAAGGTCAGGTGACTTAATTATTCCACCCTGGAGGCTAGCTCACGGAGAAGCTAAGAATTTAGACTTCAGTCCAGTGGAATTCCCAATGCCCTTCACAGTACCCTCCCCTGCCCAATCACATATTAATAGCCAGTGGTTCTTAGCAATTCCTTTCAAGCCCTGGTTTCTATATAACCTGATATATTCTTTTCAAAGAAGCGTGCTCCCCCTTCTTCTACCCCTGCCGGAGATCTTCCCCCATAGGCTCTGGAGACACAATGTGCCCAGGGACCTGGCTCCAAGCATCTGACTCGCAGCTTAGCACAGCCAAGGTCTCCCAGCATTCGGCCACCTCCTTGGCCACACTGCCCACCTGCTGGTGCTTGTTCAAGGCCTCCAGTGTCCCTCTCACACCCGTGGCCGCCAGGATTTCCGGCGTGATGGGCAAGCGGAAGAGCAGTCTCAAGGATCGGCAGAGCAAGTCCGTGTCCATGCTGGAGCAAAGGCACTCCTGGAGCTGCTGAACAGCCCCACACACCCACTGGGCTGCTCCCATCCTGATGCCAATGCCGTCCCTGTCCGCAGAGATGCACAGGCCACTCCCCTGTCTTCCTGGATGCCGTGGGTCACCTGCCTTGCTCGTGGCACTCGTTCTCTGTTTGGTCAGTCCATCACAGCGGGGCACTTCTCTGAGCTTCCTCCTTGTCCTGCTGGCATTGCCTTCCAAAGCGACCAAGCTGGCCAGATTCCTACCTTATATAGGCCTCTGCCTGACCCACCCTTCTGACAGCTCTGCCTCTAAGCCCCTCCCCAGAGCACACACACCTGCCCAGCCCTCGCCTCCTGGCAGGGGTTCTTGTGACAAGGCTGGCCTTCTACACATCCCCTCCCCCCAACTCCTAAGGCTCCTTGCTGGCTCTGCCCTTCTTGTCCCTACCTCCTGGGTCCAGGTAAGCTGTCACCCTTACCTTCACGTGGGGCTCTGGTCCAGGTTGCAACTGGCCCCCTCCTCCAACCCTCCCTTTGTCTCAACCCAGGTGACCAGATCCTCCCTGTCTGGCCCTTCATTTTCGCCTCTCAAGATAAGCCTAGGCACACTTTTGTATTCACTTCCCAACTCTAGTGCTGTCGGAGTGTATACATGTATATATACACTCATACTCACAGATATATAAATATACGTATATATCTATATACACACACATATTACATGTCCTCATATTTGTGCTGGCATATGCATTTTTCCAGTCATTCTTGCCTTTATCTTGGTTCATTTAGGGGTTGTGGGCCTGAAGGCTTGCTGGGGAACTGATTTGTTTGCTCGCTGGGTTTCACATACAGGGTCTTACTGGAAAGACTGGTCTGGCCTTGAGCTTTGGAAACTGCTGCCTCTGCCTCCTGTAGGCTGGGCTTACAGGTGTGGGCCATCAAACACTGATCTCCCACCCCCAGCTGTTAGGGTGTTCTGATGCAGGCTTGTTGCTTGGGGGATGGTAGTAAACAGGCTGGGTGGACAGGAGGTAGTTCTGCAATGTCCTTCATCCTGTGACTTGTGGGCATTTTCTGAGTTGAATAATTGTTTAGGGAATCTAGGATCACTTATGACACTATCCAACTTAACAAAAGCGTTAAGCATGTGAATAAGATAAATTATTAACAAATTTTACTTGTCAGTGTACATTGTAAATTGAACAAGGGGGAAAATTAAACTTATGTATTGGTTGATGGATGGGTTGAAATGTTGTGAACTGAACCGAGGGTATTGCTGGGGGGGGTTGAGGGGGGCACTGTTCAACCACTGAGCTATATGGCTAGCCTGAAGTAAACATTGTAAAGGGGGAGGGACAGAATGAAAAACAGAAATTGTCTAATTAGCACTTGACACCATGCTGGTTGCTGTGTGCTACTTGACGTACATCCTTAATAACACATATTTTCTTGAAAGAAAAGAGTTACTTTGAATGACACTAGAGAATAAACTGAGATAGGACTGTGAGATCACAGTAAGAGACCAGGAAATAATGATAGCAGAGAGTCTACTTAAAAAGTGTACGGAATAGGGAGCCCCGGTGGGCACTGGAGCGACAATTCATGCTAACAAGGAAAACCATATTCCAGATCGTTCTGTATTCTACTTCTTTGCCTCACCAAAGTTACCTAAGTAGCAGGCAATTAACCATTGAATGAAACTTCCATGACATGGAGAAAAATAAACTCTTAAAACATAAAATGATTACTCTGATACCTTGTCACAGCACAGAAACCTGCTTAGAATAATCCAAAGTAGTTGGCCACTGGTGGCTGAGACTTGTAATCCAAGTTATTCAGGGGGCTGAGATTTAAGCATGGTAGTTCAAAGCCAGCTCAGGCAGAAAATGATTTGAGACCCTTATGTCCAATTAACCAACAGAAAAAGCACAAGTGATGCCATGTCTCAAGTTGTAAATCACTAGACTCATGCTGAAGTGGTCACGGACTGCCCAGCCTCAGAGTCCAAGCTCCATGACAGACAAAAATATGTAATTCATATTTAATGATATCATTCTCAACAAACATAAACACAGGATAACTACTTTTTAATTTTTTTTTTTTGTTAATCGGAGAAGGATCCTTGCCAACAATTCTGCCTAAGGCTTGCCACAAATCAAGATCCTCAAGATCTCAACCTCCTGAGCAGTTAGGAATATAGGCATGACATGTTGGAGCTCATGATTTCTTACTAACTTACATTAGTTATCCAAGGGATAGTTTCTTGTGATATTTTCAGACTGCAAGCCATATGTTCTTATCATACTCATACGTCTTATCATTCTCTAGTACTTGCCTGCCTCCTGACTATACACATCTTCATTCACTGTTTCCATTTGCCCACCTCCTCCAGCTAATATTTTTCATATAGGGCCTGTTTAGCTTTCCTGTTACTCTTTGAGTGTATTAATTGTACCAAGGGGTTCATCATGGCACTTAATGACACATTACATTTTAATCAGAATAATTCTACTGCTTAATCTTTCCTAAATCTTCAAGTTGTTATTTGGCTTTGTGTTGTGCTAGTACTGGAGCTTGCATTCAGGGGCTCGTGAGCTTTCTTCTTTTTGTTTTTTCTCAAGGATGGTGTGCTGCCACTTAAATCTCAGCTTCACTATGGCTTTCTGCTGGTTAATCAGCAGACTTTACTGCTGGAACTGATTTCACACCACTCTCAGATTTCCCACTTCCAAGTAGCTAGGATTATAGGTAAGGTGATTGATTGGTGTGTGTGTGTGTGTGTGTGTGTGTGTGTGTGTGTGTGTGTGTGTGTGTGTGTGTTCTAGTCCTGGAGCTTGAACTCAGGGCATGATACTGTCCCTGAATTCTCAAAGCTACCACTCTACAACTTGAACCACAGTTTCCAGCCCTTGGTGGCCAATTGGACAGGCTTTCTTGCTTCGTGTAAAAACATGATCTTGGGTACTCAGGAGGCTATGATCAGAGAATCACAGTTCAAAGCCAGCTTGGGCAGGAAAGTCTGTGAGAGTCTTATGTCCAATTAATCACCAGAAAACAGGAATTGGCATTACTGCTCAAGTGGTAGAGTTCTAGCCAAGAGCTGAAGGGCTCAGGGACAGCACCCAGGAGCAGAGTTCCTACCCCACAGTCTATGGGTCAGTGTCTGATGGCCCATGCCTCTGATCCTCAGGAGGGTGAGATCTGATGGTGGTTTGAAGCTGTAATGGATTTTCAAGTAAAGAACCAATGACGCGTAAGAGAGAATTTTATTCAGCCTGATGCTAAATCCAAGGCCTGTGTGGCAAGCCCAACTAATTTTTTAAATGTAAATTTGTTTTCAAGGTGATGTGCAGAGGAGTTATATTTACATACATGAGGAAGTGTGAACTTAGTGTCTGGGCCTTGCCTTTAAGAAGATTTTGCTCAAGTTTAGGATTCTACTACTTGAAGCAAATCTCCCCTCGTGCTATTTGGTAGCTAATTGAGTTATGGTTGCCCAGATTTTTCTACTGAGTTGACCTCGCTGTAATCTGAGATCTAAGGCTGACAGCTGCCTGAGTTGACAGAATAATATGCATGTGCCATGAATGCCCAGCCCAATTAAATTATTCTGTTACTTTCCTATGCAAGGATCCATCCATACAATTTCTTAAGTTTGAAATATTTACAGGTACAATAATTGGTTATTAACAAGTATGTAGGGTATAAATTTGTGCACACATGCCCGTGCATGCGTGTGTGTGTGTATGTGTGTGTGTGTGTACCAGAAGTAAGTCTTGAACTCATAGCCTAGGCTGTGTATCTGAGGTTTGTTGCTTATGGCTTACCCTAGTGATTGATGCACAGTTCCACTTCCTACCTAATTGATGGTAAATTGGTGATGCATCTCACATGATTTCCTGCTATGACTGGGTGGAAAATATGTTATTTAGGCCTCAGCCAGGTAAGTAGCTTCTATTACAGGACTCAGCTGCTAGCATGCAACTAGGTACAGAATTTATGAATATATTGCTCTCTAATATATTCTGAAAATCATTACAAAGATATCCAACACACCTCTGTAGTTCCCATGGCCCATTGTACCATCTCTTCAGGCAAAGATAGTTGATGGTCTTGTGGAGGATATGGAGAAAACTTTCCTAATTTCACTTTAAGTCCAAGAACTTCTGGAAAGTTCCAAATGTTCACAATCTCGTATTCTGCTTCCAATTTCCTTTGGTCATGCAAAATCACTTCATCTCCAGAAGGATTGTGAAATTGGATATTCTTCAGAAAAGGATGGAGCTAAAAGAGATACATTAGATTAGGGTGAAGTACATGCCAGAGTTAAGATTGAAGACCTGAAGTAATGAAAGCCCAAGATTGCCCTCAATTTCTAGTTCAGAATTCAAGAGTATCAGAGGAATGTCATGAAGTATCCCATAAGAAAATCAAAGGAAGAATAAAAATAATCTTTCTGAATCCTTATAACTCAGCAAGGAAATAGACCAAGATAAGTAGCCCTCGAATGGGAGAAGGGCTTTAGTAACTGTATAAGACAACAGCCTGATTCTTAAAATCTACTCAGAGGTCAAACATTAAACTCAACACAAAAATTCTCAAAGAAACATCAGCCAAATTAATAAATATGCTCAAATCTAAAAGAGATTTCTCTGAGGAATAAATAAGAAAGGCCAATTGATACATGTGGATATACTGGACAACACTGGCCACAAAAGAAATGCAAAGGAAAAGAACATTGCCATTCTACCTCACCCCAGTTACTCTGCCCATTATGCAGAAAACTAACAATTACAGATGCTGTCATGGATATAGACAAAAAGGAACACTACCTCACTGTTTGTAGGAATGTAAACTTGTTCAGTCACTCTTGAAAGTTTATGAAGACTCCTCAAAGGTAAACATAGAACTTCCCTATGACCAAGGAATTCCCATCCTGGGCATTCATCCAATAGAACACAAATGAAGCCACAAGTAAAAGTGCCACCCAATCACATACATTGTAGCATTTACTATAGCTATGATGTGGAACCAACCTAGATGCCTTTCAGAAGATGAGTGGATCAACACTGTGTGGTTTATAGACAACATGGCATTATGAGTCTATCTGAAAGAATGATCTTGCTACCTACATAAGGAAATGGAAATATTGGCAAATGTAATAGTAAGCTAAGTAAGCCAGACACAAAGAAACATAGGTTGTATGGTTTCTCTCACTGCTGTAACTAAAATATGCCATATGTATTTTATATATATACAAGTAACAGCACTGATTGGTAAAAGACAAAACTTACACTTATGCCAAATTATACAGGAGTCTACAGATTCACTTAGTGAGTCCAAAGGAGAATATTCTCAAGAGAGGATCATAAAGGCTCAAGCTATATGCATATTTATTGAATTTATCACAATTAGTGAAATAAACTCCCAAGAAATGGAACAAGAGATTTTTGTATTTTGCTTTTTCATTTTGTTTCTTTGGTTTCTCTTTTGTCACTGGTTGTGATTTCTTTCTTGTATGTAAATTTATCTGTTTTGTTGAGGTTAAGGGAGAGCCCAGAAATGGTGGGACAAATGATGAAAGAATGCAGTAGTGATTCATACTAGACACTAGGTTGAAACTCAAATATACAACTTGTTGGGGAGGGGTTCAGCAGGGAAAAACTGAGAGAAATGAGAGAAGAGTTGGCACCATTCAAAAAGAAATGTACCCATTACCTGACTTATGTAACTGCAATCCCTCAGTACATCATGTTTAAAATGACAATTTAAGATTGCCTCATCCCAGCTGGGAAAAGCCCACAGCAATGCAGTACACACACACATTCCAGGACCAGTAAGTTCCCCATTGCCCTCCCCCCAAATGGGAGGTCACCTCTGGCAGAGACCCAAAACCTGACATAGAGCTCATCACAAGGGAACAAAGAAACTACTTCCCCTTTACCCCCAGAGAGAGAGAAGCTGCCACCTGGATAAGGTGCAGATGCCATGTAGTTCCCTCTCCCGTGGGACCTATGGCCTCACTAATAAACCTACTTATGAACCTTCTTCTCCTGTCTGTGATTATCTCCGCTTGGTCCCCTGGGATGGCCGGGACATATCCTTTCAGCTATTACATAAGACAAGAAAAACAGGAAGAGAAAGAATAAGGAGAGAGGGGATTTTGAGATAGTGAGATCTCTTCTAGGCTTGCTGGGGTCAGGGTAACTGAGATATAGTCAGACCATGATGTCCATGACCCAGCTGAAAATAGTGGCTTGGAGCTTGGGTGAGGCTAGAAGGGGAGACTTGGAAGTGGTAGATCCTACCACTTCTAGAAGGTTTCAGGAATGGGAGATGTCCAGCCCCAGTAAAACAACAATTGGCCTCCAGTGTGGCGATGTCCACACCTACCCTCAAACAGTGCGATCCTAGACAAACCACTTCCCTTTCTGATTTTGAGTCAGTAAGCACAGAGTGATGGACCAGATCTCAAACATTCAGTTGCCGATAGCTGATGGGTCATTTGCTCTGGATGACCAAGAAGAATGCTTGTTGCTGAGCAGTATGCAGCAGGACAATCCAGTCCCCAACTTTCTAATAGGAAAGACACATAAATATGCCCTCTTTGTATTGAGCGATTAACAACTACCATAAAAGCAAAGAGTGCAAGGCAGCAGGAGGGAGTCCTGAGAGGAAGTGCTGGGCTAGGGGAATTCCAGCAAGCCCCTCAGAGATGAAATTTGATTTTGGGCTTGAAGAAGAGAAACTTCTCCAGCAGAGGCAAGGCCAAGCACAAAGGTCTGAGAAAGTGATTTAATTTAGAATACCAGGGAAATGGTATTGACCCCAGAGCTCTAGGAAACCTTAAAGGAGGCCAGGAGAATTAAGTAGGTTAAGCCTTTCTCAGCTTGCTATGAGTGGCCACAGGCTAAAGCTAATAAGCAGGATGTTAATATGGTTCTTGAATACAGGGGCAACACAGTTAGAAAGCTGTTTTGAAAAGCTGTGTAAGAAGGAAAGGCGCTTCACACATCTGAGGTCCTAATTTTTCTTTCTGATCTTTAAGTCCTCATTTTTTTGGTCTTGTTTTTAAATAGTGACATAAAAATGTGAAGCGTGGTTGATGATTCACAGCCTTATTCAGACATAAGAGTTTAGGTGTATCTTATTCTCGGAGTAAACCATTTCCAATCACTATGACATCAATTTCAAGATCCTACAGCTTCAGAGACAGAGCAAGTCTCAGGCCCTGCTGGGACATGGTTGGGATATGATGTCACAGAGGCGAGATGCTGCCTTTCAATCAATCACACTAATCACTGTGTACCTATTAGGCAAGTGTTTACCACTTGAACAACAGCCCTTAGCACTTTTGCATCATGAGTGTGTCCTTCAAGTAAGATCTCAAACTTTTGCCTAAGCAGTCACAGACCTCTATCTTCCATCCCCTACCCCCACCCCCAGCACAGACTACTTCAATCCTAAAGTGGTTCTTTCCCTGTGTTCTCTACACTTGATACAATGTGATACAATGATCTTTGATTCTAAGAGCAGAAGGCCAGGCATCACTTGACTCTTTAGGAAATCCAATATCCCAGTCCATGTTGTAAAACCCTGGAGGTTCTTTTTCTCTTGTTGCTCAGGAAGAGCTAATTTCCTTCCTCAGATCCTCCACCCCCGGATTTTTCTTGGTGTCCACTGGACTTTCAAACTTTCTTGCTGCTTTGTTCTTCCCTTCAAATCACTATTTACTTCCTGCTGTTGTTTGAACTTTAGTGAAGAAGAAAAAATGCAAAGGTTAAAAGGCAGAGGACTGGCTGCAAGCGAGGCAGATGTTTCTTTCAGTTTTTTGTTTTGTTTTGTTTTGTTTTGGCCAGTCCTGGGGCTTGGACTCAGAGCCTGAGCGCTGTCCCTGGCTTCTTTTTGCTCAAGGCTAGCACTCTGCCACTTGAGCCACAGCGCCACTTCTGGCCATTTCTGTGTATGTGGTGCTGGGGAATTAGGCCTGAGAGGCAGATGTTATACTCAACATTTCAACTTCAGCTTCTGAGCCTCCAGCACCCACACCACTCTGCCCTGTTGCTCCCCAAGAGACTTCGAAGTACTCCTCCCCCCACACCAATATCCTCTCCTGCTGGCTCTCCTTTTCCTTTGTGAATTTCATGTTCCAGAGTCCTGAAAAACAAATTGACAATCACCTTCAGTAAACTTACAAGTTCATTAGCATGTTCTTAGTGGTGAATGTGTTATTAAATGCTCACCAGAAATAGGCCCAGCAACCACCTAAAAGCCTTACCTGACTAGCTTGCAGGACTTAAACTCCAGATTTCTCACAAATTTCCAAATACCAGCATTGCCTTGAAATTTTAACTTACAGGCAGTTGGTAGAGCCTCTAAATGTATTTCTGTAAATGTCCTTAAACAGTAATTAAATATTAATGTGCTCAAGACAGATGAGGGTCATGGTTCAGAGCCATTGTTGGCAGTAGTCTTCAATTAACCACCAAAAAGCCTGAAATAGCCATGTGGCTCAAGTGGTAGAGTGCTAGCCTTGAAAAAAATACTTAAGGGAGAGTGTAAGAGCGCGAGTCACAAACAAAAGAATAAATAAAATGTAAAAAAAAAATGCTCATTTTCTCACACAATCTTGGTCAGTGATTAGGAAAAAATGTAGCTAACAATATGCTACCATTTACACAGTGGGAAGACAACCCAGGCAGAAAAACTATGAGAGTCTTCAGTCCAATGAACCAGCAAAAAGCCAAATGTGTTGCTATAGCTCAAGTGGCAGAGCACTAGCTTTGAGTGAAAAAGTCCAGCAAGTGTTCTAGGCCCTGAGTTCAAGCCTCACTACTGGCACAAAGACACATAAATATAATAAGCTTGTGGACTCCCAAATTCTAAGGCAAGTTTTAACTCAGAGCCTGGGTGCTATCTCTTAATGTTTCTGTTCAAGGCTAGCACTTCTGGATTTGTTTTTAATTGAAGCTAAGAGTCTCCTGGACTTTTCCACCCAGAATGGCTTAGAATCACAACCTTCAGATCTCCCCTGGCTGAGTAGCTAGGATTAGAGGCATGAGCCAACTCAGGCTCTCGGGCTCCATGCTTCTTTAAACAGCACACAAAGCATATGATTGTATAATAATGCATGGCATGGCAGCGGTGGTTTTTTTTCCTCCTAGGTTTAGGTCTTCTAGCATCCACTATTTATATATCTATTTATTGGTTTTACTTTCCTCTAATGAAGTGGTAATGACCACTGGACCAAAGCATTTTAAGGTATTTATCTTCTCGTGAAAATATTCTAACCAAAGTTTAAATGAACTAAATAGTGGCTCTTTAATGTTTTAGTCATGGGAAGTTGTGCCTTATGGTCACTTATTACTTACTTAAATAAGTTGGTTCTCCTCGCAAAGCACACTCATTAAAACACATTACAAGATTCTGTACATCAGATTTAGGTAACATTTTCTTCTTTAAACTTGACTGGTTCCATCAATATTATTCTTACTTCTATTTGACATTGGGAATTTTAATATGTAAGTAGATTCCTCCTTCGCAATAAGGTGATAGCCTCTTTATACTTAGATGCACTCCAAATGACAAATTAGGAGCTCATTCTGGGAAATTGGGTGGAACTCCTGTATGATGTGGGAGGTGACACCATGCCCTTGTTGAGAATATGCCAGAGGTGGCCCTTGGTGTTACCATCCTTGCTTCTCTCTGCAGCTCAGCATGCAAATCGGGTTTCGCTAATGAAAAACTGCGGGTGATGGTCACAGAACCTGAGCTCTTAGAGAAAAAAGAGACAAAATTGGTCTTCACTGCTATTACACCTGCTGTGTAAGGAGAATGGAAATGATAAATATGGTAACTCACTTATTCTTTCCAAAACACTACCTTAGCAACTGCGTTGGGTGGTGATTCAAAATTATACTCTCGTACTTATGTACTAGAAAAGTTTTGGCATCATATTATAAGAAAGTATTCTGAGAACACACTATACAGGCTTTCTACTGATTGACACACATGCAATGTCTGTATGTTGGCAGAGAAGGCACGTGCTACTGGAGTAACCTCAGATTCTGTCAGAATTACTGCACAGACAGTGTCTCTCACTAGTGAAGATGTATTTCAGCACCTAATATGAATTGGTGGGGCTTAAATGAATTCTGAATATAAAACTGTAAGGGATATGATACACTCTTCAATGAAATGACAACCAGCATGAAAACACACCTGTGAGGTCAGTTAGGAATGATTAAGTGATGCAGTCTCCATTTAAGTGACGGGGACTGGTGTCTCGTGCCTCTAAACCTAGGTACGGAGGAGGCTAAGATCTGAAAATCAAAGTTCAGAGCCATCCTGAGCAAAAGAGTCTGTGAGGCTCCTCTCTCCAGCAAGCTACCCAGAAGCATTGGAAGTGGAGCTGTGGCTCAAGTGGTAGAGCACTCACCTTGAGCAAAAGAAGAACAAGGGCAGATCTGAGTTCAAAACCACAGGACCAGCAAAAAAAAAAAAAAGGAGATAAAAAAAATTTTCAGAGAGAAAGAGGAAGATGGTGGAGGTGCAGCTGGGATGGAACCGAGCTCTCGTCAAGAAACCAGCGTTGGCGTAGCAGACAGGATGCTTGCGGCCATCACTCACATGCAACGTGGACTGCAGGTCCAGGAACAGAAATGCAAATCCTGCTGGCCACAGATGGATGCAGTGTGCGGAAAGTCTGGAAAGCGAAGGGAAAACATGCATGCCCCACAAGAGACATGCTCACTCCTGCCCCCAGAAGAGATGGAGGGAGGCTTCCCCCAAGCCTGCCACCAGTAGAGAAGAGAAGAGCGCCATCTCTGATCGCACCATCAACCCTGCCAGAGCCGCTAGCAAATAGCTCAGGCCTGACAAGCAGCTACTGCAACATCGTTTTTCACCAGGGCAAAGAAACCTGACAGGTAAGAATCGGCTCTGCCCAGGGAAGGGTGCCCCATGCAGGAGGAAAACTTCCTTTACCTGCGAGGCGCAGGGAGTTGCAGCCCCATCCTTCTGCAGTGAACAAAGATAGCCCTTTCAGATAGCTGCAGCTGAAACTGCAGTTCAGCCAGATGCAGGAAACAAAATGACAAAAAGTCTGTAAAATATCACTGGAAAATTTTTTTTTTAAATACTGGATAGGGGCTGGGGATATAGCCTAGTGGCAAGAGTGCCTGCCTCGGATACACGAGGCCCTAGGTTCGATTCCCCAGCACCACATATACAGAAAAACGGCCAGAAGCGGCGCTGTGGCTCAAGTGGCAGAGTGCTAGCCTTGAGCGGGAAGAAGTCAGGGACAGTGCTCAGGCCCTGAGTCCAAGGCCCAGGACTGGCCAAAAAATATATATATATATTGGATAGGCCATAAAAGCTGACAGCAGCTCCAGACTTGGCCAAAAGATCTTATGAGGAGCTAGCCCCTCTGGGAAAAGCCACTGCGTCTAGACAGGTCACACCCCCAAGCACACACAAGCTCACGCGAAGGGGCCCCAAGCTACAGACACCAGTCACCTCCTCCCGGTGTGACACAAAGCAGGCCATCCTCCCACTAAATTAGTCTGCAAGTAGGAGCGCAAAGACCCCAAATCTGTAAGGAAAAACCTTTTTTCTTCCTGCTCTAACAAACTGATTTGAGAAACCAACTAAGCCACAAGGAAAACTGACCTGCACAAGGAAATCAAAGGTTCCATCAAAAGACTGGATAGCAGACACCAGAGAGACACAAACTCCCCCAAGTAAAGTGAAGAAAATTTCTCTATATCTTCTTATTACTTTTTATTATTTATATTTGACTTTTTTCCCTTTTCCCCAATTTTTTTCTTTTCATAGCTGCTCTGTTCATTCCTAGATACACAGCCGATTATGATTATTAAGCCTCCTTCTTCATTGTGTGCATACTTAATTCAGACTATATTTTCATTACTCTATTTTCTATTTCTCAATCTTAGTATTTTTAATTTTAGTATGATGTCATACACAGAGTTTTTAGTTTTCATATTTTTCTTTCCTTCTTTTCCTTTTTTATTGTATTGTCTTTTTACTTTCTCTGAATTTAGGTCTTATCTTTTTGTTCCTTTTCTTCTCTACATTCCTCTTCTCTTATTTTCTCCTCCTATTTTTTATTATATCTCTTAATTCTGGGTCTTTTACTCCTTTTTTCTTGGTCCATTGATCCCTAGTTGTTTGTCATTGAGCTGAACTGTACCTGTATTCATTTTGATTGTGTCAAGGTGGCTTATTGTGTTATCCTTTTTGTCCAGATTGTATTAAACCTCATGATAGATTTGTTAACTGATTACAACTATATAAAATCCCCACTCATGAATCACAATATCCTTCCACTAACAAAGAAAAGCAGAGATAGATAGAGGAATACCTATCAATGATTTTGGACCTCTAAAATCAGTGCAACTACAGGATTCAGAGGTGTTGTTTTTTCTTAAAGCCATGTTCAGTGGTTGTATTTGGATCAGCTTTTATATCCAAAAACAGAGAAAGAGTGAAAACACCTACGCATGCATGTGACCTCTAAATTCTGTGCAACTACAGGGCTCTCTAGGTTGGTTCTTGTCTTAAAATTGTGTTCTGGTGTGTTGTTGGGTTTGCTTTCATTTCCAAATGTGCAAAACAAATCATAGAAACACTAGAAAAATGGCAAGTCACAGAACCTCAACTCCCATTCAAAATAAACAGAAAACAGAGCAATGAAAAACCTAGAACATAGTTCTAAAACTGCTATGCAAACAGTACTGGTAAACATGCTGAAAAGAATAATCAAAGCCTTAACACAGCTATGCATGAGGATGATGAGGCTATCCAAAGATTACCAGAGGATTTCATAAAATAAACAAACTTAAAACTGAATGAATTCAAACAGAAGGAAAAGGAGTTCAGTGAAAGAAGGGAGCACTGAAAGCCAAATCAAGGTAGTAGAGAAGTCCACACAAGTTCTAAAACAAACCTTCAACAAAGACACTGAAGCCAACAAAGCTGATAAATTAGAAAGAAAGAAAAACAAAGTGGAAAGTCTTGACAGAAGATTAGATAACACATAGGGTAGAATCTCTGAACTTGAAGACAATCTAGACTTCATAGAAAAAGAGCAGACAATTATTCAAAACAAACCCAAGAAATGAAATAGATCTCTTCAGCAGCTCCAAGATACAACCAGAAAGCTTAATTTAAGGCTAGTCAGTGTTGAGCAGGGCCTAAGAAAGGAAGCTAATGGAATAGGAACTATATTTAAAAGAATCTAGGAAGGAATTTCCAAAACATGAAATAGGATAAGCCCATCCAGATACGAGAAGCCTTTAGAACCCCAAACAGACCAGACTAGAATAGCACATCCCACCAACCACATTGTCATTTTCACAGGACCAATAAAGACCAAGGAAACGATCCTTAAAGCTGCCACAGAGAAAAAAACAATCACCTATGAAGGAAAACTAATAAGAATAATGAGGGGCTGGGGATATAGCCTAGTGCCTGCCTCAGATACACGAGGCCCTAGGTTCGATTCCCCAGCACCACATATACAGAAAACGGCCAGAAACGGCACTGTGGCTCAAGTGGCAGAGTGCTAGCCTTGAGCGGGAAGAAGCCAGGGACAGTGCTCAGGCCCTGAGTCCAAGGCCCAGGACTGGCCAAAAAAAAAAAAAAAAAAAAAAAAGAATAATGACAGATTTCTCAGCAGAGACCATGGAAACAAGGAGAGCCTGGAATGAGGTATGCCACACCTTGATGAAAAATAACTACCAACCAAGAATGCTGTTCTCAGCTATGCTTGCATTCATAACCAAAGGACAAATAAAAACCTTCCATGTCAAGGGGAAAAAATGAAACAATATACCTATAACAAAGAGGCATTACAGAAAACATCCAAAGACTTTCTACACATAGAAAACTAACAAGAACACAATATTGACATAAAAACAGCTCCTAAACAGAGAACCAGGTAATGATAGTAAGAATTGAAAAGTCACAGTCCCTAAGAAGATGGATAGCATGGCAGGAACTACCAAACACCTCTCAACCCTAACTCTCAGTATTAATGGACTTAACTATCCAATTAAATGACATAGACTGATTGGTTGGATCAAAAAGCAAGATCCATCTTTCAACTGTCATCAAGAGACACATCTTGCCCACAAAAACAAATAGCCTCTGAAAGTGAAAGGTTGGAATAAAGTATAGTAAGCAAATGGCCCCCATAAACAGGCTGGAGTTGCAATCCTACTATCAGATAAAATAGACTTCAAATTAAAATTAGTGATAACAGACAAAGAAGAGCTGGGATGAAGCTCAGTGACAAAGTGCTTGCCTATCAAGTGCAATGTCCTGGGGTTATTACTGTATTTTATTATTAAGTAGTTGTACAACTATTTAACGAGTGAGGTTATGAGCACAATGCAACTTGATCAATCTCACCCCTCCCATTGAGCTTTGTTAATATGATGCTGAAATTAATATGGAAATTTGTTTCATGTCTGTTGGTTGGTAATGGAAAATTTGTGTGCATCTCAATAGTCCACATGGTGATTTGTTATAACCATGTAGAGAATATAAATTTCATTTAATTTTCTTAATTTGTTTGTTGTGCCAGTACTGGGGCTTGAACTCAGGACCTCAAGCTTTCATTTGACATTTTCACGCAAGGCTGGTCTTCTACCAATTGAGCCAGAGTTCCAGTTCTTGCAGTTTCTTACTGGTTAATGGAAGACAAAAGTTGCACACACTTTTCTGTCCCAGGTGGCTTCAAACTACAACCCTCCTATATCAGCCACCTGAGCAACAAGGGATACAGGCAGCGGCTATAAAGCCACAGGTTGAGAATCTGAATTTTAATCAAACTAGTTTCTATGTACAACGAATGGTAGAGGCTGGGGATATGGCCTAGTGGCAAGAGAGCTTGCCTCGTATACATGAGGCCCTAAGTTCGATTCCCCAGCACCACATATACAGAAAATGGCCAGAAGTGGTGCTGTGGCTCAAGTGGCAGAGTGCTAGCCTTGAGCAAAAGGAAGCCAGGGGCAGTGCTCAGGCCCTGAGTTCAAGGCCCAGGACTGGCCAAAAAAAGAAAAGAACGAATGGTAGAGTTCATGTAAATAGCTTTACACTAAATGTCAGTGATCTTTATTAATAAAAGGATAAAGCAGGGAGAAGTGGCAGGGGGGGGAGGAGAAACTTTTCTTCTACTACTCTGAAGAAAAACCAAAGATTGTCTAGAAATCTTTATCATTAGGCAAAAAAAAATTATGTTGCTTTTATAGATAGTATTTTTTCTAGGCATGTAATTTCCGCTTCTTTTCTCCTAGAAACATTATGATTGGGAACATGTTAACTGCAAGGGAGTCGTAAAGGAAATAGAGGCAAGACTAGAAATTAGGATCTCAGTAAGAGTTTCTGAAACCATAATTCTCTGGAGAGAAGAAGAATAATATTTCTTAAAGCATGCTGAGATTTTAAAAAAAATTCTCTGGTCTTGGCTTCTGTATCTCTTGGGATAACCCATGCTCGTGAAGAAGCATGTTTTTCTACATTTTCCATGAAATACTCATTAATTTTTTCAAATACAAAAATCTCAAGATACTTCTGTTTATTTCCCTCTGACACCTAAGGGAATTTAAATAATACCAGTATTATCATTTTCATCCTGCAATGCTCATTTCTAATAGAGTACTGGATGAATTGTGATACAAATATATCAAATGGTACTTTATGGCTCTCTCTAACTTGGGCAAAATATTCTTTCTCTCTCTCTCTTCACACAAGGCTTATCACTCACCGGTGACAATCATTTGGTTTAAATAAAACCTTTTTCCTACTGAATTCTAAAAGACTTAAATTCATCTGGGGCTTTAGCTGGTCTAATTATGAAAGACTGGTATGTTTTATCTTTTAGTCCTGAAGACAAGGTTGTTTCACTCTTGCTTTAGCGAAGCCTCTGGGTGATTTGCATGACAAAAGTTGTTCACATGATAAATTGCTTCAGAGACTTAACACTTATTCCTTTGAGATTTTTCTGACTTCCCCAAATCATATTCTTTTTTCTAATTCTGGCTGTAGACACACACTGCAACCCACAAGGAAGGACAAAGGATCCTTGTGTTGAAATCTTTCCTTTCAGAAGCTCGGATAGCAAACTAGAGACTCATGAACGGAACTAATTGTCATCTTGAGCAATGGGAACAGGTACAGGCGGGCATGGAAACCTTAAACAGAGGACGGCCAAGCAAGTGGGCACCTCGCTGGGGTCTCGCTGGCCTCCGAGCTCCCCTGGAGGAGTGGGTCTGGGGATGGCGGGGCTGAGCCGCCTCACAGGAAAGTCCCCCAGACTCAGCTCCAGGGAACCAGCAGAGAGCCCACAGCTCAGGGGGGAGCGTCAGCCTGGAGCACAGGCGCACAGGGACGCGGAACTGGTGCCGCGTGGGGCCAGGGAGGAAGATGGCCCCATGCAGGACTGTGATTATTGGGAAGGGTGGGGATGGCGCACCGCCGCCGTGTGGGCCTTGGTCCACACACGAACCCCACCTGCGCCCCAAACCTGCCTGTGCCCCAAACCCAACTGCGCCCCCACCCCACCTGCGCCCCAGACCCACCTGCACCCCAGCCCTACCTGCACCCCAGCCCCACCTGTGCACCGGACCCACCTGCGCCCTGGCCTTGCACTAGCGTGGGCCTTGTGGGCACGGTGCGATTGCGTGGGTTTCCAAATCAGTTTCAGTTGCCATGCTGCGTTTCGCTCTGTGGGCAGCATTGTGGATAATCACAGCCGAGGAGGTCTGGATCCAGTGCTCTCATAAAGTAGGAGACCCCTGGTTCCCGGCCACAGCTTTGTCCTCTGGTCCCTTTCTTTGCACATTTCCTGCGTCTTTCTCTTCTTTGTGCCGGTGCTGAGGCTTGAACCCGGGCCGGGCGCTGCCAGAGCTTGGCGCTCAGGTGAACGTCCTGCCTCCTGAGCCACAGCTCCGAGGCCAGCTTTGGGGATGGTCGGCTGGAGTCTGGTTCTGCCGTTGCTGCCACTCCACTGCCATGCTCGGATCTCAGCCCCGTGAGCGCCCGGGGAGCGATGCTCCATGCTTGGATCTCAGTCGGGGGAGCGATGCTCCATGCTTGGATCTCAGTCGCCTGGGTGCCCCGGGCGCGATGCTCAATGCTGGGATCTCAGCCCCCTGGGAACCCGGAGTACGATGCTTGATGCTGGGATCTCAGCCCCCTGGGTGTCCGGGGCACAGGCCTGAGCCCCGGCGCGGCTTCCTTAATGATGTCCTGAAAGAAATGGTGCTTGTGCTCACCTCCAACCCTCAGCACCTTGGACGCCCTCTCTTTAAACCACCTTTGCGCCGGCCTGGGGGAGCTCATTGGTAGAGATGATTAAGACACCAATGCATATGGGATATCCGCACAAAGCCAAGTTTGTCTCCATGGACTTAAAAACAAAATGACAGTGTGAAGTTTTTCATTTATTCTGCCCCCTTCCTTCCCTCCTTCCTCCTGAGTCTATTGTTTGTTTCCTTCCTTCTTTCCTTCGTTCCTTCTTTCCTTCGTTCCTTCCTTCTTCCCTCCCTCCCTTCCTTCCTCCCTTCCTTCCTTCGTTCCTTACATAAACCTATGCCCATGTGGTCTCTGAGAGCATGTAGGGAAGAAGGAAACACAGAAATGCTTCTGCCTATTCCAGCTTGAGTTGCTTTTGTAAAACGAGAGGTGCCAATCAAATCTCCTGAAGCCAGGTACTGATGGCTCATACCCGTAATTCTAACTACTCAGGAGGCTGAGAAACACAGGCTCAAATTGCAAAGCTCACTGGACCAGAAAGGTTCCAAAGACTCCATCTACAATGAACCAGCAGAAAGCTAGGCTGGAAGTATGGCGTTAGTGGTAGAGTGACAGCTGTGGAAAAGAAAACTGAACAAGGGAGGGTTCAAGCTGGCAGAAAGAAAAGAAGTGATAGACGGATGATAGAGAATAAACAGATGGTAGGTAGGTAGGTAGGTGGACAGACAGACAGACAGACAGACAGATAGGTAGAGATATAGATAGCACAGCAGGTAGCCCATTTCTTTTCCTTTTTCTTTATGTCCATTGTGGCATATGAACTCAGGTCCTGGGCACTGTCCCTGAGCTTCTTTTTGCTCAAGGCTAGCACTCTACTACTTGAGCCACAGCACCACTTCTGGCCTTTTCTGTTTACATGGTACTGAGGAATCGAACCCAGGGCTTCATGAATGCTAGGCAAACACTCTACCACTAAGCCACATTCCCAGCATGAGTAGCACATTTCTTACCTGAGTGTGCCAGAAACCTTCTGAAACTTTTATTTATCTACACTATGAAGACCGAAGGCACAACAGAATAAATATAAACATATTGTTTCAGAGAAAGCATTAGATATTAGGGGGTTATAATTTCTGAATCAAGATAATATGAAACCATGTCCTTTCCTTTAGTGATGTCATTTGTTTATTTTAAACATGTTTTCATAATGCATACTTTTAACTAAATGAGTTACTTAGTTTGTGAGAACTATCTCTTTGCTTTGAAAAATGTTAACTGCAGTATTTTCCTCATTTTGAAATAATGCTCTATAAAAACACCAATGATAGTCTAGGTTTCAGGTACAGTTTAGTAAAATAGTATTTATTCATAACATTCATGAGCTTCTATTGTAAAACTGACACTACCCCCAGCTGATTAAAAATTCATAATTTATGATAAATCGTCACATCTTGAAATAAATTTGTCATATTTCTCATTGCTGATGAGTACTATAAGGACCAGGACTGTGTCTATGAGAAGAAAGAGAGAGACAGACAGACAGACAGACAGACACATACGTACATACATACGTGCAAACAAACATACATATATAGATAGAGAGACAATAGGTAGACAACAGATAGATTGCAGGTAGCTACATAGATTGCTATGTAGATAGGTGGATAGTAGATAGATAGATAGATAAATGATAGACAGATAATAGATACACATATAGATGATTGGTGATGGGTGGATGGATGGATGACAGGTGATAGAGCTTGATGGATTGAGAGATGAGAGATGAATGGGTAGATAGATGACAGATGATATATAGCAATGTGCCATGCCATTGGCCTGGTTTGTGATTCCTTAGGTGAGGGCCAGACATCTTCTAAAACCATTCATTTGAACTTTCCCAGTGTAACTCAAGACCTAACCATTCGCAGCACCTTGTTGTATTTTACTTTGTTGTTTGGCTTATGCAATTTTTATTGACTGTTCTAAACAAACAAATTGAATGCCATCTCCTCTCTTGGAAGCTGCAGGGTTAACAGGAAGCCTGGTAAACATTTCTCTCTCTTTCCCATTTCATTGGACTCTTGTAGCCAATTATTGGCCAAGGGTTCATTTCAAATACTTGTTTGAATAAACTTGAGGGAACATGAAGTAAAAGACTATAAGCAATGTGTTTCCTTGAAAATTATTAACATGACTAGATGATAAGGGCTTCTTATACCCAGATAACAGGAAATCATTATTCGGAAGAATATTGGAGGCAAGGAGAATTTGCAAAATATAACTACTAAATAAATTGTAAATTTGCTTAAGATATCACAAAAGCAGGAAAAGCAAAAAGAAAGATATACATTGAAAAGAACAGACTACAGTTTGCAGTATGCTTCATTTTTAAAATTATGACAGTTCTGGTCTTTCTGACCTCTGATAATTAGCAGTTTATATTCATTTTTGTCTTAAACATTCCTGAAAATACAACAAAAGGCCACCATCTCCAGTTCCTGGGACATGAGAGCCTATCTAACAGAGTTGCACAGAAACATGGTATTCATTCCTAATCATCCACCCCAACACCAGTAGGTCACAGGAAATTGTGACCTAAAAATCTTGATTATTTGCTCTGCTTCACTGTAAATATTTATTTCATTAAAACAGTGTTGTTTGTATTTTTGTCAAATTGAAGTATCACTTATGCTGTTCAAAGGCATCCTGAAAACAACCCAACTTCTTAGGTTTGATTTGAGGTAGCATTTTAAGGACTTTTCTTCTATGAATATGGAACAAAGAAAGTGTTAGGTCGTGAAGATTACGATGAGATTTAGGACATGAGGATAGAATTCCGTGCTAGGCAGCTGGGTTGTTTCTAATTCTCCTCTCCCACAAGCTTCTGCTGGGCCCAGCTGGCTTCCTCCCTGATGCCAGTCCCACCGTGGGCAAACCGTGCCAGACCAGGCCCTCACCCCCAGCGTGGGGAGCGGCTTCACAAGGCCCGCCACCTGAATGGAGGTGGCCCGGGTCCCCAGATCCTCCCTCATCTCCAGGTCCTCCCTCATCTCCAGGTCCTCCCTCATCTCCAGGTCCTCCCTTATCTCCAGGTCCTCCCTTATCCCCAGGTCCTCCCTCATCTCCAGGTCCCGCACTTATAGATCGTGTATAAGTACATACTCAAAGCCTCACCAATAAGACACAAGTGCTGCACCATCTCATAACACCTCCAATGTTTAAAAATTCTTGTAAACAAATTAAATTTTTGAACTGAAATTATTTTTATAGTAAATGTGAAATAAAATCACTAACACTGGAGGATCTCTACTGTACATCATGATTATACTTCCAAATACGTTCATTTTTTGTAAGATACATAGCATCGTGGTTTAAATTTGCCTTTCAAATGTAGAAAATGTATCTTAACTTTAGTTAAGTCAGATGAATTTATAAGACTTTACTTTGGTTTGGAATTTGTTCACCGTATCTTGTGATGGGGGTGCTGCAAATTTAACCTATAAATCAGTTTCTGAAAATGAAGATTAAAATACACAGTTTTGCCTATGGTCCCAATAACATGTATTTACTCTACTTGATTTGAAATGCATTAACTTTTTCCTGTTTCAATTATGGATTTGAAGGATGGTAAAAGTTAAACCCCAGATCTCATTTTACTTAAATGTCAGGCACGTCACCAGTAAATATCATGTCTCTTTTCTGTTGTGTCTTCTGTACTTTCCTAGCGGTTCTCTTCAAGTGAGGCTGTGTATCTCGTTTTTAAACTAATGGATTTCTCTACCATCAACAGCAAGCAGATGGTTTCCAAAGGACATTGGTACTGATAGCTTTAGTGAGATCTGTAGCTGCTGGAGAGAACACTTTGCTTCCTAGAGTCGCAGGGTGAGGACGTCCCCTTTTCTCTCCCTGCACAAGATCCAGTGCCACCGCATTTCACAAGCACAGTGAGCACAAGGAGGAGTTTGCTCTGACACGCGTGCTGGGGCTCAGGACCAAATGCACACACACATGACATGACTTGTGCCTGAAGCGTTTTGCACTCCAAGCATATTTCTGCTCAATGTGAACAGGCATGGGCAGGAGAGGACCGGATAACAGACAGGGAGCACTGCCCGCAGAATGCCAGGACAAAGCGCGTCTGTTTCTATGAGCACAAGCAGGTCTGTTTTGATGAGCACCATAAGCACCATGTGGAAACTCGTTACAGATGCAGATATGAGGTCTCACCACCCACAAACTATCACCACCTCATCACAACGTTTCCAATACGCAAGGCACATTTGTGTGCATATAAATACATACGTGTGCATATGTACATGTATACGTGTATCCGTACAAATTATACACTCCTGTGTGTACAGCTAGGTAACTTGAAGAGTACTGCTCCATGCAAAGACATCTGAACCAGAACCCTGTGTCTTTCTTACTTATGGTACTGTTAGGCTGTTGGGACATGGGACTTTGTATAGCATCATCTTTAATCTCAACCATACTTACTATATAATGAAGCCAATGATGTCTACATGGAGCTATAGCGAGCCACCAAAGAGTGGGGAGAGCGATGCTTATTTACTGGGAAATGTAACATTCCACACAGCCTTTGCCATGCAGTGGCGTCATAAAAACTGAGTGGTTTCCTGTGACATGATGGCTCATGTGCCAGGTCCTATTTGTGCGAGCCCCCAAGACAGCTGCAATTTGAAGATTGGAAGCACTTTCTCCAGCTGTGACAATCACGTGAGAAAACCTCCCGAACTGCAGTTCAGTCTGGTAGCTCTTCATCCAAGGTCTACCCAACCTGAGGCCTGCCCTCCATGAGACCCTCCCTCCATGAGACCCTCTGTCCGTGAGACCGTCTCTCCGTGAGATCCTCCCTCCATGAGAACCCCCATCCTGAGACCCTCCCATCCTGAGACCCTCCCTCCATGAGAACCCCATCCTGAGACCCACCCAACATGAGACCCCCCAATCCTGACACGTTCCCTACATAAGACCCTTCCTCCATGAGACCCTCCTTCCATGAGACCAGCCCATCCTGAGACCCTCCCTCCGTGAGACCCACCATCTGAGATCCGCCCTCCATGAGACCCTCCCATCCTGAGACCCTTCCTCCTTGAGACCCTCCCTCCATGAGACCCTCCCTCCATGAGACCTTCTCTCCGTGAGACCCTTCCTCCATGAGACCCTCCTTCCATGAGACCCGCCCATCCTGAGATGCTCCCATCCTGAGACCCTCCCATCCTGAGACCCTCCTTCCATGAGAACCTCCCTCCATGAGACCCACCATCCTGAGACCCTCCCTCCATGAGACCTGCCCTTCCTGAGATCCTCCCTCCGTGAGACCCACCCTCCGTGAGACCCTCCCTCCGTGAGACCCTCCCTCATGAGACCCTCCCTCCATGAGACTCGCCCTCCATGAGACCCTCTCATCCTGAGACCCTCTCCTCCGTGAGACCTTCCCTCCGTGAGACCCTCCCTACATGAGACCCGCCCATCCTGAGACCAGCCATCCTGGATCTGCCTCTAAGGCCTGTGGCCTCAGCTCACCACAGCCCCGGGTGTCAGTGCATACTGGTATCTCCCCTCACCCCTCCTTCAACCCCCGCCCCCTACGCCTCTGGCTGCCCCGTTCTGAGCCCGGAGCGCTATTGCTGAGGAGCTGAGGCTAAGTGAGGCGCACACTCGCCCGCAGGGCGCCCGGCAGAGCCTGTGGGAGCCCTGCACCCGCACGCACCTGCACTCACACTCGCACTCGTTCCCGCATCCGAACCCGCCCTCCAGGCCCCAGCTCTGGGGCTCCCCGTGTGGGCCCCGGCGCCCCGAGGGCAGAACGGGAGCAAATACGACCGTGGCCCTGGCCAAGAGGAGACCTAGCTATGTGTCCAAAACTCAGGAAAGACGCTCTCCAACCGCGTCCAACAATGCTCTCCATCTGCATCCAACAATGCTTCCCACCCACGTGTCCGGAGAAATGCAAGAGCGAGAATCCAGGAGGCAGCTGTTGAATAACCTTCAAGAACTATCCTCATCACTCAACAGCTGGAGAGCATTTGATTCTGTTCAAAAGTCAAAATAATAACAGCCAACTCTCTACTCAGATTCCCAATTCCTCAGGACACCCTGGTTTTACAGAGCAACACATTGGCTTTTCCTTACAATGTGTATTCATGAAATAATAGGTAATTTTATATGTGCAGGAAGAAAAGAACAGTGAAAGAGTAAACCTGATTATGTTCAACACCATATATTTCTCCAAAGATGAAAGAAACATTAAAATATGAAATGGTTGTAATTGTGATCAATTACTTTTTTAGACTAGAAACATGGAGCTGCTTTAAAACCAATAAATAAAACAGAGAAGAAAATTGGCTTCCCTGTTTGATCAAGTATTGAGAGACTACATCTAAGGGTCGTATTTTTTATTTTACCAGCTTTATTGATAGCTAATTCACATATTAGATAATTCCCCTATTCAGAGAATAATCTAAAGAAAAAGGTAGTATTTTAATTGGCAAAAGAAAATTATCTAGTACAATTTCCTAACACAAGTTCAAAATGGAAGAGCTCATTCTAAGGAAGAGAAGAAATCTAAACTCTGACCAAAATGCATTTGTTAAAAAAAAAAAATCAGTATATAGGTCAAATAAATATGACTATTCCTAGCATCTAATGTCTGTTTTATGACTAAAGCCAGTTAAGTAACGATAAAGGTAAGCCATATTGTAAGCTTTGTGTCACTCTCTTAGAATCGGATAGCAGTAAGCTCCAGCAGACTGACTGAGTACCTTCCATTCATCTGGGTGCCACTCACATAAGTAACTCCTAAGCTTGGCCAACTTTCAGGGGGAGGGGCGAAAGGAAAGCCACACACTATTCGTGGGAATGTGAGAACATAATCTTACATATTTAACCGTCAAAATAAACATCTAGTTAACAATATTGCAGAAAAGCTGGGGGAAATAGTCAAGACTAACAAACAAGAGGACATGTTCTACATATCTATCCAATAGATATAATATGCATGGCCTCTATAGGCCCACACATTTTATAATCCAGGTAAAAGACAAATGCCTAGAAGGAAACATCTTGCTACATACAAGGCTCAGATAAGAGTTAGAGGAACACAGTTTTGTGTGATGACAATAGCACACATACATTTGTCAAGACTAAGAAGAACATTGCAGAAGAGTTCAGCTGATGCACAACTGGTGTTTGACTACTAAGAAATATAAGAATAAGGGAAATGAAAGGGAGGACATTGATCAAGACATATTGTATTCATAAAATGCTTTGTTAAGTGGCAGCTCCTTTGTACAGCTAAAGATAATAATGAAATACTTTTTAAAATTAAAAAAAGATACATGGATAAACTAAAGTGTAATCTGTAAATCTACTACTCATTGATGATGCCAGACAACTTGAAGCAAATTAAATAAATGATTGTCAATGAAAGAAGCTTGCCAAGTTGAAGCTATAAATGAATGGTTTTATAGGGCTGATTTATAAATTAAATATTCACCAGGGAATAAAGAGATTAAAAACTAAAATTGGATATACTTGAACGAAGGTAAGTGTTCCTAATGTAAAAAAAGATAATGTAGATGATGTTTACAAACAAGTCCAGCTATAACTCATTACACTCAAATTTCCCCTCCTCCCAGTAAAACCTCAGCTCTCATTCTTAGCACCTAAGTACAACTTATATATGGGGAAAATGGAGATGCCGAGCCATGGATTTGCTGCAGGCTGTGCCTGGTGACTCTCTGTTTATCTTTGTCTTTTGTTTTACACAAGGAGCTCTCCTTTATCTTGTAAGCTCAGATCACCATCATGATTAGTCTGAGAATCGCTTTCCTCAGTCATCGGTGGTTTTTATGTCCAGTCTCCCAGCAGCTGGGAACACAAACAACTCCTAGTTAGAGCTTCATATGCTGTTGAACTGAAGTTATTTGCATAAAAAACAGAACAGTATCCAGAAAAAATCACAGATGCAAAATAAGAGGTTGATTTTTGAAAAGAATGAATCTACTAAATATGACCTGGGAGACAATAAAGATGTTAAAGTTGTTTGAGAAAATTGAAGGGAATTATCGCTTAGAACACATGGAAGTTACGATCTTGTAATATAATACACACTGGAAGGGAAAAAAGCAAAAGTGAAACAATAATAAATACACTAACTTATGCTATTGGTGTATGAAATCCAAGGAAAGCTTATTTCCCTGTAGCAGTATTAGAGAAATTAAATCATAGCTGTCAACATATGTCAGCCTTGTTCTCTTACAATTGACCCCGATTTGGACCTGTTGTAGACATACAGACTCATAATCAGAATCCCTGTGCCGCAAGCTCTGACCTTCCTCAGGGGACAGACATGTCTCAGGTTCTGCCCAGGGGCTGCGGGGCATGGGCACAGTTGGCAGGACCCCACGTGTGTGTGGGATATTTGGAGGCACAGCCCAACAGAGTGGCTTCAGTGTCATCTACTCAGACATGAGAGGGTTCAGTGCCTCAGTCCCCACTACCCCACAAATGCTGCTTTCCGCAGCTTTGTCCTGAGTAGGGCTTGTGTCCTCTTTGCCTCGTGGGTCAAAGCTCTTGCCTCATTCATGCCAGCTCCCACAGGAAGATGAATGACAGCTTCTAATATACCAAAATACACTAATCCATCATCAAATCGTAGTAGTTAGAGCGCTTCCATGATGTGGCTTTACAGACGCCAGTGTAACGTGTCGAGTCACCATTTGAATAATCATTACCTTTACTTTCTGAGCAAAAGACCAAAAAAGTAGTAATTCTTGTAAATGATTTTGTCTGTGTATTGGTACTGAAGCTTGAATTTGGAAAATGAGCTTTTATTGCTCAAGGCTGGTTCTGTGCTCTGCCGTTTGAGCCATAGCTCCACCTCTGGCTCTTTGGGTGATTATGTATAAAGAGTCTCAGGGACTTTTCTGCCCAGCCTCAATTCAAAATCGCCATCCCCAGATTCCAGCCTCCTCAGTAGCCAGGAGTACAAGCATGGTCCACCAGCACCCAGATCTCTGAAGTCATTTTTGCCATCAACATTGGGAGTGTAACAGTTATTGAGGTGATAGCAGTTACAAATATAGCTTCCATGTTGCTAAATCTTTGCAGAGATTTATAAATGTGCTTTGATTGATTTTATAGGAATTGTTTTAAGTATGTCATAATGTGTCCTTTTTAGTGAAATGTTTGCCTGACCCATCCTAACTTCCTGGTTAGTCACCATATAAAGTGAGTTTCAACAGGCTGCCAGCTAGGCCTTGTTCTCTTTGGGTAGCATGTCCTAAGAGCTGTAGAATTGATCTATGTGCTAAGTGGTGAAATCAACTCATATCTATACTCATTATAATGTCCCTGGCTTCTTTTTTTTTTTCTTTTTTCTCAAGGCTAGCACTCTGCCTCTTGAGCCACAGTGCCACTTCTGGATTTTTCTGTTCATGTGGTGCTGAGGAATCCAGTCCAGGGCTTCATGTATGCTAGGTAAGCACTCTACCGCTAAACCACATTCCCAGCTCCTATACTGTAACAATGTGTAATTATATGTTTTAAATTATTGATCAGAACATTGTTATATTTATTTATATTTTAAAAGACTACATCTTTTCTCCTATGGCTCATAATCTTTGAAACTCTATTGATTTCTAGGTACATATTTGCTTTGGATTTGGTATGTGTACATGAGAACTTGTAATTTCTAGTTATTCTAAAACTCTGTCTTGAGTACATTCCTCAGATCTAAAGCATTTCACAAGCATTTGACAAAGTACTAACTTTTTCCAAGAGCATTTTTTATCATGTAAAATGTGTTAATTCTCTCCAGACGGGTACAGTTAGGTGAGAGATGAGAGATAGATAAGTAGATGTTAGATAGATAATGGATGTTATATGATGATGAAGATAGGTAGGTGTTCCATCACAGATGTTGGGTAGAGGATACATGAGAGTGGATAGAGAGACAGACGATGAACAGGCAGGTAGGTAGCTAGAGATGTGCAGGGAGATATTTTCATGTTTGATCATTTTTGTCAACAATTTTCTTTATTAACCTTCTTGATACTTTTCGTAATTTTTAAAGACCAAACTTGAGTCCATAAAATATTTTCATACGTGCCTTAAGTTGCTTAAAGGATTTTTTTTTTTACTTTTCCTTACAAAAGGGCTTAAAGCTTATGCAACGGCCTGCTAGAGCTAGGCTCTTGGGTCACAGAAGCATTTCTCACTTCGGGAAGGCGCTAGAAGGCCGGGTTACAGCGCTGTCATGGGCTGGTATCCATGCCTCCATTTCTCTTTGTCCCAGTGCTTAATCTCCATTTAAAATTTTAATGCGCAGTCTTCCTGATTTTCCTTTGCTTTCCTCAACTAAAATTAAGGATTTATAACCAGTATTTTCCAATGTAGGGGCAATGGCGCGACCCCTGACTGGAAAAGTTGTGTTCCTTTAGTTGTTAAGTGATGAGATTAAAGTAGTAAGCTCAGTCATAGAACTCCTGAGAATATAAAGTAAAAATGTGCTTAAAGCCCTCACCATGGTACTTCACAGTAGAGCTGGCAGTGCATGCATTATTTACCTCGTGACTTTGGAGTTGTTTCCTATCCAGTGGCAAAAATCCTGAAACCAGATTATGAAAGGCAAGACTCACTATGGGACATAACCTGACTATCAAGAGATTTTTAAAGGATTACTTCCTTGTTGTGAACTTTTCTTCATCACCATCACTACCATCACCATCACCATCACCATCGTCGTTATCATCACGTATGGCTGGCTAGAACATGGCTCCTCTCAAGGCCTGAGCAGTCCTCTCTACCAGCCACAAAGACATAGTCTCTTCTCAGGAGACTGGTGGATAAAACCAACCACTAGTTCACTGTGCCAAGAGAAATGCAATGAGGGTAAAATTGCCATGCTTTCCTGGAGTAGGCACCTTAGGTAGATCTACCCTGGGTCCAGCTTGCTGTAAATCCACGTGATTTGAATAGACTTCATGCCAAGCCAGTGAATAAGGGAACAATTACCATGCTTGCATAAAGTCAGAAGAGACTATTTAATTCATTATATGTCAGGAAATATACTAGGTGTTGTTATAAGGTCTCAGAATAAAATACCTTCTGACCGAGATGACTTTCAGTAAAGATTTATCACTCTGGCAAATGTCTTGTCAGTGGTTCCAAGATTATTTCTCGCCCTTGATATTGGTTTTCTCTCTATTACACATAACTCCAGGTGGAAATCTCAAAGATGAATATTCAACCATCTCATTCTGGTCTAAAACTACCTGATACCTCCTATAGGAAGTACTGTGCTTTCTCTGTCCCTTTACCCAAATCAGTAGAGCTTTGATTTGAATTTTTCTATCTTGTGACTTCAGGACCATGACTATAACATACATAGTTTTCCTTTTCTAAAATAATTGTGCTATATTATTGAGCACTGTTGCTAATAGTCCCTTGTCAGAAAGTAAAATAATTGAAGGCGTTCCAGAAGCAAACAAGATAAGGCAAACACTGCAGTGGAGTGGAGAGTAAGGAAAGGAAGGAGAGGAGAGAGGGAAGGGAAGGGGAGGGGAGAGGGAGGGAATAAAGGAGAAGGGAGGGGAGAGAGAGGGGAAGGAAGGGAGGAGGAGGGGAGAGGAAGGAAGGAAGCAGAAAAGTTTTGCAACGAAAATAAAAACAGAGGATGACATGAACACTGGACGTATTAAAATGAATACAACTTCTGTAGAATTCACATCTGCCCAGTACAAGTGTATCTGAAATGGTGTGAACTCAAGTGGTGTGGCTTGTGATTAAGTTTATGCAATATTAATGTTCCACCCTCTAGTTTTTCTTCATCGTGCATTTGTCTATGGAAGCTGTTTATATGGAATACAGAAATTTCCAAAGTACACTTTAGGCTCTACACTAATATTTCTAGTTTTATTTGAAATGTCAATAATATAAACCCCATACAAGGTAGCAGGAAAACAAAACCTGCAAATTTCCATGCAGAATTCCTCCTCCAGGTCTTCCGTGGCAGTACCCTGGCCCACGCAGGAGTTTTATGTGGCAGCAACTGCACACAGGCCTCCCGGCTCCCTGAGAGTCAATTATCTTTAAATGTTCAATCTGGGTTTAGCCTGGACGTGGCAGCAGTAAGAGTTTCAGCGGCATTTGTGACAACTCGTGACTTGTGCTGCGATTTCTCAGGCCACTTTGATTGTGCTTGATCTATTGCTGCATTTGGTTTTATAGATCACAGAGGAGTTTTCCTCCACCGCACATGCAGCTTTGGAGTGCTCGGAGAATTGCTCAATATCCCTATCCCTGTTCTCAGAGTATTTGCTTCTCCTACAATTCCGCGTGCTAGTCATGCATAAAACTAATGAATAGAGATATAAACAAAGCAGGATTCACAAAAAGTTGCATTTTTCCAGATGGTCTTGTTTTAAAGGCAGGTATGGAGATTTTGCTATTAAAATATCAGCCAAATTGCAAATATAGGCATATATATATAGGTTTATTTTTCACACACACAGGTATATAAATTTGTGTGTCTGTGTTTTTCTGCACATATACATGTATAGATAAATACACATAAATACGATTTGTGTATATATTCTTTTGTACTTGTATATTATTTATAAACACATTTGTATATATACTTACATGCTTATTTATTTATACACACTACTTCCAATGGCTTATCTTTCTGAAAATTTGCACTGGTACTTTGGAAACTTTAATGCACACCTGAAGTTAAAAATTATGCTGTTTTCCCGTGTAAGAAATTTAGAAAAGTTACAATCCAAACTGTGTCCTCTATGCTTATTCCATGTTAGTGTTTCTACCACTGTTGAGATTTGACTTTCTCTGTCGGTTGTTGTTCTTTTGTGTCTTTCTTTGCATCTGATTAGAAAATGGGAAGGAAGTTTTTGTGGGGCCAGCTTGCTCACTTCAGAGCTATACAAGTCTCCCACCTTCCTTTAGGAGCCCTCTGTCTTGTGCAGAGCCATTGGGCACAGACATGTCACGGGTCATTACAAGTCACTGCATACCTGCCTCCCACACCCTGCATGAGAGGAGCCGCCCAACAGGATGCCCCAGCCTATAGCCCGGACACATTACAGTAAGACGCGCAGGTCTCATGGGTCTGAAACCAGGTGTGCAAGAAGCACTCGAGGTGAGAACGCAGGGAGTGCAGCTGCCCCAAAGAGTAGCCCAGGGAAGGGGTTCATCAGCCAGTGATGACGGGACAAGAGGGAACCTGGGAGCAACCACCTCCCTCCCCGGAAGGCCTGGCCCCCACACTGCCCTTCCCCTTCTGCGGAAACACTGCTGCTCCTCCCAGATCAGGGCTGGGGTGATGACTCTTCCCAGTGACAGAGCTAAGAACCCACGCCACCATCTTCATTCAAGAATGGTGCCTTCTACTTTCCATGAAACACAGCACCGGGCCTTCCCCCCCTCAAAATCAGACATGGTTTACATGACAGCTCCCTGTCCTGAAGACCTTGCAAAATTCAGCTGATCCCATCCATTTAGTGTCTCACATATTAGTGAATTAATACCCACAAGTGTGCCTCCATCAATCTCGGTGGTGGGACTCATGACAGCTCGGCATGAGTTTTATCCCAATTGTCTGGCAGTCATGAGTGATTTCCAGGCCATAGTAACTGAAACGACTCTAATCCACTTCAGAATGAATGTGTTCTGTTCTATTTTATTGATACAAGAGATTTACACTCTGTGCAGAAAGAATGTAAGATGAAAAGATTTTATTAAGCTAGACATAAGTAGCAGGAAAATCAAGGCGGACGGCACACAGAGAGGTGGAGCAGGTCTCGGAAACAATCCTCACTGCACAACGGATTCTTCAAAAATGCCCACAAGTATATTCCCCCTCTTCATTTGTGTGTGTGTGTGTGTGTGTGTGTGTGTGTGTGTGTGTGTGCCAGCATTTGAACTTGACTTCAGGGCCTGGGCACTCTCCCTTAGCTGTTTTGCTTAAGGCTGGTGCTCTACCGCTTGAGCCACAGCATAACGTTGCGGTCACTGAATCCACGGAGCTCTGCTACCTGGTTTGATGGTGTTCATCCTTCCTATCTGAAGAAGTGGCTGACACACCAGGGCAGAATCACCGTGTGCAATAGGCTATATAATCAGTGAGCAAAACAAAGCAAGGAAACAAACTAGAAACCTGCAGTGTCTGCCTTCATTAAAACTTGGCCCAAAGGATGAATATTTTCTTCCTCAGTGTTGAATGCTTTCACAAAACTGGTAAAAATCCTGTCCCTAATATTCTTAAGGTTCATATCCTTTGGACTAGTTTTGTGTTTCTACTTTGGCATGCCTTTGCTGAATACCAAAAGCAAGTTTATTTTGGGTGCTAAGATGAATTACCCTGCTCGAGTAGGCCAAGCTGTTCTAAATGCCCTACTGCTGACAGTGCTTGACTAAAGTCAACAAGATGGGACTGGCTTACTGGTGTTTGCTGAAATATTAATACAATTCCAGCTGTATAAATGATATATACTTTAATAAAGATAGCTTGTTCCCACAAAAGTGTGCAATCCTCTTTGTTCTATCCCTGCAAGAAGAATCCCAAGAGACAGATTTACTCTTACTAAAGATAGGGGTTTCTAAACTGTGGCGATACTGCAAACATCCCCAAAGCTTTGAAACTATGCAGCCAACGTGTGTCAAGTCCATTTTACCCAAATCCCATGCTACCTGTTTCTAATTAGCTTTTGTCAGGGAACACAGTTTCTTTTGTTTAGTATACCGGCTACACAACTCTATGTTGAAAATATTGACATGTATACCAACTGTGTAAACTACCAGTTTTTCCCCCCTTGGGTTTTTTTGTTGGCTTATTTGTTCTCAGTGATTGACATGTGGTGGACTGTGTTGGGAGGCCAAATGCCATAGCTCAACACGAGTTTGGGGATGAGGTCAAATGAATTCCATGGACTCTTTACTCGACTCCCCAGTGTTGAGTTGGGTCCGTGAATGTGTTAGATGAGTGAACAGCAGTGCTGCGTGTGAGAGACAGGGCTGACCGGAGCCTTGTGACGCTTGTTGGGGTCAGAACTACATGCACGTGGTTCCACAATGAATCACGGATCCCACAGTGCTCTTCTGTTCACTACTGAGAGGAACAATAAAAGATGGATTTCCTGTTCCGCCACATGCATGATCATTACTACAGATTAATACACATCAAGAAAAGGATATTGAATTCCCGAAGACCCTGGTTTGCACATTAGCTGAGGATTCCTGAAGCTATGTTTTTCCAAGTATGGCAGGTCATTTGCAGTCTGTTTATTCAATGCTGTAATGGTTGTTTTATGTGGGGGAGGTGGGGGATGGGGTGGAGGTGACTTCCCATGAACCTGTGATGATTTTGGTAAGTGCATCTGGCTGTATGAAGATTTATAATTTTCTCAATTATTTTATGTAAATATTATCCATTGATTATACTAAATTTCAATGTAAGTTGCAGTAAGTGTAACTCCATGCTGGTTTTGAGATATAACACTATCTGTGTATTTCCTAATCTGGTATTCTAGTATTTTCTTTAAATATTTATATGTATGTACTTTTTTTCCATGAACTTGAACTGGTGCTCAACCTCAGCTTTCTTATTCCTGGCTGGCATTCTTCTGCAGGAGCAAACTTCAAGCCCAGCGTTTTGCTGGTTAAGTGGAGATGGAGTCTCATTGACTTTTCTTCCCAGGCTGGCTTCAAACTGTGATTCTCCAGATCTGAGTCTCTTGAGTAGATGGGATTACAGGTGGGAGCTGCCAGCAACTACTCGGTACGCACTTTCATTATAATTCCCTTGGCATGTTGATAAGAACAAAGTTATGATAGAAACAAGAATACAAGCTACAAAGTGCTTCCTCTCCTTTCTTTCTGAAAAACACTGTGTAGTGTTTCCTTTTTTAACATCTGACTTAATTTCCCATTAAAGCCTTTTGAATTAATTTACCATTAAAGCCTTTTTGTTGGCTTGCATGTTTTGAATGCTTTTAATCACAAGGACAATTATTCAGTGGTTATGTCAACAGGAATAGCTACCTCCCAAAGACTCAACTCTCTTATTTACTTGTTGCAGATCTTCTTACATAATTACTAGGAACCAATTCTTGGTAATCTCTCAATACCATCAAAACCATTGATGGAATTCACTTTTCCCTTCTTGATATTCATGATTTGTTTTTTAATAGTCTTGCTAAAAATGTATTAACTTAATAAATCTTCTCAAAGAAACAAGTTTTTTGCTTTGTTCCAGTGCAATTTATTAATGGAATTTTTGTTCTGTCTCTCCTTTTTGTCTTTCACTTTTTAAGGCACATTTTTAATCGGCAAGTAACAGTTCTGCTTATTAATGGAGCTCAGTGTGATCATTTAACATATGAGTATACTCTGTGAAAGTCTGAGCAGGATAACAGGCATTTTATGACAAATGTGTGTTGCAGACTGTCACTTAGCCTATGAGCTCGTCATTCCTCTTTTCCTTTATGAATGTGTGGTGAGTTCCGGGAAAGCACAGATACTCCGTGGTGCTGAATGATACAGAACTCATTCTTCCTATTGAACTGTATTCCGGTTCCCACCTTTGCTAACCAACTATCTTCACTCTTTTCTTCTGTGATCAATATTTATTTTTATTTTATATTAACAAGGACACATGGTATTAACGGTTATACCTGGCTTATTTCACTTAACCCAATATCCTTTAGATACATTCATATTTTTCAAATGACAGGATCTCATTTTTATAACTAGTATTCCATTTTATCTCTCTCCTGCACAGTCTTCATCTAATCATGTGCCAGAGGCCTCTCTAGTGGAACCGTGTCTCTTTGATACTGTGAACAGTACTACAATGGCCATGGAGTGGAGATACCTGTTATATGGACTCAGTTTTCTTTAGAAATAAATCAGGACACTGGATAGCATCACTACATTGGTACTCTGTGTTTCTTTTTTGAGAAAGTTTGATCCTATTTTCTGTAGCGTTTGCTCCTACAATCCAATACTCTATGAATTTCTGGTTCCTTACCTTCTCCACAAGTAAGTTGCATTTCCTAGATTTTTAGTAATGCCGAGAGTGTTTTTGTAGTGTTTCTTAGCTATTCATTTGTTTTGGGATGTTTTTATTCAGTTAATTTTCCCACTTAACAATTAGACCATCTGTGTCGTTTTTTTTTCTTGTTATTAAGTTTTTAATACATTGCATTTAATGGGTATTTATCCTTCTAGTAAATTAAAGACCTGAGTTCAATATCCAGTACTGCCAAAAACATAATAATAGGAATAGCCAAGTTAATAGTAATCCTGTGGGGGGGGAGAGGGACTTTTCCATCCCAACAGCCTATACACACAGAGACAGACTAGAAAAAGACAGGCGTGTGTGCACATGCACCTCCGATTTCACAAACCCTTGCCTTCTGGTGTAGAACATCTCAAGTCCTTCAGGCTTCATTTGACAAATGGTATTATATGGAGGTGCAAACCATATATTCTTTTAAATTTTTTTGTTTAAGTGATTATACCAAAGTGTTTTCAACGCTACAAGTCAGATTGTGAGCACAACGCATCGTGGTCAATGTCACACCTTCCGCTGTTTCCCATCTGAAAGCTATTCTAAATCACTGTACTAACAATGGAATATAGGACAACACTACCAAGTAAAAGGTTTTTGTTTTTTTTTGTTTTTTTTTGGCCAGTCCTGGGCCTTGGACTCCGGGCCTGAGCACTGTCCCTGGCTTCTTCCCCCTCAAGGCTAGCACTCTGCCACTTGAGCCACAGCGCCGCTTCTGGCCGTTTTCTGTATATGTGGTGCTGGGGAATCGAACCTAGGGCCTCGTGTATCCGAGGCAGGCACTCTTGCCACTAGGCTATATCCCCAGCCCCCAAGTAAAAGGTTTTAAATCAATAAAAAGTCCTTTGCCTTTCAAAAGCCAGGATCATTCTCACAGCTGCAATTTGGGAAAAGTGCCTGGAGCTCATGCATTTGGAAATAGTTTGGATTCATTAGATAGTTGGACACAGAAAAAGAGAAAATGGAGTTAAAGCAACCTGCTTCAAAGAAATCTATTTTCAGAGAAAGTATACATATATATGTACATATATATGTGTGTGTATGTGTGTATGTATATATGCATGTATGTATACACACATATACATATATCTAGCTACAATTTATCTCTGAAAGCTGGGTGAAAGCAAAGTAATCACATGGGCTCTAGATGAGCATGAATAAAAGAAACCCCACAACACAGACATACCATCAGCGTATAATAACATACACTATAACATGCCACCAGTGTATAATAATATACATTATAACATGCCATAAATGTATAATGACATACAGTATAACATGCCATCAGCGGATGCCATCTCGGCTCATTCCTGAAGCATTTTAGGAAAGTTCACTTTAGTTCAAATTAGAAGAACTTCTTATGAAACAGAAAAGTATTAAGTCATATTAAGATTATCCTCAATCGCAGGATGTCAACCACCACATTTTTAACTCTGAGGACTAAAAATCACCTGTTCAATAAATGTTATCCACCCTCCCACAGTGTTGCCAAGTGGTTGGTGTCCCCTGTACTCTATACACTCTAGGTGAAAATGACTTCTGATGAACACAGTGAGACAAACAGTTCTCCAGACTGGGAACACAAGACTCATCTACTTTTGGTTGGCCTACTTCATAAAACACTAGTGTGAGTAATGGAAGTCATCCCACAAATGCCCGCGTGTGAAATGGAGCCAGGTCACGGGGAGGTGGGGGGCGAGGACTGGGGCTGGGAGAGAGGAGGAGAAGGATGGAAGGGACATTGATCGGGATGCACTGAGCTTCTGTACTGACATGAAAATTGAAACCCCTTTGTGCAACTGCTTAAAGATAGTTATTAAAACTGGACATAACGCAGTTTTCAGTAGTGTGTCAGACCTTCAGATTCCCTTTCCACCCAGCCTCACCGGCTCCCCTCACCCTGGCACAAAGTGGAGAGTCGGCTGCTCTTGTTGCTCTGCCAGGGGGACTGGAAGCGAGGGGTCGTGGAGATGAGGGGCAATGCTGCAGCCAGCCGGGGCCACCCAAGGAAAGGGCTCCCGCCCGCCTGCCCTCCCTCTCGAAACCCTGGGGCAGAACCCAAGCCCGCCCAGCCTGCACCCGCTGGCAAGGATTTCTTTTGCACATGTGGCTTTCGGATATAAAATGTGACCATGTGTATACATCTAGAGATTTCACCTGTGCATCTATTGAGCTCTGTTCTTACAATTGTCAAGAGTGGCTAAGCAGCCCTGTGATTGCACATCCAGGTGGTTTATGTATTTTTCAACTTAGCAAACGTCTGGGCAACCCGAGCTGCTAGTGGATGCGGGACACTTGGTTTGCACATTTCCCTTTAGAGAACTGCTGTCACACCTGTTTTGCCTCTTCCCGTGGTCATAGTCTGTCTTAGAATTCTTCTTGTTTTCCAGAAGGAGGCTGATGACTCGCCTTCCAAGGCCATGGGTCTGTCTCTCTGACTCACAGATGTTTAGAGTTCCAAACCCACTGATGTCCAGAGAGCCTCTATGGTCATCTAATCTGCAATGGCCCACCTCCGTGACCTACAAAACAGTGATGTCTGAATTCACTCCTGTTCATTCATGTGGCATACATGCACAAATGTGCTTTATAGTCTTCACATATTTCCTTAATTCTCTAAGGGTTTGTAAGTCAAAGAAAAGCCCGCTGAGGTTGACACATTTCCATAGCATTTTATTTAGGAGTGGTAAGGCATAGTATAAAATTATACTTTCCTAAACTGTCAGGAATGTCCTTTCTCTTTAACGCGTTAATTTTTAAATAGTTTTGAGGGCCAGATTAAATTTTTATTCATCACAAAACCTTTTGCTTGTTTTTGTTGTTTTTCATTTATTTATTGTTAGTGTAAGGTTACAGTAAGTTAGATAAAGAGTACAATTCTTTTTGCACAATGTCCCCCCTTTCCTTGCTCTCTCTCCCAGTTTTCCCCTCCCATCTCCACTCACAAGTTCACTTCATTGTCAATAGTGAGTGTTTTAGTGAGGACCACAGCTGCATTCGTTCACCCTTTGTTCCCTCCATTTCTGTGGCCCACCACTTGCCCTCCCAAAGACAGATAAATGAACAAACAAGACAGAAAAGGTTGCTTAGATCCTGCCTCTGGTCACTCCAGATGTTCACGAGAGATGCCTGGCCAAGGCTGGTTAAGAATGAACATGAGCATATTTCTCTAACTTTCTTTAAAAAAAACTATACAGCTTTACTACTGAATGACAAAGTTGGGATTTTCACATACAAGTCATGAAGACAATCTGCCTGCTGAAGAAAACGCAGGTCCTTGTACGACAGGACAGGAAGATAAAGCTAGAAATGCGGAGGGGACAAGGAAAGACGTTGTAAAACACGGTTTGCCCCCAGAAGAGAACACGGCGACTTGGCTTCTTTATTTTCTGTTTTGTCTTTCTCTTTCTTCCTGCCTCTTCTAATGCTTACATTCTGTGCCTGTTGAATCTTGACAAAGCAAACATATGAACTAGCTTTTCCTTTTCCTTATCACCTTCTCTGCCAGGTCTGCCCTCCACCAGTCCCTTGGTTGGCAGTGTTAATTTCCCAGAGGCGGGTACGCAGCCTCAGGAGGAAATTAAGCTCAGACGTCCTGGAAATTACATCGAGCCATGCACTGTGGCTTGCAGCTGTAACCTTTGCCACTCAGAAGTCTGAAATCTGAGAATTGTAGTTTGAAACCAATGCAGGGGAAAAAAAGAAAAAGAATCCACGAGGCTTCTAAAGCAGCAAAAAGCACAAAGTGAAGGAGTCGCTGAAATGATGGAGAACCGGACTTGAACTGAAACACTAGGACAGACCATGAGGTGCTGACTTCAAGGGCAAAACACAACTGGCACCAGAGCATGCTGTCCACCTCAGAGCCAAATCCATCCTCGGAATGAGTTCCCCCCTCCCCATTTCATCGCCCCCCCCCCCTCCTGTGGGCCTCTGGCTGTCTCCGAGTGGGTTTGGGGAATGTGTGGATTGGTTTGCTCCCCGCCACATCCTCCCAGCACCCTGGCCAAGCCTCCTTCTCCCCCATTCAGCTGCGGTTCCTCCACCCCCGAGCGGGCAGCCACTGCCCAGCCCACAGTGGCGGATCAGAGCTCTCTCTCAGCAGTCAGCATCCTCTTTATTTGAGCTCCGGTCCACACGGAAGACAGGCGTTTCAGGGTGTGTAGGCTTTCAGTCTCTGTAAAACACTTATGCTTGCAGTTAGCTTACTCAAGTCATTCTCTGGCTCCTATTTTGTTGCATGATGTTCTTTCCAGTGTATTTCCTTACACAGCTGGATTCCGTGCTATTTTGGAGATAGGCATCTGAAAGCACTGTTTGGGGTAGGTGACTTTCTCAACACTAAGAATGAAAGCGGGGCGCTGGGGGCTCATGCCCTGCAATCCTCACTCCTTCGCAGGCTGGGACCTGAGGACTGAGGCTCGAAGCAGTGAGGAAAATACGTGAGGATCGTATCTCCAATTAACCAGCCAAAAGCCGGTCAAGTGGTATAAATGAGCCCAGACCCCGGTCCTAAGCTCTATCACCAGCATATGCACACAGAATTAAGCGTGAAGTGAGATGAGAGTGAGTTTGAGATGGTGCACCTTAAAAGATCTGAACAAAATATGAGCCGATGTAATCACAACCAGCAACAACACAGAGCACGCCTTCACGTCGTCAGTAAGTTTCCTGTCTATGGGGACTTGAGCGGCCTCACTTCCCTGGCTGCCTCTGTTGTTCCTATTGGCTATTGGCCGTCAAGGGATTGGCATCCTGAAAGCATCACTGTGAGCCAAGGCATCTGCACCTAGGGTGCTCGCCCCATGCAGGGCCGGGTGCTGACGTGCCTGCACAGCCAAGCCGTGAACTGAGTGGGACTCCTGACGCCATCACAGCAAGCTCCCTGTTCCTAGATCCCAAGAGATGACATCATCTCAGGCACCTGAGCGTCAGATGTCTCTTCAGAACATTTCCAAGTTGCTAACAATTCATTACACATGCCCCTCCTTTCCCTCCCGTCAGGCATACATATTAAGCCTGGAGAAAGTGGCCAGGAGCTCTGAAGTCAGGCTGGAAATTTTTCATTGACCCTTCTTAATAGTAACTCACCCTGCACCATATTAGTAAAGACACATCTATAGCTGCAATAAGGAAATAAAAATGACTGTGGGTCCTTGTGTGTCTTAACAAAGTGGGCAATGTTCATACATATTTCTACTTACATGTGTCCAGAATTTCTTCACTCTTGCCTGTGACGTGTGATAAAGCTCCAAAGGCACACAGAAACCACCTCCTTGACCACAGAAGGAACGTGGCACCGTGTGGTCTTTCGCTGGAGATCCTGGATGATGTTCCCAGCCTGCACTTGGTCTGCCTTCCTCCCGTACACTTTGTGTCTATTCCTGTTTCACCTCTGACTTCACATACTTGTGGATTAACATCAGCATGTTTCCATTCTTAATATAGACTTATAAGTGAACCGGACCTCTCATTACCTCCTGCTTACAGCAATAACACTGTGATTATTCAAGGCAGGAAGTGGGGTATTGTGGTGTACCTTGGGTGCTTTTTCCATAAATGAACCGATGCCATGACACCTCTAAAATGTCAAGGTTTCACTATTATCGTGTGTCAGACTGGAGCATCTGATAGTTCCCTGGATGGCCAATGCTAGTGCTCCCGTCTTCTTGAAAGAGGACTTCACTCTTCAACGTGCAAAGAGTATTCTTTGTTTACTTACTTTATTTTCTCGTGTGTTGGAACTGGTACGATAGCTTAAACTCAGAACATGGGTGTTGTCGCTTAGTTTTATCTAGCGCTTGGCCACTGGAACCGGCTTTTTGGTGATTTGTTGGAGATGTGAGTTTAATACAAGGATATTCCTGTCCGGGCTGGCTTCCCTCAGAACTCAACTTTTCGAGTGGCCAGAATTACAGGCGTGAGCTACTGGTGCTGGACTCCTACAAAGAAGATCCTCATTGGAACTGTTGATTCTGTTATCATCATAATATTCACTACAAGCACCTTGAGGATAATTAGTTGCCGTCTTTACATGCTGCCATTCGAATCCCTCCACTAGCAGGCTTTTGAGAGCAATGTTAAACAGAGAGGAGCTGACCACCATGCCCCTCCCCTGCGTGAGCAGAGGCTGCAGACTCAAGGCTGATGGGATGCCGTGCAGGAGGTGTGGACCAAGGCCCTGGTGGTCCCAAGGACAAGACTAGGAATGTCTGTCTGTCTGCCTGTCTGTCTGTGCTCCTGGACTAAGCAACACGGCCACAAGGAAAGTGGAAAGCTTGATCCTTGGGGATCACACAGGACAGCTACCAGCTGTATTCCCGAGTGCAGGTGGGTTATCGGCCTGGCTTGGGATGGCCAAGCCCCCCACGATGGATCCCATGGGTGATCGGCCCGGCTCAGGATGGCGGAGCCCCCCGACGATGGATCCCAAGTCTAGCTCTGAGCTGGACTGCTGAGCTACAGTGGTGTTCATTTAGCATCCTCGTTGCCTGTGTTTCCCAATGCACCCACTAACCCAGGAGGAGTACAAGGGGAGGTGTCCTAGCCTCGCTCTGTGAGGCCTTTCCTGCGGGCAGGGCTGGAGGGGGAAGTTCCCTGGCTGCCCCCTGGCTGGCTGCAGGATGCCTCTTCTCACCCGGCCGCCTTGTCACACACAGCCTAGTCCCTGGTGCCCAGCTCCCCGGGGTGGCCACCTTTGCCATCCCGCTGACGGCTCCCCTCCGTCCTGGTCCAAGGCAGAGATTTAGGTGGATTTTAGGTGTGTACAGTCCTTTGATAACTCACTCTCTGCACATCACCTTGACAATAAAAACATTTAAAAAACTAGATTAATAAATTAAAAATTAAAAAGGAGGAAATCATTTTATTAAATCCATGAATATAAAGTTAGTTGATGAGATATTTCAAAATAAACTAACATGAAAATATCCCAGGCTATATTTGGGGCTGAGTTAGAATATTGAAGATCAATATTTTTTGGAAAATTAGAAGTCCTGAGGAAAAGGTAAAGTAATGGATGGGCTGAGTTGCAGTTACTAAAACAACACAAGACACACTTTTAACTTTCCAAGAAACAATCAAGGGTGTCTGCTCTGATATTTTTGAAGGAATTTAAACATGTTGAAATCTCAGTTAAATTGTAGCATTTGTGACATGATATTTTTATATCACTGGTTTATCTGTTTTATTTATTTATTTATTTATTTATTTTTGGCCAGTCCTGGGCCTTGGACTCAGGGCCTGAGCCCTGTCCCTGGCTTCTTCCCGCTCAAGGCTAGCACTCTGCCACTTGAGCCACAGCGCCGCTTCTGGCCATTTTCTGTATATGTGGTGCTGGGGAATCAAACCTAGGGCCTCGTGTATCCGAGGCAGGCACTCTTGCCACTAGGCTATATCCCCAGCCCCTATCTGTTTTATTTTAATTTTCCTTAAGCTTAAGGGAACTGATTTTACTTTTGAATTAGTAACTTCAGTGAAAACATATGTACACTTGTACTGGTGCATCAATACTGTGCTTGAAGCTTTATTAATTATGGAAATGTGTCCTAGTTTCCTTCAGTTTATGTGACATAGTATAAATGTCTCTGTATGAGTTGCATTTGGGTTAAGCAGATGAATTTGGTAAGTGAGTAAATGAATGATCTAGGAAAGTCCAGGGCTTGAGAGTAAATAAATATTGTTTCATAATTTAAAAACATTCTGTTCTGTTCTTTGTTTTCATTATACATTAGATAGTCTTGGCTTGGTATGGATGCTCTGGAACCCGGATGTTCTTGGTGTGGATGTTCTAGAATCTGGATGTTCTTAGAAATACTAGTGCTAATCCAAAACCTCATATGGAATAATAGAAGACCCTGAGTACCAAAAGCAATCCCTAGCAGGAAGAAGAGTGCTGGAGGAATATCAAAACCAAGCTTCAAACTCGATTACAATGCTGTAGTTAAAAATCCGCTTGGTAGTGGCACGAGAATAAGCCCGAGGACCAATGGAATAAAATAGAAGACCCAGAAATGAACCCGCAGACCTACAGCCACCTAATGTTTGTTAGGGAAGCGAAAAAGGCAAGATGGACCAAAGAGAGCCCTTTTAGCATACGGCGCTGGTAAAACTGGCTATACCTGTACAGAAGGCTGAAGGAAGAGCTTTATATATCACCCTGCACCAGAATCAATTTGAAATGGATAAAGACCTCCATCTAAGACTAGATTCCTGAAACCTTTACAGAAAGGACCTGTGCTCCTTGGCACAGGTCAAAACTTCCTAAGAGGGCTGGGGATATAGCCTAGTGGCAAGAGTGCCTGCCTCGGATACACGAGGCCCTAGGTTCGATTCCCCAGCACCACATATACAGAAAACGGCCAGAAGTGGCGCTGTGGCTCAAGTGGCAGAGTGCTAGCCTTGAGCGGGAAGAAGCCAGGGACAGTGCTCAGGCCCTGAGTCCAAGGCCCAGGACTGGCCAAAAAAAAAAAAAAAAAAAAAAACTTCCTAAGAAAGGATCCAGAATCACAACAAATCAAAGAATCACAAGCCTCACGGGACCCTAACTCCTCTACCTCTGTGTGGCAGTAGAGGTGATGTTCTGTATTTCCTTCCACCAAGCCAGGATCTGCTAGGGTGAGTACATTCCATTGCTTTTTGAGCATCTTTTGGTGATGATATGAAAGTAAATAAAATACTTGTTCCTTCCAGGCCAGCGCACAATTACAGGTGTGTGGTGGAGTTGGTTAGGGCTGGTCCTCTCACCAGAGGGCAGAGTCGGTGAGGTAAAGGCAGCGAGCCTCGCCCTCTGTGCAGCGTTATCCACGGCCTTGATGCTCACCCGTGACAAACTGAAAGCTCTGGAATGAAGGAGAAGGTGCGGATGTTCTGTAGGATAGGAGTCACTAGAACGTGAATGTCATGTAGCCTCTATGTCTGACCACCTGATTTTGTTGATGTAGTTATGCCCCTGGGCCATTTGCTCATTTTCACTATCTTAAAGCACATACAGGAAAATTGACTTTTTTTTTTTTTTTTTTTTGCCAGTCTTGGGGCTGTGACTCAGGGCCTGAGCACTGTCCCTGGCTTTTTTGCTCAAGGCTAGCACTCTGCCACTTGAGCCACAGCACCACTTCCAGCTTTTTCTTCTGTTTTTTATTTTTTTTTGTTTGTTTTTTATGGTGCTGAGGAATCGAATCCAGGGCTTCATGCATGCAAGACAAGCACTCTACTGCTAAGCCATATTCTCAGCCTGAAAATTAAATTTTTAAGTTCAGAAACTAGAAATAAAATGAGTCTTCAGAAGTGGAAGTCACATAAATCTAGTAGAGTGATTAATATCTATTATCTTTACTACTGACTTGAAAGAGACTAGAGTACAAAGAGAATTCTAGAAAGAGGTCTAGAAAGAGAATGCTAAGAAGCACTACCTCTCAGTCTTTTCTCAGTAGTATTCTTGCTATTTTCCTTTCTCTATCACCATCTTATGAAAAAAATTAATATACTTGGGGCCCTTGATTTTCAAAGAAAATAGTCATTTCAAGGTCCCTCTTACAAAGGAGTCAAACATTTGAGCTGATTTCCACTGCAAAGCCGCAGCCTCTGTAAATGCATTTTTCTAATGTACACGTGGCTGTCTACCTGTGAATCACCATATTGAAATCCAACAGAATTGTGTGTCAATAAAGCAGCTTCATGCGTCAGATTTCTGAGTTCTTTTGCCCTCACATTTTCCCTTCTCATATTGGCTACTGATTGTTTAAGTATTTTCCCTTTTTCTTCATTCCTTTTTATATTTCACAGTCCCCCCCCCACCCCCAGGCTCTCAAATATACCTCTGCCATTTTTGTTCATTGTGCCTTACTCTCAGTCTGCATGTGTTTCCTTGACACACCCTTTTGGTAGTTTGCTGAATGTAGTTGGACTCGTTTGCTTACATGGAGGAGTGAAGACCGTGAGCCAGATGCCTTTGCACTTGGACAGCGGGAACACAGGGAGAGGGATGGACCAGGTGGTACCATGCCTGTACCACAGCATAGGCAGAAAGGTCCAAATGAAATCACCCCAGTCAAACAAGTCCACGTTAATTATACTTAAGACTTTTTAAGTCGTTGCAACAAGTGAACATTGTATAAAATATAGTTTGATAGTTACTCAATTCTGTCAGATGTGTCCAAGTATACAAAACAGTCCTGGTGCTGCCTGTTATGACCAAAAGCCTAGGAGTGTTACATATTTAGGTGGTTGTGTGTTGAATAATACTCAGATACATTGCATGATGGTTAAATCACCTTGTGTCTCTCCATGAATATTTGACATTTTACTTTGGTGCAAACTTTCTGAACCTCTTCTTCTTATTTCTGATATGTAGAAGTTTAATAAATTGACCCAGATAGTCTCCCATTTTTCTTTCTTCTGTTTATTGATTATACTATGTGTATATTTTGAGCTCATCAACTTGTTTAAAAAATTACAGTCACATTACATAGGGCTACTTTGAGGGCCAGAAGGAAAAATCTGTGGAAGAACAAAACAGAGGGAAAATGCAAAGAAGGAATGTGTTTAATTAACAAAACCGCTTAGAGAGGAACAGATGGAAATCTGCCATTGACCTAAATTACATGCTTCTATTTTTTCCTGGATGGAATTCATCCTATCCTTGCTTCCAAAGAAAAAGCAGTATACTAATTAAGTTATTTTAGTTATCAACTTCAAAGTCTCAGCAGCTCTTCCATTCTTCCTTCTAGACATGTTTTTTTTTTTTATTTCTCCTTGCTATTTCATTAGTGAAAAGACTTTTCATTGTATGGCATTGACAATGTGGTAGCCTATTTTTAATTACTATTCTTCAATAACATGGAAGGACCACATAAGCAAAGTCCTAAATAGAGACTAGCTCAGTTTTACCTCCCAGGATGTACATTTTTCCAATTCAAAGAAGCAAACCCAGACAGATCTACAGTAAGTTATGACCTCCCTAACCTTCCTGTCTGAGAGTAACATCCCAGGCAGTCTGTCAGAACAATTTTCTCAAACACAGGAATCCTGGCAGCAGCTCAGATATGTGTCACAGGATGGGATGTTTGCATTATTCTTGATATTATTCTGAATGCTGCTTTCTTTTACCATCTTGTTTTACGTTTCTGAATTCCTGAATTCAAGGCCTTGGCACTGTCCATAGCTTTTTCACTCAAAACTAGCACTGTACCATTTGGCCCACAGGTCCATTTCCAGTGTTTTTTTTTGTGGCTAATTAGAGATCAAAAGCCTTGCAGACTTTCCTACCTAGACTGACTTTGAACCAAAGTTCTCAGATCTTAGCCTCCCCAGGAGCTAGGATTGTGGGCATGAGCCAGCAGTGGCGAGATTTAAGTTTTCTTCATAGCAATGTGTCTAAAGTATATTATAGAATGTGTATGACAAATCTAAATAGAATATTGTTTTAAATATTGCTTATTTCAAAGTAAATCTACAAATCGATATTGTACTTATAAGCCTGTGAGTTGAGCTGAAAACCCTTAGTACAAGAAGTTGAAGATTATAATATATAATAAGAAGAAAATAACTTGACACAACAATGATATGGAGGGTGAAAGACCTAATGAAGAACTGCAAACAAATAAAAGTAGAAACTTTATGATCTGAGAAATCTCACTGAATCCATTACTCCATCTATGTTATAAAACGTTAGGAAACACGAACTCGTGAAATACATGAAGATAAATGATAAAATAAGAAACCGTCAGGCCCACAGTTTAACTCAGTCATCAGCGATTAAGCTTTCCACGTCCCTGTTTAATGCAAGTATTTGGCGACCTTGTCACTAGTCTCAGAACAGCCCTAGCAGTGAGCTTGGTGAATGCCATGGTTGTGGATTTTCTGGGGAGTTCTGCCCGTCTCTGTTGGGTTCCTGAATGGCTGGAGATCACTGCCTTGAAGCACCCAGCTGACCTCCATGTCCCTCCCAGCAGAGAGCCGATCCCCTCGGAGCCTGGCCAGCCTCATGGCTGAGGACAAACGCCACCCAGGCCGGTGTTTCTGCTTCTGCCTCCCTCCAGCAGCTCTGGCGGTGGCTCTCGAGTCCAAGGCCACAGGCAGGCCTTGTGCTCAGGCCCCAGACACCTGACTTTCCCAAACGTCCTTCTCCTCACTCACGCCGTGTGCACACTTGCTGCTGTTCCCATTGTCCTTGCTTGGAAAATGTGTACCCTTAATTTGGGAGCTCTGATCTCTGGTCTCTGCTCAGAGCAAGATGAACTCCTGCTTCCATAGGAAGCAATCCATCTAGTGAGTAGGCCGACTAATGAATCTAATGCACAATGGACAATTTTCCATTTTCTCTATCAATTTACCGCTTTCTTTACCAACTTTGCCTTCATTTATTTAACAATACTTACATCTGATAAATTTTGTTTTATAAAATTCAGTTGCCTATTACAATTACCCTCAAATAACTATTGATCTATCTACCTAGAAATGATTTTTCATGTATATGGTATTTTATATTTTATCACTACATATTGCACAATTATATATCACTTAATTGTGCTTTATATTAAGAAACCTTCAGTTCGTTAACCTTTAGTAACTAGAATGAATGAAGCAAAATGCCTAATACTGCCATTATGATAAAGTTCAAAGAAAAAACACCCCAGCTTTACAATTGACCCTAAATGATTGTCACCTTGCTTCTTATTCATAGAAATATCTGCAGGAATTCTGGAAAATTAAAATTAACAAATAAGAACTTGTGATAATTGCAAGGTATTTGGCCTAAATCATTAATAAATCTGACTCTATTTGCAGGCTTACTTGAGCTCTCTAGACATGGCCTAAGTTATACTTATTAGTTTGGAAACAAAATGTAAAGACTTTAATCTTTTTTATAAATTTATTTTATTTAATGTATGCATTGGTAGCCGTAGCAATACACTGCAAGGTACACAAAAATATACACATAAAGTGCTTGTCAATATGAGATATAGAATATATACATATAGATTCCAGTTTATATATACTTACGTGCATATATACTTCTGTATATGTAGATTTTTATTTTGTTTGTTTGTTTGTTTTACTGTGATTTTGGGCGGGGCCTTAGAATAGGCAAGCAAGAGCAATCTATAAATGACTTACGAGTTAAAAAAAAAATGACATTCTGGACGAGATAAAGTGCCCTTAAAACTAACCTCCTGTGGTTATAGCCCTTTGTGAAATATAAAGTCCACATTTATAGTGCTCATGGAAAATACCCCTACGGGGGCCCAAATGAATCAGACCGTCTTCTGGAATCTTCACGGAAGAGGAATGGAGAATGTCGGGGTTCATTGAGGAAAGTGCGCTGGAAGAGCTGGGGGGCTGCTTGCTCTATTAGTCATCCACGGAGAGGAGAGGAAGGGGAGCTAAGGTGCTGTTTGGCTGAGAGGAAGGAAGTTGGAGGACAGAGGAAGGAAGGGAAGCTGCCCTGGCATTTTCCTGGGTCTAAGCTTGATTTTTCTGTGAGGCCCTAATTCCTCTGAGCCGTGAGATGACTACGGTGCTCATAATCCCCATGCTTCTGAGTAGGTGCGAATCAATTCTGCTCTGTGTGAACATGACAAGGTTGTGCAAAGTCTTCTCCAAACCACCTCTCCTTACTTCCTTCAGAACCCTGACCAGCACTTTGCAGGCAAAGGCAGCAAAAGGGTTTAGTGCATACAGGAAATCTCTCTATCCATCAGCACATACATGCATACATAGAACAAGAACATGCATCAATACATACATGCATACATAGAACAAGAACATGCATCAGTACATACATGCATACATAGAACAAGAACATGCACTCCTATCTATACAAGAAGTTCATGGTCTCCAACAAATATACAGGATTTTGTGTCATATAATCATATTGCTTTAATAAATACTATAAATTGTTGCATATTTAATACACATGCACACACATATATATGTATATACACAGATGTTTTTAGGAAGCTATTACCATTTTCTCTCACTGATGGCTAGGAAAAATAAATAATATGATATATATAAATGTGTATTTTGTATAATACAATTACATATGCAATATAATTATATATAAAATACAACTTGACTCTTGTACGCCTGAGTTCAAAGTGACAAATCATTATTGTATGGTTCGGATGTGAAGTGTCTCCCCAAGAACTTCCAGTATCGGTGTCCATACCTAATGAAACTTGTATGGAAGGCTCTGGAAAATTCAGGAGGTGGGACTTAGCTAGAGGAAGTAGGGTAGAGGACTCTGGTCCTGTTAAATGCCTTGTCTCTGACTCCTCCTGTCTTTGTCTGTCTCTCCCTCTCTCTCTCTCCATCCCCCTCCTCTTCCTGCCTCCCTCTCTACAGTCCCCTCTCCTTCCTGTCTGTCTCTGGTGAGTGTAACCCCTCCCCTTCCTTCCACCTGCATGGTGACCTTGAACAGTCACGTGACCACCAACGGAGCCCACGAGAATCATGAGACACAACAAGCCTGGTCTCCCTTCAGTTCTTTCTGTCAGACATTTGTTCACAACTACACAAAAGTGATGAAAAAAATTATGAACAATTAGCATTTTAACATAACCAAAGTAATTTTAATTTATTGAACTGAAACCAGTAGCATAGAACACTGACTGGTATATAACAATGCTACATAGCATACTGATTGGAATATAACATTGTCCTGTAAATACCCAGATAGGAAAACAAGAATATGCAGAGGGACAGTTTCACAGTTTTCATTCTATACACTGTCATCTCCCCAGCTTTCATTAGTTATAAATACATGAAATTAATTCAATTATGGTTGAGTCATGTGAATATGATTTCCAAAGCAAGTGATTTTAGGTCAATTAGGCTATATTATATCTTTACTCTAATACGGGAAATCCAGTCATGTATCTTAACTTTACAAAAGAGTTGTTTAATTGATTGAATAAATGATATAATAGGAGGAAAGGAAATTGTACGGTGAGAATATGGCTTGGGGACTCTTTCAGCTGGAAAGAGCCAGGTAGCCAGAGAATCCAGCACCACGTTCTGGAGTTAGGAGTTCTGCGGCACACTGAGCTGCTTCTTGACATGTGGCCTGGACTGGGACCTCTAATTTAACACTTGTCATGGTATGGAAAGCTTTCAAATTAAAGCTTTTAATGCTACAACTCTAGCAACTAAATTAAACCAATTGTCTTAAAGTAAGCAGAGTCACAATATGCTAAAATAGGAAAAATTAAATGTGTAGACCAAGAGAGACCATTGTACATGAGTAATCAGAGCAGAATAGTTCATAAATTCATGTTTAAATGTACCAACCTGTGTTATGCATTAAATTTATCCACTAAGTAAATATACATCATGTAATCTCACTAATCCTACACAATATCATGACTGATTTATGTAATTTAGGACACTAAAGAAATATTTGTATAATTTGAGATATAAAATTAATGAAAACATTTATTTACCAATCATTGCCCTTATTTTACTCAAGATTAAAAATATATTATTCACCAGGGGTTCATGAACGTAGCTACTCAGGAGGCTGAAATTGGAGGATCAGGGTTTAAATCCAGCACAACAAGGAAAGTCCATGAGACCCTATCATCACCAGTGAATCGCCAAAAATCCAGAAGTGGAGTTGTGACTGAAATGGTTGAGTACCAGCCTTGAGCAGAAATGCTTAAGGACAAAGCCTAGGTACTGAGTTCAAGCCCCAGGACCAGCACATGCACACACACACACACACACACACACACACACACACACACGATGGTATTTATACATATTGTTTAACACTTAAGCCGAAGAAGCATTAGAAAATCCTATACTTTTGTGAGCAAATAAATCATAGGATGAAAATTAATGTAGTTCAAATTATATTTAAACCTTAAAACTAGAGCTCATCTAGAAAAACCCAGAGTATATCAAAGAGGAAATGCAAGAACTGAACATCTGGAACCTAGGAGAAGCATTTCAGGTTCAGGCAAAGATGTCCTGGCAGGCAGAACTGCCACACCCTAGAAACAGTGGTGAGAATTGACATGGGGGGCGGGGGAGAGAACACCTCCAATGCTGAAGCGAAGCCAAGAGCCGACAGAGAACAATCTTTCCCAGATACTCACCTAGCAAGAGATGATTATCCATAGCACAAAATGAACACCAGCCTTTAATATGACAAAGTGCAAATGAGAAATAACTGCACCTTTCCCTTCAGCCCTCAGGGCAACCAGTGCATGAGGCCCTGCATGAGAACCCAGAACTCAGCTGAAGCACTGTAATGGGGCCCTGCATGGAGAACCCAGAGCTCAGGGGAAGCCCTGTAATGGGGGAGACCTGGGGAGGAAGGCCTGCTCCCGGCTGGTGGGGTGTGAACCAGTCCACTGCGGCCAACCGTGGCATGGACGGGCCTCAAACAATTAAACACGAACATGCATGTGGCCCAGACACCCCACTTCATGTGGAGGGCGAACGAGCAGAGGCTGCTCACTATGGAAATGTCTGCTGCAGTCCAGCTGGCTGGGCACGGCTCACACAGCCACGTTCTAGAACCAGCCATCACTTCATGCACCCACAATCCACAGGACACACGGACACACCCACGGCTCCTTTCCTCAGCCTTAAGAAGAGTATAAAGCATTGTCGTTTCTGGAAACTGGATGGAGGTGGAGAGCATCCAATAGAGCATCCATGAAGACAAATATCCATGTTTTCTCTCAACTACGGGAGCCAGGATAACACAACACCAAGCAAAGCCCAAGGTCACAACAAGGTCATGAAGGTAGAGGAGAGAGCATGGAGCAGAGGAGGGGGAGGAGGGGGGCTGAGGAGAGGGGGAAGGGGAGGAGGAGGAGGAGGGTTGAAGAGAGGGGGAAGGGGAGGAGGAGGACCAGGGCTGAGGAGAGGGGGAATGGGAGAAGAAGGAGGGTTGAGGAGAGGGGGAGGGGAGGAGGAGGAGGACGACGAGGAGGGTTGAGGAGAGGGTAGAATGAGAGGAGGGATGAGGAGACAGTGAAGGAGAGGAGGGGGGAGGAGGAGGAGGAGGGCTGAGGAGAAAGGGAAGGGTAGGAGGAGGAGGGCTGAGGAGGGTGGGAGGGGAGGAGGAGAAGGGCTGAGGAGAGGGGGACAGGGAGGAGGAGGGGGGCTGAGGAGAGGGGGAGGGGTAAAGGAGAAGGGCTGAGGAGGGTGGGAGGGGGGAGGAGGAGGAGGAGGAGGGCTGAGGAGAGGGGGAGGGGTGGAGAAGGAGGAGGAGGTGGGGGGCTGAGGCAGGAAAGGACACAGAAGGGAGCAGAGCCGGTGGATTTGTCCACACACACCGTGCTCCTCTATGCTAGTGTCATGGTGAAGTCCTCACCACTCAGTTAATATGCCCAGCAAATCATAACTAGGATTTCTATTATAACCTTTTATGTTTTTGTGGAAACCCAACAGGAATTTTTGAAAGTAGCCACCCTGAGAATAGCGACTACGTTTTAACAACACTTAAAAGGTAAACATTTAGGTATGCCATCTTGTGGTATCATGCTTCCACATGTGCTACCAATAAGCAGAATCTGTCCACTCAGGAAGCGTCCCGAGGGGAAAAGGAAATCTGTACAGTCAAGGCAGACAGTTCTGCTGCACCGGAGTGTATCTAACATAACTGCAAAGTGGAAACAACTATTAAGAAGATTAGAATGACCAGATACTAAGTTCTTGTTTATTTCCTTATTTTATAATTATCTACAACCAGTGCTTGTATGCCCTCCAATAATTATGTTAAATAACACACCCACCCTCTCTCTCTCTCTCACACACAAACACACACAATTTCCTCTTAGGGAGTGGATTCACTCATGGCAGATGAGGTACCAATCTGATCAATTTATTTGAATTGTAGTTTTCATACAAAGTATAATAAATTCTTTTGAATTCAGCAGCTTGGCATACTTTATTTTCAATGATAAGTTATATCATTTGTTTCATTCTGGGCACCATAACAATGTCTTGATGAAAAAAAATTGACAAAAGAAAGTGGATCTGAAATTTTCTTTTTTGAAAAGTTTATCTTTGTTTCTCATAAAGGACATGATTATAGAGAGGGAAAGAAATATATTTATGGTTAGGCAGTTCATTTGGTATCGCAACTATTGTTAAGATTTCAAAGTATGTAAATATAAATTCAACCTAACCAAATAAAGAAAACCAGGAAAATCATCATAGATATCTACATAAATAAATAAGTACTATTCTTACATCCAGCATTTCTCACAGTTTCAGTTTCTGCTATTCCTTCAAGTGATCATTGTTCACCTTGAAGAGACAATGGGCTTTAAATCATTCTCCCAGATTATCTACGACAGTGACAAAGATGCCTATCTAGCTGTCATCTTTCTATTGATCTGTCTATCTACCTATGTATCTTTGCGTATATAAACATATATATATATATATGTATATGAGAAAGTTAGAAATACCTTTTTTTTTGGGGGGGGGGGGGGGGCCAGTCCTGGGCCTTGGACTCAGGGCCTGAGCATTGTCCCTGGCTTCTTTTTGCTCAAGGCTAGCACTCTGCCACTTGAGCCACAGCGCCACTTCTGGCTGTTTTCTGTATATGTGGTGCTGGGGAATTGAACCCAGGGCCTCATGTATATGAGGCAAGCACTCTTGCCACTAGGCCATATCCCCAGCCCAGAAATACCATTTTAACAACTGTTTGGAATGTCTTGCAGGCTTTAGTCGCCATAGATTTCAGTTAGAAAGGCAAAGAATTACAACACATTCAAAGGAAACAAAGAGTAACAATCTCCACGCCCTATGAAGATATAGGGCAGCATTCTCTACAATCTTCACTCTTCACAGCTTGCTTGCTCAACGGTGACTCCACCATTTGAGCCATGCCTCCCACTCTGCTTTTTGCTGGCTGTTTTGGAGATGGGGTCTCACGGCCCATTGTGCGGTGGCCGGCTTTGAAGCATGATCCTGGAGATCTCATCCTCCTGAGTAGCTAGGACGGCAGGGGTGAGTCACCACTGCCCCTCCAACAATCTTCGTGTCTTCACGAACCTTCAGACTAGCTCATTGCTTTCGTTTCCTACAGCAATAAAAATGTAACATCCCTTGGGGTAGGTACTTTATGTCATCTGAAGTCTGAGACGAGGTAACAAAATCCTTTTACATTAATCATACATTGGTGTGTATATAAACTAAACATGTTGGCTACACAAGTGCCCATGTGCATGCGTGTGTGCACATGTGCACACACACACGCACACACACTAACTGCGGCCATTGTGACACCTGCAAACGCTCAGAGGGATGGAACACTAAAGATTAGTACTTTTCTTTTTAGTATGTTTATAATTCACATTTTCCACCTGTAGGCTCACACTTTATGTGGATGAGCAATTAATGCATTGACATAATATTGATTCTCTAATAACTGTTGTAGCAGGACACACATATTTCCCGACTCTGCAGTCACGTCTCATCGTTTCAGAGCCGGCAGGAGGCTCAGGGGATCAGCCGACCCTTCCCTTGTCTCCTGGGCTCCGAATCTAATTTGGAGGTGGCTGGCAGCACACGGAGCTGGTCCAGGGCCCTCATTAGAAGCGGGCTCTGCAGACCCCCAGTTCACTAACACGATTTGCCTCACTAATGTGCATCTATTTCTGCTCGTTTGTAGCAAACGTGAGGGTGGTGGTGTGCTTCACAGTGAATTCTTTCTGACAGCGACTCTGTAAGCAAGAGGAATTCACAACGGGAGTTCAGAGCAATCCTTTTTTCAGGAATTCATGTCTTCACGCCATGTGTTCCTACTTCGTTTGCACACACATTTTACACACGGATAGTTGGTTCACTGCCTGGAAATTAACCTTTTATTTAATGGTGTTTATTTGAGATCTCTTCCCATTTTTGGTTTGTTTGATTTTTTTTAAATTCATTTTATTATTTTTATTATCTTTATGTAGTAGATGTACAAAGAAGTTTTAAATAATATAGTACACTTATTATGTATTATATAATTTTCATTTTCTGTTTACTACTTGGTTTTTAAAGTTTGTCTAGTATGACAGCTTTCTAGTTCTTTGAACTACAGAATAGATTCAAATGGGAAAGTAAAACAGCAAATATTCTATTTCCAAGAAACTACTTACATTTACATATAGAAAAAGATATAAACCTCTCCGAGAAGTGACAGATGTCACATTTCAAGATTAACCCATTGTTTCCTTCATTCTTGCCATCACTATAGAAAGATTAAAATGATTTTCTAGAGTATTGAATTCCGTTCTTTCCAAAAGAAAAACTAAAAGCTATATTTTATAAGTTTACAAGGAACTATTTACAAAACAGAAATACTGATTAGTAACATTGCATGATTAAAATAACTGAATTGGGTGGGGGAAGGTGGCCCGAGTCTATAACTGTAACTACCCAGGAGGCTGAAATCTGAGGATCACAGTTCAAAGCCAGCTCAGGCAGGAAATCCCATGAGACTCTTATCTCCAAATAATCACCAAAAAGCTGGGAGTGGAGGTGTGACTCCTTGAGTGAGAAAGCTAAGGGACAGTGAGTGCCCAGGCCCTGAGTTTAAGCTCCAGTAACACCCCCTCTACACACACACACACACACACACACACACACACACATACACACATACATACACACGTACACTGTCTTACACAAAACGTAGGCTTCCTGCACATATAAAGATTCTTTCTGTACTTGGCAATACTAAGGACTGAACTCAAGGCCCTGCAAGGCAAAGGTGCTCTTCCACTTGAGCCTCACTGCCATTCCTTCTACACTGCTCATTTCCTTCCTTCCTTTCTCTCTTCCTTCCTTCCTTCCTTCCTTCCTTCCTTTCTTTTCTTTCTTTCTTTCTTTCTTTCTTTCCTTCTTTCTTTCTTTCTTTCTTTCCTTCACCAGTCCTGGGCCTTGAACTCAGGGCCTGAGCACTGTCCCTGGCTTCTTTCTGCTCAAGGCTAGCACTCTGCCACTTGAATCATACACTTCTGGCCTTTTCTGTATATGTGGTGCTGAGGAATCGAACCCAGGGCTTCATGCATATGAGCATGTGGGGCACACGAGCACTCTTGCCACTAGGCCATATTCTCAGCCCCTACACTGCTCATCTTCAAATCAGAGTCCTCATTGATTCCTGGGTGTGCTGGCCTGAGCTACGACCCCAGCCTCCTTCTTGTACTTTCTTGTGTCCCAAGGAAGACACACCCTACTGGACCAGCCAGGAGCATCCCCACGGCCGGGGTTATGGAAGCATCCCACCCCATCCAGCCATGGGCTGAGGTGGGGTCTCACAACTGGGTTAGCTTGGGATCATGATTTCCCGATCTTGCATCTCAAGTGTCTAGGATTACAGGCATCAGCTACTGGTCCAGAGGAGTGTGGACAGCTTCCTCTGTTTTTATGACTCCTGCATCCTTCCTCAGTGCTCTCAGAACAGAGCCTGGATGGATTCCACAGGCAACCAAGAAAGCAACTGATGGTGACTGCATGCAGCATGGTTTCCTGACATGCCCAGGCTAGTTGGCGTGTGTGAGGAGATCCTACAGCAGCAGATTTCCACTGAGGCATGTCTTTGGAGAATGTTAGCCCAGAGCTTCTGGAGAAATGGTCATGAGAAGTGCTAAGGCTTGGAGGATGTGTAAATACAAGTTGGCCATTTAAATTCAAATTGTGAATTGAAGTAAAATCAAACTTCCTGTGGAGTTGTGAGAGTTAGGCAATTGCAGATTCAAGCGTTGATTACTTATTGTGGAAGAACATTCTGGGGCCTGAACCCATGAGAAAAGCTCCAAGGTGGCATAAACGCAGCTTTGGAGGGAGTGTCCTGTCCTTTGCTGATCCAAAAGGTGACCCTGGCCGGCAGGGCTGACTCGACTGTCCATCCTGGCACCTGCCTCGGCTGCGGCGCTGACAGACTGGCTTTACCACTGGCTTCTTTCTTTCCCCATAGTCGTCCTCGCTGCAGGAAGCACATTTACATCATATCCTGGAGTCGTGGAAATAAGCATGCTGCTTCTAATTTCAGTAACTGGCAAAGGACGCATTACTAGCCCGTGAATGAAGAATGGAACCATCGGTGAGGAATCATTCCTTTTTCTCAAGCCAACAATGGAGCAACAACCCTGTGGCTTTGAAAAACAACAACAGTGATTTCACGTTCTCTTCACAGCAGGACCAGCAAAGCCTGCCATCCCAGCTACTCAGGAGGCAGAGATCGGAGGGGCCTGATGCAAAGATAGCCCGGGCAGACCGATCTGAGACTGCTATCTCCAAATGGCAAGCAAAAAGCTGGAGGTGTGGTGTGGATCAGGTGGAAGAGCACCGTCTTGCCAAGCTTTTCCTTTTCAATAAAAGGTTTTCTGCATTGAACATGCCTGATTTTCACTTTTACTGTAGTTTATTGGGTTCGTTACTCTTGAAATGACATTACTCTTGAAATGACATTAAGCCAAACACATTTCTCTGAAATTTTCTCATTTGTTAAAGTAAGTGACAAGTAGATTTTGCACTATATATCTTTCTGTCCCTAAAACACATCCACGAGTATGTTATTGAACTTTACTCTATGATTCCTTAGTTTTTGCATGATGCCAAGTTGCTCCTGTATATTCTGAAAAGTGTCAGCCAATTACTGCACATCACACAATTATATTTGATGGTTTCTTTACATGTGATAGAATGAGTTTAAGAATACTAGGCAAGAAAACCACATAAATGATGGGTTTACCATGTGAAACATCATAGAGGTCATGACTTACATGTGATTTAATATCTCTCATCTTAGGCTTGATTATTAGTTAGGTTAAGGAGATTAACGCAGGATTTCTTCACTGAAAGATATTTTCTTTTGGAATTCAGCAGTATCAGAGAGTTGATTTGAGACAACACAAATGTTGTTCCATTGCAAATATTTACTTAGGGAATCTTAGTATTTGTAAGTGGATTTCATCTGCAACTGTTAATGTATGTTTCCATATACAATAACAAACATATTACTATACTAATCAATTGATCTTTGTTCCTGTTTTATTTTTAAACTTACACACACATATAAATATATATGATTTATATCTGCCACTATGGACTCCTAAACATTTATTTTTCTCTTATGAGTTAAAATACAGTACTATCCATGTAGATATTGTTAAGTAACTTATTCTTATTGTAGATGTTAGAATGCCCTCCTTGCTCTATTGATTTCTTCTTTTGTTTCTTTAACAAATTCTTGTTGTTTTTTGAGAATATTCTCATTTTCTGGACCATGATTGGGAAGGAAATAATTCTCCTAGGATTTCTGATAACTGTTACTGAGAAACCAAAAATCAGTGGGAAAGAGGTGCTTATTACTCTTTGCAGGACAATGCCACACCACTGGCTTCAATTACTCTCGGTCACCTCCACTTGCTGATGGCTTCTTTCCTCCAACAGGGAAAATTCTAGTTTGCATGATCTAAAATGGATTTATATTTTATTTATAGCATACACATAATTGTGCATTCATACCCCTTTTAGAAACATATGTATGCCCTAATCAGAGTCATTGCTAATAGTTTTTTCTTTAGGCTGCACATAAGGAAACAAATCATTTGCGACCCCAGTTGCTTAAATTGGCTATCCCTCCTCACCCCAAGTTCTTTTCCTGTGAATCTGCTATTCACTTGTGGGTTTATGCATTTGGTTTTCCTTGCCATTCCAATCTTGTTTGGTTTTGCTGATTTGCTTATTCTCTCGGAAGTGTGGTTTCTTTACAGTAGTGATGGAGGTCAGAGTTACGATAAAGACAGGTGATGGTCTGGGGATATGGCCTAGTGGGAAGAGTGCTTGCCTCTAATACAGGAAGCCCTGGGTTCTATTCCCCAGCACCACATTTATAGAAAACGGCCAGAAGTGGCACTGTGGCTCAAGTGGCAGAGTGCTAGCCTTGAGCAAAAAGAAGCCAGGGACAGTGCTCAGGCCCTGAGTCCAAGCCCCAGGACTAGCAAAAAAAAAAAAAAAAGTGCTTGCCTTTGATAAAGACAGGTGATTGGGGGGGTGCACCCTGCCAGGGAACCTGGCTGTCACCATCCTGGGGGCTTCCCATGCTCCGCCTGAGCCCTGCCTTCCCTGGGACGTTCTTCACTTGCAATCCCCTCTTGCGTGGTGTGACAGCCAGGCATGTTTCCGGGAGGCACCTGGGCAGTGTAGCCCCCAAAGGTACCTGCAGGAGTCCCGGCTGTCATCCACACGCTTCTGCTGCTGGGCCAGGGCCCGGCCCTGGCATCTCCTCCTGCAGCCCAACTGGACCGGGATTCCTCCCACCCACTGTGGTGAGTGAGCGTCCTCGTCCACCGGGAGCCCCCGAATGCTTCCCGCCTGCCGCTGCCTTCTCCCTCGCCTGGTTTTCAAAAGGCAGAGCTGCTCATGGCTAGTAAGCAAAATTACACAAACCAGCCGGGTTGGGATCAGGATTTTGTCAGTACAACTGAGGAGAGATTGTTTAGGGTCCAAAGAGTTTGTTGCTGGCACCAGTGGCTCGCACCTATCATCCTAGCTACTCTGGAGGCTGAGATCTGAGGACAGAAGTTCAAAGACAGTCGCACAGTAAAGTCTACCAGACCCTTATCTCCAATGAACCACGAAAACGCCAGCCCTGGAGGTGTGGCTAAACGGAACAGCATTAGCTTTGAGCAAAGAAACAGGTTAGCGCCGGCACCCAAGCCCTGAGTTCAAGCCCCAGGAGCAGCACCAAAAAACACCAAACAGCAGGACACACATAGAGTTTTCCATCTCATGAATACATCTACAAGTAGTTTGGGTTACTTCTCATTTCTGGGATGTGTATGTGAAGATTAAATTTTATGTTACTGTTTCTGAAACTGTAAGAACTTTGCCATCTGCCTTAGGTTCTCTCTTCACATTTGTCTAAGGTCAGTTGCCTATACTATGGAGAACTTCTAGTTTCCTGTCAAGAATTCCTCTGTTCTGCCGCATTTTCTGCCCTTCGCTCTTTGTGACACCACACTGGCCTGAATGCTTTGCAGTTACAGTGCGTGTGGAGTCAGGTTGTATTCTGCTGGGGTTTTCCCTCATCGCTTCAACGTTTTGTGATTGTCTCCTATGACTCTGTAATCAACTTGTCAATTTCACTAAAATGCCAAATAGGATTTTAATTAGGATTGCTCTAAATATATAGGACAACTCAGAAACCACTGTCAACTTAACAACATTACTACTACTGTTGATCCAGAGTAAAAATACCTCCATTTATTCAGCTTTTTCACCAGTGTCTCTCAGCTGTCGGGCTTGATTTCATAAATAGCTGGAATCTACTGTCTGATATGAACCTGACACCTTAAACCTTAGTTGTATTGAGGTTCACTTTTTGAGATTTCAGTCCGAAAATGTGAAGTACAGAAAAATACGACTGATTCTTACACTGATATTTTATTTTGCCACCTTGTGAATCTTACTTAGCTTCTCAGAGAATCAGGTTTTCCTTCATTATTATCATTTTCTGTTGAATAAAACCATTTTAGTAGTTTTATTTTTCAAGTTGGATATTTAAACTTTACTTGTTGTTTTGTACTTGAGATTGTTTATTCTTTTACAACAATACTTTATTACTGATCCGGGAAGGAAAATGACAGTCTCGAACATTAAGTGTTCACCTGCAGGTCTTTATGGAGATGTTCTCTATGTGGTCAAGTAAGTTAATTCTCAATTAGACGAGAATCTGTCAGAAACAGATGTTGGGTATTTTTCAGGAGCTTTCTCTGTACCTGTGGACGTGATTATGTGGCTATTCACGTTTGCTACCCAATTGATCACATCTCTTCTTCAGTTATTTAAAAAGCCTCAGTCCTGAAGAAAACAATTCCAATAATGGCAGACATCAACAGGCCACGAGTCAAAAAATAAACGTAAATTAACTAAAAAAGTGTTATAGGAAACTTTATCAATTAAAATAATTAACCTAAGCAAGTTTGACCAGATAAGAAGAAGACACAAATTGCCAAGACCACAGATGCGAGGCGGCATCAGTAAATGTCTCGGATGTGACGGAAATAGAAGGGAAATGGAGGAAAGGGAACACTAACCTTCTTAAGAGAGAGAATCACCGTGGTGCCAATCCAGCAAAACCATGAGTTGGCTCTTCATCAAAAACTAGCTGCAAACTTTCAGAGCCAGAGGGAAATAAATCCAGCCTAGCTCCACACCCTTTCTAGAAACTGTAGGTGCTGCTGTTCTGTCTTCATTACATGGCCCAAGTTTTCCTTTTGAGAGATATCAAGATTTGTGGCCTTCCCTGCCATGGAAATTCTCAAGGTTATTGCAAAGTTGTTCCAAATGTCTCCTATTGCCTTCCTAATCCACAATATTGGTATTTTCTGTTTTTTTTCTCCTTTCATGTGGAGAAAGTAAATCAGTCAATATTATTTTATTTTACCACTAATTAATAACATATTTTCTTTTTAAGGTATTCATTATTTTTAAGTTAGAGAGTGAATTTTGCCAGTCATGTCAAAATGTTAAACATCTATGTCTCTATTATCCCATTATATATGTTTACTATTGACTCTAAATTTTAAGAGATCTGTATATTTCAATGACATCAGCAGTTTGTCCCTGGTCCATCTACCTATCTATCTATCCATTTATTGAATAATACTCAGTTTGTCAGTTTTCAACTGATATAATTTTGTTTAGCATATTACCCATCATTATTTTATAAAAATTATGTAATCACCATTTTTTTATTGTTTATTCACTATTTCATTTGCTCATTAAAGTGACAGTACTATGACGAGTGTATTTGGGGATTTTTGTGTGTGAATCTTCTAAGGCAGAAAATGTTTTAGTTTATTTTGGCTTGCTTTTAGCTTGTGTTTGTTTCTGTTTGGTTTGTGGTTGGTTGGTGGTTTAGAGAGGAAATTCAGACTCCTGAAGGCTGGGATTATAGCTGTGTGTTACTGTGTCCAGCATTTTGTGAAGGATTTGATAGTTCTACTGCCCTCAGTGTTTTGTAACAAATCCTTGCAATTTTTTTCATACCAATATTGTATCAATGTACTTAACTCTATAAAAGCAGATCTTTGCTTTGTCTCAGAAAACTCCATTAAATTTATTGATAAGCATTGCAAGTGTTAACAGTGGAAAATTTTCCAGTTACATTGTGAAGAATAGGGAATATTTTTTCTATTTATTTATGTCTACCTTTTTGTGTTGTAGTAGGGGTTTAAACTGTTTTTTTAATGCAGTGCATAGTTCTTTTAAATTTATTTCTCATTAATCTCTTTGATACTATGGGAGAAATTCTTTCTTCCTCTATGACTTATTCTGTTTATTATCCTTACATGCAGGATATTGATTCCATACATTATTTTGATTTTTCCCCTACCTTACCCAACTGTATTACTGCATGATAGAGTTTCCTCATGGAGTATCTTTTGCTTTCTGGTACCTTCTCCTGCCGTCTTCAAATTTTACTTTTCTCTACCCATTTTCAAGCTCATTTCTGTGAAATATTCTCAAAGTAATTTCCTCAGGCTAGCTTCATCAGCACTGACCTGTTACACTTAAGTAATTCCATAATGTTCCATTTCCCAATCACACTATTTTGTGCCTCCTTGCTCTCCTATTGTGTTTGCAGTTTTCCATCCTGGAGCTTCACAAACGTTCCTCCCCAAAGATTCCTTCTGCTCATATTTCATGCAAGTCATTTTTTTTTCATCAGACTATTTTTTCGAGCACTTTTGGTTCACAACACTGCAACCCAGCAGAAAGTTGGGTCTCCTCTTGTTTCTTCTCACACACACATAGTCAATTTAGTTTTTATATTTAGGCAGGTAATCAATCAAGTTGTTCCTGCATGTTGAATTCACTATAAGTAATACAAGTAGATCAAATTAATTTGATGTGACGGTATGTAGTTTCCTGCTATAGCTTTTCTGTTTCTAGGCCAGAGGGAATGGTGCTCCACAGACCAGAAGCAGCTAGGCAACAATTGCAAGCCGCCTCTGCTCCTCGGTCTGCAATGGCGCCCTGTGCTTGTGCTCCTGGGTTTCCATAGGGAGGCCCTTCTTGGATAAAAGCGGAAAGTTCTCACCCAGTTATCTTTATAGTCTTTGGTTTAAATAAGCATTTCCAGACTACTTAAGAGTCGGAATGTATGCACTCTCTGCAGGAAGGTTTGTAAACATGGCATTCTTCTAAGCCCTAGTCATGATGTGAGGATACAAGTAGAACCTGGTCCCACGTAGTTCTGGAATATTCCTTGACCTTCAGATCTTTCAGTCTTCCCCTAACACGTGCCAGAATGGTTTCAACTCAGGAAATGGGAGCGTGAGCAAATCCACCCAAGGCTTCCCATCAGTGCCCCCGGCACCGTTCCCTCAGTCCCCTGTCACCTGCTGCAGTCACAAGCACCTGCTCACTGGGGTGGGAGGGAGGTTCTGCTCATATTTTGTGTCAATCGCTATAGCCAGTCAAGCATCCCAGTGGCTTTGGCTCTTGGAGGAAAACAGGTTCTGCTTTATTTTGGCTGTCATTTTCTGAGGGAGTCCAGCATGAGCCCTCTTCACTCCCTACTCAGACATCAGGGACCTGCTTTGCTCCACTGAGGCAGAATGCCTGAGAGTCTCCCACCACCCAGGGCCCAGCCTACAGCACCCATGGCCTTGTCTCTAAAGACCCCAGGACCTCTAACCAGAATGAGCCAGCAGCGCCTTGCTTGGGTCTCATCCTGCATTCTTGAGGTACTGCAAAGTGCACACGGTGAACCTGGGACCTGCATTTTGTTTTGATTTTGACCTGGGTTGGGGGAGCATAGTGCTGAATGGAATCTCTTGGTTTCACGGGGAGTTAAGGAAGAAGATCCTGGGCGATTCACCTATCTCTTTCTCTAGAGACACAAATATTCTGTTCCCTTCTTTTCTTTCTTTTTTCTCTTTTGTCCTGCCTGGGTTGGAACTCGGGGAACTATGATGATAGTGAGGCCGGCACTGTACCACTTCAGCAATTCCTCCAGGCCTTCCACATGGGTTCTGGGTTCTCTCTGGGGTAGGGGCTTGTGTGAGGCCCACGCTGGCCCAGCTCTGCTCGTCCTACTTGTGTCTATCTGTCACTCGGGCCAGCAGCCACGCTTCTGCACCAAGCCACCGCCCTCCCCAGTAACGGAGCCAGCTGGCGGCAATGCGCTCATGACCAAGACAGTGCACCAAGACAGTGTACCCTTGACCAAGACAGTGCGCCCGTGAACAAGACAGTGTGCCCATAACTAAGACAGTGCACCAAGACAGTGTGCCTGTGACCAAGACAGTGCAGACGTGCTCAGGCATGGACATCTGTGCTCAGGCATGGGCTGGGATGCAGAGTTGTGAGTTTTATGCCCAGCTGTCTTTGGCCCATGGTTCCCTGGTCTCTGCCTTTCAAGTATCTGGGACTACAGGCTTGAGCATTGCTTTATACCTTAGATTCCCTTCTTCTCTTCTTAATCAACACATGAAAGATAAGAATAATACAGGTATTGTAAAATAAGATTTTCTTCAGAACTGAATGCAAAAATATTGGGCATTATATTGAATAATGTCTAGTACAGAGATAGGTAAGATAAGCAAAAGGAAACTTCTAGAATCTAGTATTTCTCTCTTCTGTCAAATTTGGTGTGGTACTTACTGTATCCATTATCACAATAAACATTTCTCTGGATGACCATGGTTCAATAAAATATGAAAATGCTGATAAAGATGCAGTGTGCTCATAAACTGACATGTTGAAATGAAGAAAATGGAGATGCTTATTTTTCTCATTTTGACACCTAATTTAGCCTGCACATGTTGGAATTCCATACCCACTCCCATTCCATCTTCACTTTGACATCAGAAGGAAAAGGACATCATGTTTATAAGGACACAGATTATATCCAGTGTAGGTCCTGTGCCTACTTTTTCTTCAGACCCAGGACCAAAAGAGAAAGCAGACAGGGTGAGCATCTAAAGCTGCTCATTTAACTGTCTTAAGCCTGTTCCTTGCTTAGATGGCATTATGTATTTCTACCACAGGCCATTCTAGAGTTACATTTGGATGACTGAAATGTGTTCAGGTACTTGTGCTTTGTTTTCTGGGCTCTTCTGTTTCCTGTCTGGTGACGTGTGCCGTTCCACCGAGAGGAAGCTGAGAGCACTACCGTCCACACAGAGTCCTCTGCTTCATTCACAAAGACAAATTCTAATTACTGCTGTCGTGCGTGCATGTGTGTGTGCATGTGCACATGTGTGTGTGTGTGGTGTGGCATAGGTGGTGTGCCTGAGTATGGTGTGTGAGTATGTGGTATGTGTGTGTATGTGTGAGGTATGTACATGTGTGTTTGTATGTGTGTTTACGTACGTGTGCTCATGTGTGCTGGAACAGTGACTTGAACTCAGAGCCTTGCACTCTGGCTCAGCTTTTGCTGTCAAGGCTGGTGCTGGGTCCCTTCAGCTGCCTTTCCTTCTAGCATTTTCTGGGCTAGCTGGAGATGATTCTCAGACTTCCCAGCACAGGTTGGCTCTTCACCGGGGAGATGTGATATCACACTAACCTGCAATGGGGGCAGGCTTACTAAATGCACCTTTCCCTATAAAGCTAAGTAAAGACACCAACACCTCGAGGACGATGCATGTCCCAGGTCATCAGGCCTCAGAGCAGGCCCAGGCACTTGGTGTATGCCGACCATGAATTTGTTCCTTACTTGCTGACGTTTCCTGGATCAATGAGAATCAAACAGCCAAAGCCCTGAGTCCAAACAGCTGTATGTAAGTTAAGTATATAGAGATTTACATGTATACGCCATGAAAGGGAGACCCCAAGTGATAGAATAGAGTAGATTAAACTATCAGAGTGTAAGCATTTTACAGATTGTTCAGCGTAGATGCTGTGAACTGTATCCATTGCCAGTTGAGAGACAAATCTCAAGCTGAGCGCAGTGGCTGTTGCCTGTCCTCCTCACTGTGCACGAGACCAAGGTCTCAGGACTGCGGATGGAAGCCAGCCCAGCAGGAAAGCCCACCAGACATGTAGCCCCAATGAACCACCGACATGCTGCACGGAGGTGCAGGCCGAGAGGTGGAGCACTAGCTGTGCACAGAAAGCTGAGCCAGCGTTCAGAGCCCTGAGGTCAAGACCCAACCCGGGCTCAAAAACAAGTAAATACAGAGACAACCAGTACATGTCCCCACGTTCCCGGCGTCGAGGTGTTGCAGGTTTGCAGGTCGGGAGAGGCAGTGTGGCTCGGGTGAGCCACGGGGGGAGGCACAACTGGACGGAGAGGCGTTAGGGCCGGGGGCTGGGGCGGGATTCCCATCCCGTAAGAACCCTGGCCCGGGTCTCATCTTGGCTGTGGGCCTGGAGTTGTCAGCCGTCTCTAACCCAGCATTCATGTCCCAAGTCCCTGTCTGACCATGTCTCCATGTCCCCGTTTCTCCATGTCCACATGTTCCCATGTCCCCAAGTCACCGTGTCCTCTTGTCTTCATGTCTCTGTGTCCCCGTGTCTCCATGTCTCCATGTCTCCATGTCCTTTTATCCCTGTTTCTCCATGTCCCCATGTCCCCCTGTCCTCGCGTCCCCGTCTCCCCATGTCTCCATGTCCCCGTGTCTCCATGTCCACATATTCCCATGTCCCTAAGTCACCATGTCCTCTTGTCTTCATGTCTCCATGTCCCCGTGTCTCCATGTCTCCATGTCTCCATGTCCTCTTGTCCCCTTTTCTCCATGTCCCCATGTTTCCGTGTCTACGTGTCCCCGTGTCCCACGTCTCCCTGACCCCATGTCTCCATGTCCCCGTGTCCCAATGTCCCTATGTCCCCATGTCCCCACGTCCCCATGTTCCTGTGTCCCAGTGTCTCCGTGTCCTCTTGTCTCCATGTCCTTGTGTCTCCATATCCCCGTGTCCCTGTGACCCCGTGCCCCTTTGTTCCCACATCCCTGTGTCTCCATGTCTCACTGTCCTCGTGTCCCCATGTCTCAGTGTACCCACATCCCCATTTCACCGTGTCTTCATGTCTCCATGTCTCCATGTCCCCATGTTCCTCTGTCCCAGTGTCTCCGTGTCTTGTCCCCATCTCCCCACATCCCCGTGTCTCCCTGTCCCCGTGTCCCTGTGTCTCAGTGTCCCCAAGTCACTTTTTCCCTGTGTCCCCATGTCCCGGTGTCTCCATGTCTCTGTGTCCCTATGTCCCTGTGTCCCCATGTCTCCATGTCTCCATGTCCCCATGTCCCCATGTCCCCATGTCCCCATGTCCCCATGTCTCCATGTTCCCATGTCTCCATGTATGTCCCCGTGTCCCCATGTCCCCGTGTCCCTGTGACTCCGTGTCCTCGTGTCCCTGTGTCCCCATGTCTCCATGTCTCCATGTCCCAATGTTCCTGTGTCCCAATGACTCCATGTCCTATTGTCCCCATGTCCCCACTTCCCTGTGTTTCCTGGTTCCCGTGTCCCCATGTCCACGTGTCTCCATGTCTCCATGTCCCTGTGTCCCCGTGTCCCCGAGTCTCCGTGACCCGTGTTTCCATGTCCCCATGTCCCCACTTCCCTGTGTCTCCTGGTTCCCGTGTCCCCATGTCCACGTGTCTCCATGTCTCCATGTCCCTGTGTCCCCATGTCCCTATGTCCCCGTGGCCCCATGTCTCCAATTTCCCTGTGTCCTTGTGTCTCCGTTTCCCCGTGTCCCTGTGTCCCCATGTTCCCATGTCCCCGTGTCCCTGTGTCCCGTGCCTCCTTGTCCCTGTGTCTCCATGTCCCCATGTCTCCATGTCTCCATGTCCCTGTGTCCCCACGTCCCCGTGTCCCCGTGTCTCCATGTCCCCATGTTCCTGTGTCCCAGTGTAGGGGCTGGGAATATGGCCTAGTGACAAGAATGCTTGCCATGTATACATGAAGCCCTGGGTTCGATTCCTCAGCACCAAATATATAGAAAATGGCCAGAGTGGTGCTGTGGATCAAGTGGCAGAGTGCTAGCCTTGAGCAAAAAGAAGCCAGGGACAGTGCTCAGACCTTGAGTTCAAGCTCCAGGACTGGGAAAAATAAAAGAGTACCTGTGTCCCAGTGTCTTCGTGTCCTCTTGTTCCCATGTCCCCACATCCCCGCATCTCCATGTCCCCGTGTCCTCTTGTCTCCAAGTCCCCGAGTTTCCATGTCCCCGTGTCTCCATGTCCCCATGTCCCTGTGTCCCCATGTCCTTTTGTTCCCACGTCCCTGTGTCTCCATGTCTCACTGTCCCCGTGTCCCCGTGTCTCAGTGTCTCCATGTCCCCATGTTCCTGTGTCCTAGTGTCTCCGTGTCTTCTTGTCCCCATGTCCCCACGTCCCCGTGTCTCCCTGTCCCCGTGTCCCTGTGTCTCCATGTCTCTCTGTCCCTGTGTACCCGTGTCTCCCTGTCCCCATGTCTCCATGTCTCAGTGTCCCCACGTCCCTTTGTCCCCGTGTCCCCATGTCCCGGTGTCCCTGTTTCCCCATGTCTCCATGTCCCAGTGTCCCCATGTCCCCGTGTCTCCATGTCTCCATGTCCCTGTGTCGCCGAATCCCTGTGTCTCCGTGTCCATGTGTCCCTGTGTCCTCGTGTCTCCGTGTCCCTGTGTCTCCGTGTCCCCATGTTCCCATGTCTCCATGTCCCCATGTCTCCTTGTCCCCATGTCCCCATGTCACCTTGTCTCCATGTCTCCATGTCTCCATGTACCCATGTTCCTGTGTCCCAGTGTCTCCGTGTCCTCTTGTCCCCAGGTCCCCACATCCCCATGTCTCCCTGTCCCTGTGTCCCTTTGTCTCCATGTCCCCGTGTCCCTGTGTCCCCATGTCTCCATGTCTCCATGTCCCCGTGTCCCCATATCCCCGTGTCTCCATGTCTCCGTGTCCCCGAGTCCCCACGTCCCCATGTCCCTGTGTCTCCAAGTCCTCATGTAACAGTTTCTCCAAGTTTCCATGTCCTCATGTCTCTATATCCCCATGTCCCCATGTCCCCATGTCTCCGTGTACTCTTGTCTCCATGTCCCCATGTCTCCATGTCCCTGTGTCCCCATGTCCCCATGTTTCCATGTCCCCGTGTCCCCATGTCCCAGTGTCTCCGTGTCACCGTGTCCCCGAGTCCCCACATCCCCATGTCCCAGTGTCTGCAAGTCCTCATGTCCCCGTTTCTACATGTTTCCATGTCCTCATGTCTCTATATCCCCGTGTCCCTGTGTCCCCATGTCTCCGTGTACTCTTGTCTCCATGTCCCCGTGTCTCCATGTCCCCGTGTCTCCATGTCCCCATGTCCCTGTGTCTCCATGTCCCTTTGTTCCCATGTCCCTGTGTCTCCATGTCTCACTGTCCCCGTGTCTCTGTGTCCCCATGTCCCTATGTTCCTGTGTCTCCGTGTCTCCATGTCCCCATGTTCCTGTGACCCAATGTCTCTATGTCCTATTGTGCCCATGTCCCCACGTCCCCATTTCTCCCTGTTCTCGTGTCCCCGTATCTCCCTGTCCCCGAGTCTCAGTGACCCAACATCCCTGTGTCCCCGTGTCCCCGTGTCCCAGTTTCCCCATGTCCCATATCTCCATGGCCCCGTGTCCCGGTGCCCACGTGTCCCCATATCTCCATGTCCCTGTGTCCCCGTGTCCCCGTGTCTCCGTGTCTCTGTGTCTTCATGTCTTCATGTCCCCATGTCCCCGTGTCCCCATGTTTTCGTGTCCCCATGTGCCTTTGTCCCCCTGTCTCTATGTCCTCTTTTCCCAATGTCTCCATATCTCCATGTCCCCCTGTCTCCGTGTCTCCATGTCCCCATATCCCTGTGTCTCCGTGTGTCCATGTCCCCATGTCCTCGTGTTCCCTTGTCCCCGTGTCCCCATGTCTCTGTGTCCTCATGTCTTCGTATCCCTGTGTCTCCGTGTCCCTGTGTCCCCGTGTCTCCATGTCCCCATGTCTCCATGTCCCTGTGTCCCCATGTCCCCATGTCCCCGTGTCTCTGTGTCTCCATGTCTTTGTGTCCCCGTGTCCCCGTGTCCCTGTGTCCCCATGTTTCCGTGTCCCTGTGTTTCCGTGTCTCCATGTCTTTGTGTCCCCATGTCCCCATGTCCCCGTGTCCCCGTGTCCCTGTGTCCCCATGTCCCCACGTCCCCATGTCCCTATGTCCCCATGTCTCCATGTCTCCGTGTCCCTGTGTCCCCGTGTCCCCATTTCCCCATGTCTCCATGTCCCCGTGTCCCCGTGTCCCTTTCCTATCCTGGCAGCTCATTTCTTCAAGGAGAGGAGCACCTAAAGGTCAGGGGAGCCCCAGCCCCTCTCTCCAGGGCTTTTACACGATGAAGCCAGACTGACCCCAAATTAGCTTCCATTTGGTTAACACCAAAATCACTGATTTAGAATTTTAATTACAGGTACATTCCAGAACACCATCCAGTTTTATGTGACTAGGATTGACCAAGAGGGGGGAAAAATCAATGTTTTTACTTAAAACAGCAAAAGTATCAATATAAATAAACAGGAGTGGAGTAGCTCACCATGGCTGATTCCAGAACGAAGACTGTGAGGCGCATGATTTCGTGCAGAGCATTCACTTCTGTGATGGGACCTGAAGAGAGGATGGACTGTCCCTTCCCACCAGCTTCCCCGTGCTCCTCAGTGGAGTGCTTCTCACCGCAGAACGGCATTGCTTATAGTAGTAGTGGCAGGTGCTTCATTGACTTATACATTTACTTGTTGTCTTGGCTTTGTCAGATTCCAAATTGTAATTTGTTTCATGTGGTTTCCCGTGTCTTTGAAAAAGGTGAGATGGAGGTGTCTAGATGCCTATGTGTGTGTGTGTTTACAGCTCTATTCTCACGACTTAGGGGTGTGCACACAGACACCCATCAATCACACTGCTTGCGTCCACCCTGCTGTCTTACTGCATTGCATCCCATCTTTGCCACGACCTTGATGGCCCATTCATACAAAGGGGGGAAAGACGCTTCTACAACTTCAGAGGACCTGACCATGCCATCCTCTTTCCTCGTATAAATATTACGTGCAAAAGGTTTCTGAGAAACATGTGAAAGTTACAAAAAGAACCACATGTGAACAAAAACAATAACAACAGGAGCTAACATGTTATCTGACAATATAATCTACCATCGCAATGTAAACATGGATGCGAAGGCGCCAAGCTTAGAGACACCTGCCTGTAACCCCAACATCTTTGGTGGCTGAGACACGGAGTCACAGCCCATGGAGGACTCAGTGCTGACTTTAAGTACCCAGTCTAACTGCAGTGCTAGTCTAATCAGCTGGGTTATACATTTGCCAACTTGATTTTTTCATCAAATATTGAAAGAGTGGGCTTCAAGAGTCCACCATTAAGAGTGGATTTAAGTGATTACTTTTTATGGCTGTACGTTTTTGCCTCCTTTACTGAGACAGTGTGGCTAGATGTATTACAATGGACCGCTGCAAAGGTGTCTCGGGTTCTGACATGCTTATTATTGGTAAATCCCCTCTTTGTTCTTAATTATGGTGTTGATGTCATATTACCATATTTGGAGTACTTGATTGTGTCCTTTGTGATGTTTCAGCTATTCTCTTCCTAATGAAAGTATCGATACTACTTATATATAGAGAATATAATTTTAAGTCATTCAATGAATAACATAAAATACTATTTTCGCTTTATCCTTTGGGCTTCTTTTTGCTTTTCCTAGGCGCATTTTTTCAAATTATTTTTATTTTCCTTGAAGAATTTACTTCAAACTTTCTTGGCAGCCAGTATCTCACCATCAGTTTCCTGTACTTTTCTCCAAAAGTCCTTATTCTTTATTAAATGTTGAACTTAAACTGCTGGAGAGAGGATTATTTCATTGTATGTATTTATTTTTTGTTTTGATTTGATTATGAGGATGGGTGTTTGCTATGTAGCCTCTGCTGGCTTTGAGCTCATAGTATTTCTGCCCCAGCCTTCCTGTGGAAAGGGTGACGGGCTTTCACCAGGACACCTGGCTTTAATTTCCTGGTTTTGAACATGGACACTCTCAGTGACTCAGTCCACTGTCACTCTGCCTCCGTGGTCCATGATGGGTTCCACTCGTCTGTTTTACTTCTAAGGAAATCTGCTTTGTTCTCATCTACAGGATGTGTGGATGTTTTGCTCTGTTTGTGTGGACAGATTTTACAGCTTGAATATGACACGTCATGATGGAATCCCATTTGTTTGTTTTCCACTTGGTGACATTCTCTGATTTCACGGGGTCTACGTTCTTACTTTCATAAAGAATTCTGGAAATTTCTCAGTTCTTTTTACTTCAGATAGTTTCTCTTTTTTCGCTTTCTGAGGGGAGCGGTTGGGGGGCCTGACTCAAGTATTCCAGTTGCCCTGTGTTACATAGTTTGTCTTTTTGTTGTTGTGGTGGTGGCTTGTTTGTGTTGGTACTGCAGCTTGAACTCAAGGACTCATACTCCTGCTTGGTGCTTCGCTTACGCCTGGGCTTCCAGTTGAGTCACCCTTCAGTTCTGACATTTTGCTAATTAATTGGAAACACGAGTCTCCAGCTGGCTTCAGACCTTCATCCTCTGAATCCTGTTTTCCTAGTAGCTAGGAGTATAGGGCAAGCCACTGGCACCGGCTGGCTCACATTTCCTAATTACATGAAGTGTGTCTCAGGAGATCTGAGCATAGATGTAATTTCTCATGTGTACTGACAACAAATGTATTTCCGTTTCATCTATGGCAGTTTGAGAGTCAATACTAAAGATTTTACAGTACGAAAACTCAAGAAAATGTTTACAAAAGTTATACAATGGTTAGCTTGTTTACAACTGATGGTATTAAAAACCAAGATGACCCTCCCACCCCAGAAATTGTCAAGACCAGGATAAGCAGATGGAGTGTGGATTTCAGAACTTGCCATGAAGCTATGGGACAAAAAACACCCAGTAAGCCCTCACAGAAAGACTCCGTGGGCCTCGCTTCCAGGTAAGCCCTGGAAGGAGAGAGGGGAACTCGGAGAGCATCTAGTTAGGATAGCGCAAGACTGTCGTGCCTTTGAAGATGAATAATGTCACAGTGTCAGATGGGGAAGACCCAAGCAAGATCCCTTTCTGCTTTTGAAGGAGAAAGCTGTAAGCAAGAAGGCCCAGAAACCATGGGCACCAAGTTCAAAACATGGTACTGGAAAAACAGTGGTGACAGAATACATTAACTTTGTTAGATAGATCTATATCTATATGCTAATATATGTATATATATATATACTAGTTATTATATATATATCAGAAGTTCAAAATGTTCAACTCCATCATTATTACACGGAGGGGATTATCATGAATTCTCTTCCCTGTGTGCTTTTGGCAATTACATAATTTATAATAGAAGATTCATTACCAAATCAATACAGTGAGATCAATTTGCATGTTGAACTATATCTATTCCCTGATTGTGCAAGAATTTGAGAAGTAATGTCACAAAGACAGTTGGAAATGCTGATTTACTACTCACAAGAACAATAAACAATTTCTGAAAGAAAAGTGAACTGCATTAATAACAGTGACTAATTATGATCATTTAGGCTATTGAAATTTGATTGGTTTAGATTATAATTACACAAGCAAAGTTCCAAGTAAATAAAAATTAGGATAGTAGCTAAACAGTGTGCAGATTACATTGAACCAATTGTTTATTTATAAATTCCACAGTACTGAAGAATTACACATCCGTTAATCCTTTGTGTTGGGATTTTTTTTGTTCAAAACAAGGTAAATTATTTGTATTGTCCATTTTGCACACAGTGTAAGATTCTAACTTGGTAAAATGTTTCACTCAATATTTTATGTTTTGCTAGGTGCTAGTGCTCACCCCTGTCATCCTAGCTACTGCGGAGGCTCTGAGGACCACAGCTCAAAGCCGGCTCAGGCAGGAAAGCCCAGACTCTTATGTCCAACTAACCACCAGAAAACTGGAAGTGGCATTGTGGCTCAAAGTGGTAGAGGGCTAGCCTTGAGCCAAAGAATTCAGGAGTAGGGCCTAGACCCAGAGGTCAATCCTTCCATAACCCAGTTGTGCCGCCCTCAGCTTTAGTCATCCATAATCACGTGTCCTCCAAGCATGTTCAGTGGGAAATTGTAGAATTCTGTGCCATTCTAAGCTGTGTGATGACATCTCAGGTGGCTTTCCTTCCCTGCGCTCTGCAAACACGCCGCATGCCACACCCCGCCTCGCCATCCACCTGCTGTCGACACGCTTAAGAATGCAGCCCACCATGGAGTCGCAATGCCACCATCATTCCTTCAGCCCGCAAAGCCAGACGGGCGGTGTCTCACTGCACACCACAAAAGGGGATGGGACAGTAGCATGCCAAGGCAACCTACGGGGAGAAACAGACAGACAGACAGAGCCAGACACAAAGAGGGGCAGAGACACAGAGAAACAATCATACTGACTTTATTACATGATGTCTTTACAATTATTGTTCTTAATTCTTATTAATACTCTCCTCCTGTGCCTAATTTGTAAATGGAACTTTATCACATGTAAGTATGCAGGTAGGTCAATAAGTATAGACTCTGTAGGATTTGGTAATATCCAAGATTCCAGGCTCCTGTTCAGTGTCTTGGAACGTATTTATTGTAGATAAAGGGAGACTTCTAAATTAATAATTGTAGTTAAATCCAAGGAGGGAAGTAGTATCAGGGACATTCTTAAAGGATTAAAATTAATTCTTTGAATGCATGAAATTGTTTTATTCTAAGAAAAGTTTAGTTTTCTAACCTGTTTCTTTCAACTCCTTAAGTGAACCCACACTTGTGGGAAGTGAATATGCCAGTTATAATTATTTCTCAGTGGAGACTAATCTAGGATTAAAGTGTTGCTTGGGCAATGTATATAAAATTTTGCATGTAGAAAAGTGAGCAGTTACCATAAAGTTACCTTCTCAAAATTAAACAAAAGCCGGGCACCGGTGGCTCACACCTGCAATCCCAGCGACTCAGGAGACAGAGAGCTAAGGATGGCAGTTCAAAGCCAGCTCGGGAAGGGCAGTCCATGAGACTCATGGCAATTAACCTCCAAAAAGCAAGGAGTGGAGTTGCAGTTCAAGTGGTAGAGATCCAACCTTGAGTGAAAAAGTGTGTCTGTCTGTGTGTCTGTGTCTCTGTCTGTGTGTGCTGGTGCTGGGTTTAGAACTTAGGACCTCATTCTCTTCCATACCTTTTCCACTCAAGGCTAGTGCTCTACCACTTGAGCCATAACCCCACTTTTTGATTTTCTTTTCCTGGTAAACTGAAGGACAGAGTCTCCTGGGCTTTTCTGTCCAGTCTGCCTTTGAACTGTGGTCCTGCAACCTCAGCCTTCAGCGTAGCTAGGATGACAGATTTGAGTCTCCAGTAACCTGCTTAGGCTCATGAGTTTTAGGTTGGTAGCTATGTCCAAAACTGCTTTTGTATTTTTACTAGTACTGGAGGATGAGCTCAAGGTGTTGTGCTTGCTCGACATGCTTGCTAGCCTAGTGCTCAACCGCTGGGCGATGGCTCTAGCCTTGACTTTCGTTAGTTATTTTGGAGATGGAATGTCATGAACTTTTCTGCCTGAGGTGGCTTAGAACCATGATTCTCTGGGTCTTTGCCTTTTGAATAGCTCAGATTAAGAGTCATAAGCTGTCAGTGCTCAGCAGTCCTTCAGTAGAGCACGTGAAACAAGGCATGAGAATCTGCATTAGAACTGAAATTAAAATGTTAATCTCTTCTTATGCCGGATGTGGACATGTGGGCCCGCACTTCAGGCAAGGGCCGCACCACCCGTCTGCATCTCCAGGTCAAAGTTCAGTGTTACTGTCATTTGTATTTAGACCTGTAAGCAAGCTTCAGAAGTCTCAGCTCTTGATCAGAAAGCAAGCCTTGTGCTGTGCGAGACAGCAGAGTCCCCAGCCTCTGCTAGGCACATTTCTTAGTAAAGAATTGTAAATGGTGTTCCAATGACATTTTCTTCCCATTCCATTCTGCCACCCAAAGCGCCAGTGTAGACGTCCAGTCTGATCAAGTGCACCCAAAGCTCCAGTGTAGACATCCAGTCTGATCAAGTGCACCCACACATACTGCTGACATCACCCAAACCATAGGCTGGCCTTCCTCATCAAGAAAATGCAGCCTCTGAGGTATAAGCAGGTGATGACTCTGACTTACAGAAAGCTGTATCTTATTTCCCGTAGCTTCTGCTATCAAAATCCTTCCATAATGTACTAACAGCATGGAGATTTTTGCCTGTCTGGATCCTTCCTCTGTTGTCTCTCCCCATCTCACAAATCATGATCCTTTCACGCATTTTCCCAGGCACCTTGCACTGATGACTTCAAAGATAATCCCAAGATTTGCTTTTGAGTAACAGACCGTGGAAGCCTCAACTTCCCTGGCTTCCTCTTAGGTCTCTTGGCCTTTGACCAAGAAAATCTGCCCAGCTCCAAGCAATGCTTGATACTCCTACTTTCTTTTCATTTTTCTCTCCTTGGAATCAACCACTTGCTGTTTCTTCCAAGTCTGTAATCCTTGGGAACCCGCATGCCTTGTTACTCTGCTGTTCCTGTGCCAGGTGCCATTGCTCAACACAACCCCGTTAACCCTGAAGGAGGAGGAGGACTCCCCAGCAGACATGAAGGAAACAAACTCTGTGACAGTGCGGCCAGTCCGGTCTGCTTGGAACATGGTGGACAGCTCACTCCTTTCCAGTGGCTCCTCTAGGCTCAGCTTCTTGCTATTCTTCTATTCAAAACTAAACAACATTTCTATTAAAAATGTAGTTCATGAAAAGAAAATGTAGCGCAGTACTGTTGCTCTTATTTCAATAAAGCAAGAGGACTGGAGGAATTTTCTGATCCTCATCACTTTTATGTACTTCTTTGGGAAATATTCTTTTGAATGTTGACAGCATGAAATTGCTTCAACACTCGAGTCTTCTTTCTGAAGATTATATCTACAGATAAGGTGGTAGTTCTGAATAATTCCTTTTCTGTAGCAAATACTGGGAAACAAGTCTTCCAATTTGTCTGGATCTTTATTTGTGACACTAAGTGAGGTAATTCAGAAAGTCACTCACAGCAACCACTCCTTAAGATCTCCAAGTCTCTAACATGGAGGCATTGAAATCTTTGCTTCTTACTTTACTGTTCTCTCTTTATTATTCACTTCTTGGAATTGAAGTACAGATGTCTCCATGATAGAATAAAAATATTAGCTCTTTTCTTCTTTTAGAAACTGCTGTTTAGTGGCTGTGTAAAGGGCTTTGGGTCAAAATGTCTGTGGATGAGTGTGGTGCATGTTGATCCCAGTCACGCTTCCATCGTTCTCCCGTCTCCCCCCCACCCCCCTAGCAACCTGGCTCCATGTTCATGCATGTGAACTGCAAGCTATAACTGCCTGCTTCCTCCCTTCTTCTCTCCACACACAGTCTTTGCACAAGCGTATCCAGGACACTATGCTGAAGTTGAGAATGCCTGTGAAAATGTTCCTCGGCTGTGCTCTCCTAAGGTGATTTAGTTGAGCTGATGACACCTTGTTTTATTCAAGTATATAAGAATCAGAAAGGTAGCATCTGGCCCTCACCTTTTACAGAGGACAAACCTAAGGCTTTGGGATAACTAACACTCCCACCCGATGCCAGCCACCAAACTCATTTACCAGGGAGCACATTCGGAGTGGCTGAGTGTGTGTAAGGAAATACCTCGGGGCCGGAGGTCGCCACAGGGGCCGGGACCTGCAGCCCTGGCTGCCCAGAAACTGTGGAAGCATGAGTCCCCCCCCCCCACAACCCCAAATACACAACCACAACAGCAGGCCATCTCTACACAAAGGAAGGGGAAGACCTAATGATACACAAATCATTAAATGGGAGAGATCAATAAATCCTGGGAATTCACACATACAAAAACACAAAAGAGGTATGTAGGCAAAAAGAGGAGGGAGAGAGACAACGAAGGCATTCACATGATGGCTCTGTGTTCCAATAAACCCCAGCAGAGCAAGGAGGAATGGTAAAGCCACTGAGATTTCTCTGTGATGAGGCTTCTCATCACTGTAACACAACACTATGGGTGATGAATCGGGGAGAACAAGTCTTATCTTTGTTCCCAGTCCTAGAATTTTCCTTTCTTGATTGACTCACCCCATTGCTCTTGGCCCCTGGCAAGAAAGGCAGTCCTAGCTAGAGCTTACGGCAGAGCAAAGGTGCTCAGCTGACAGCCAGAAAGGAAAGGAGCAGTCTCACTGAAATTTTCATTGCAGGGAGGACGTTTGCACCCCAGAGAGCCATGATGTCAGGATTTGTATTGGTTTGGGTTTGGTGTTTTGCTTTCTGGTAAGGTGATTTGTTGTTCACAGGCGGAGTCTCAGACTCACAATCCTCCTGCCTTAGCCTCTCAGGTTCTAAGAGTGATTACAGGTGAGACTTGTCCTGCTCAGGATAGCTCTTGAATAGCCACCTGGGGTGTCACGGGCCTGGAAGTCACTTGTTGAGGTGTCCAAATCAAATGAACAGTATTATTAGAGTATATATATATCCCCATGGCTACTGCGTTAATATCAGCCCCAAGGAAAGTCAATACTCCCTCATCATCTTCTCCCAGCTCCTGATAAATAATCATCTTTCTGTATAACATTCATATTTATATAGTTGCTTAGATATTTTGGTTTGTCTCTTTACCACGCTGTAAGTATAATAATGAGAACAAAGGGAAATTCCAGGCCGTATCAGACATTAATAAATATTCTGTGCCATAAACTCGTGGATTCTATAAAGACAACAGTTTTGGAATTTGCTGTGAATTGTAATGGAAGGAGAGCCCGGTCCTCCCGTGTTCCTCGCAGTTATCCACCAGATCTGTTGGGGCATTTGAGAGCCATATTGCCAGGGAGGGTAATAGATTTATTACGTGTTATACTCCAACACCAAGCGAAGTACAGTTTCCATCTGTATATTTTCTTTCACTTAAAGAACAATTTTACCTTGACTTCAATGTTCACTAGGACTATTGTAAACGGGGCTACTTTTCCTTTACATTTTTCCATAGAATACCCCTGGTGCTTTCCTCAGGGCATAAAACTAGATCATGAATGAATATCACGTCACTCTAATGAGTGAGCCATTTTCTAGTTATATTCCGTACTTCTTGTATTCTATGATGAGGGTTGAATTTAGACTCCCCCGTCTGTCCCCTAGGCTATTGAAGGGTAAAAGTGCTCTTTTCACGAGTTGTTTTCAGAGCTTGTCTCCTCGGGTTCTTTTCCGTGCAGTGCTGGTGGGAGCCTGGGCTGCCCTGGGCAGGGAACCGTTGGCCCGCTGGGCACAAGGCACTCGAGGCTCCTTCCCGTCTCAGCACAGGGGCACACGCCATGATATTCTTGCAGACGGTAAAGCGGTGAAAAGGATCGGCAAGACAGAAATCTGAAAACCCCACAGGGCCCCCAAGAGGCAGGGGGGTTCGTCTCAAGGGCCAGCCCACGTGGTGGCTGGAGACGACGCCCACTACCCACATGCAGAAAGGCCCTGTGAGGAGCATCCTGAAACGTGAGGCTTGAACTGTGGTGTTCTCCGCCTGAAATCCCTGTTGTTGTTGTTGTTGTTGTTGCTTTTTGTCAGTTGCGGGGTTTGAACTCAGGGCCTGGTCTCTGTTCCTGAGCCCCCTGTTGCTCAAGGCTGGGGCGCTAGCACTTGAGCCACAGCACCACTTCTGGCTTTTTCTGAGTAGATTGTTGGAGATCACTGTGATCCTCCCATCTCAGCCTCCTCAGTAGCTAGGATTACAGGTGTGAGCCCATCTTTGGGCAAGTGCAGTCGTCGTTGTTTCATGGAAAGTGCCCCCTGCTCTGGCCTTTGTGGTTGTTTGTGTTTTCCTCTCACTGTGCGAGGATGGACAGGATCATCTAAGGTAAGAGAGTAAGGGTCACTCTCCCAGGGAAAATTCTGCAAGGCCTTTGGATAAAGAGCAAGGACATAATTAAAAGGAGGAAAACACTTTACATTGCATCCATAATTCCTTCCCTTGTAATAGAGGCGATTCTATCTTTATCTGCCGCTTGGCTTCCCAAAGCCTCAAGGCAGACATCTGAGCTAGGGCCAGGTTCTGAACCTTATCACGGAGAGCCAAAGCCTTAGCCTTGGGCGGGAAGGGAGGGGTGAAGATTAACTCTTCAAAATAGCTTCCCTTAGAGCGGCAGAATGAGCATGGAGTATTGCTCTCTGTGTTCTCACATGGACTGAAGATCCATTGCTCTATTTTCCCCACAGTTTCCAAGCGTCTGTCTCCTTTCAAAGGAGAACGGCATCATCCTTCATTAGAGCTCTTGCGAGGGAGCTTGGAGTCTGCGGTGCCGCAGAGTCCTCACTGAGAGGACCGAGCACCTCCTACCCCATCTCCGGTTTTCTTTCCAGATGACTGACATAAGGTGAGGGAGGACGAGGGAATCAATCCCATCTCAAGTGTTGGAGCACTATGGCTCTACCTCCATGACAGCCACACAGGTGATCAAACTTTATTATGGCAGTAACAACACAGCAGCTACCTTTATCGGACAGATTCTTCACATAAATGTCCAATAAAATTAGGTAATCTGAGGACGAAAAGGATGTTCAATGGATGAAGGCAATGTTCTGATCTGGAAGCAAATGGGAGTGGTCAGATGGGTGTATACAGTTCAGCCCACTTGCGGCCTTCATTCCACAGTGCCACACACATCCCGATTTTCTTCTGGAACAAGTACAGTTGAATGTGATCTCCTCTGGTCAGCTTAGCTCTGTAAAGCAGCCGTTCTGAATGTGGCTTTCTTCAGCTGATCGCGACCCTCACTGAAGTCGTGGTCACAGGGCCCGGAGATGTGCATCCACAATCTAACCCTGACAGGGAGAGTCGCTGCGTGGCCTCTGGACATTGGGCCAGTCAGCCTGATACTGGGGGGGGGGGGGGACAACAGAACCTCCACATGCAGGCATCCACCCTCGGGAGCTCACCCCGACGGCCTCAAGAACTCTCAACCTGTTAGGAGCCAGGGACCGCTGGCTCAGGCTGGTATTCCCGTGCACTCAGGAGGCTGAGAGGCGAGGAACGCAGTTGGAGGCCAGCTTGTGTAGATAAACTTCAGGGACTCTTATTCCCCGTTAAACATGAAGCCAACAAACGAACACAGAAACGGAACTGTGGCTCCAGTGGTAAAGCACCAGCCTGAGCAAAAGTAGTCAGGGACAGCCCTCAGGCCCTGAGTTCGAGCCCCAGGACTGGTATGTGCACATGTGTATGCTAGCGCACGTGCATGTGTGCACGCACTCACACATAGGCACACCCATATACATGTACAAGCACCTGCTAATCCGTCAAACACACAAAGAGTGGGCTGTGGCCTGTGACTGGCCGGTGGTGGTAGTGCATGGTAGCCTGGTCCCTCTGCGTCCCAGACCTGGTGGCAGGCTGTGAGTGTTGGCAGGTGCTCACCTGCCTCTGTCCCAGGAAAGGTTTGTTTTTAAAGTAACTATGTTCTAACTATGAGCTCACGTGCGTCACATTGGTATTGAGATGACCCAGTTAATGTCACTATGACTGCATAATACACACTTGTTAGCATTTGTCTGTGGCAAGTGTTCAGTGACCGTGGAATCCGTGGCAAGTCCCCCCCGGGGGCCTGTGACACCACAAGCTGGCAGGGCTCAGTTCCATGTGATTTGTGTTAGCATTATCCGTCTCCCTGAGACAACGCTGAGGGGCAGGGATCAGTGTCCTCGTTTCATGGAAAGTGTGAGTGACTTGTGTAGGCTAGATCACGGGAGCGAGGTGGATATGTAATTTAACTCAGAACATTGGAGCTGTAAGAGTGTTTCACCATGTCTTCGCCGACCAAAACGGAGCCATTTTTGCATCCTACATTAAATGCTCTGCCCTCTTCTTTTGTGCAGGGAAAAGAGACCATCTGCTTCCCTAATGATGAGCCATGCTACTTGAGGGCCTTATATTTTGAGCATTTTAGACTGTTCAGCAGAGGGCCATCAGATTTACCCAAGAAAAGTCAGACAGTGTTTCAGTATATGGCATGTTCGAGACATACTTGTATTAAAACTTGCCCAAAGTTCAAAGCACTGGCAGGCAAAATTGTAGGCATTTATCATGTAAAATGATATGTATTGATCATGTTAACCCAATTTCTGCAAGTATATGTACATGGTAGAATGGCCATTTCTAACTAATTAACAAATGCATTTCCTCACAGTCATCATTTCTTCGGAGGAAAAATAACATTTTTAGCGGTATTGTTATCATTTTGTAATCATTACTGTCCCTAATCATATATAATTATTGTCATGTATATAATGAAGATATAACTATCATCATTAGCTCTAACCCCACCACAGAGCTCTTGAATTTATTCCTCCTATCTAATTACAATCTTGCATGCTTTGCCCAGCATTCCTCCAGTTTCATTCCCTACCACAGAACCCTCGGTAGCCTTCACTCTGTGTTTTCTATGAAACGCCATGAGACGTGGCTCACAGTTGGTGGCGCGTCCTGACTCTGTTCCTCACAACACAGTTCTGAAGTCTATGGAGCGGGAGAGAGAGGGTTTCCATCTCCTCGTAGTTCCATTGACTGGATTCACTGAAGTTAAAAACTCAGAATTTCTTTGTCTTTCTTCTGGGGGGAGAACCCAGATGCCACGTTGCGAGCAACCCCTAACAATTAGACAACAACATGGTGTGGGGTGGGGGCGGGGAGTTCATCAGAGACTCATCTTGTCCCTCTTAAGACACAAAATACCTGCACCCCAATACCGATGTCAGTCAAATCACTGCTTTTTGGATTGTTTTCTCTGAACTTAAAGCTATGGGAGAGGAAACACTTTCTTAAAAAACCACAACTATTCCATGTGTACCTTGAGAACCCTGGAGACTTGCACCAAGCCCTGCTCTTCCCCTGACCTCCGCAGCACCCGGGATTCCAAGGTCCCACATCTTTATTCTCAGTGCTTTGTTGGACACACAGACGTTTCCCCCATTTACACAGACACAGACAGCTCGAAAACGTCACTTCTGACACATTGGCCACATGACGGACGTGCTCTCAATCAATGGAAGACACCAGGAACTAGTAAAGACATTTTTCTTCCTAAATTCCCAGTTTGTCCTATAGAATCAATATGGTTCTGGAGCCTCCTCTCTTCAACTCGAGAGCAGAAGTGAGGACAGAAAAAGTCTGGACAGAGAGCTTAATAATTTCTTCCCCCCACTAAAAACTGTAATTAATTTTACATAATCATATCCCATGAAGCAAACACTGAAAGATGACAAAAGTATAAGAAGCCATGTGCATTTGTGAAAGAACATTTTAAAACAAAAACGTACCCCGACAAGTAAAATAAAACTGCTATTTTTACCCACAATTTATTCAAACTAATTTTGTGAAAAAACGAAGCCCTAAAACCAATGACAAAATGAGTAGAAAGAAATAAATTTACTCTTCATGTTTTGTATGTCCTTTATCACAAATATGGCCTTTCTTGTCTTCTTAAATAACCAAGGGACTATGGCAGTAAAGCCCAGTGTAACAGCAGAGAAAGCAGAGGCCTGGCACAGATGAGGCCTTGGAGTTGCCCTGCAGGTTTTTACCCTGGTGTGGAGATGAGAGAAAAATGCAAATGAGAGATTTAACAGGATCCATGGAAAGGAAGATGACATTTGCTTACAGAATAGAGGATTTGTCACATTTAAGGGGCTGAGTTAGTTACGGCTCCCTAAGGCAGTGCTTGGCATGCTGGAACAGTCAGAAACATGAAGTGGCTTAGAACTGGACCATCTAGGGCTGGGGATATGGCCTAGTGGCAAGAGTGCTTGCCTCGTATACATGAGGCCCTGGGTTCAATTCCCCAGTACCATATATACAGAAAATGGCCAGAAGTGGCGCTGTGGCTCAAGTGGCAGAGTGCTAGCCTTGAGCAAAAAGAAGCCAGGGACAGTGCTGAGGCCCAGAGTTCAAGCCCCAGGACTGGCCAAAAAAATAAAAAAGAACTGGACCACCTTGGGTCTGATTATAAATATCTTAGGATGCTACATGGTAGTGTTGGCCCAGCAAATACTCAATACACTTCCTCAGACCAGGAGTAGTAACTCATTACAGTAATCTCACCTACGTAGTAACAAAGATCGAGGAGAAAGGTAATTGCAGGAGAGTCCTGGGAAAGTACTCGAGACTGATGAGAAAAATAATGAGATAGATAGATAGATAGATAGATACATGGATGATAGGTAAATAGATAATAGATAGATGGATGACATGATAGATGGATGAATGGTAGATAAATACATTTTCTTTCCTGTTAATTATATATTATCAATCCTTGTTTTATTTTCTGTAATTTCCCCTTGATTATGTTTTAAATATTTTCTACTCATTTAGCCCTTACTGCTCAACTTTGATTGTGGGCTTCCAGTGGTTTCTTTAGTTCTGCAGATATTCCACCTAGGTTCAGACAGTAGAAAGGGAACAGCTGTAGCCTTACCAGATCAATATGAATTAAATTTTATAGAATTCAACATCTTACTTAACGATTTTTTAAGAAAGTGAAGTATCAATTTGAAGTTTTAAATAAATATTCTTGATCTCAACAAACTTTACCTGTGTAATTTCCTCTCAAAACTCTAATTATTTTTAAATCATGCATCTGTACATAGACAAAGCCTTCAATTATTGATTATACTCAGGAGATGGATGTAGAATCATGCATTATTTTTCTCTTACTAATTCATACCTTGTATTTATTTTTACTTCACACTTGATATATTTTATCGTCACGGTTGATTAAACATTTTGACATGAAGGAAATAATTTCTAGCTAATTGAAAGCATTCCAGTACATTTCTTCTCAGGAAACTTTTACTAGACAGACTCCCTCTTCATAGGGAAAGTGAAGTAAAAATTAACAACCCATACTTCTAGAGAAACAAGGAAGTTGCAAGGTTAGCTGACACAATTAGGATAGGTAAAAGACTGAAGATAATTCAAACAGCACATAATGTTGGAAAGTCCAGAGATCCTTTTTGTTATTGTTGTTTATTTGGTTTTGGTGATATTTTGGTTTTGAACTCAGGTCTTTATGCTTGCTAGGCATGTATTCTACCACTAAGCAATGTCTCCAATCCTCACAGATTCCTGATGCATAAATTTTAAATGTGCAGTAGATAATTCCATCACTAATCATAAAAATAGATGACTTGAATCAATCATATTTCTGTTTTGCAACATTTTGTACTATATTAGAAGATTATGTACTAGAAATTCTTTTTGAATATTACAAGTATTTCTTGGAACAAAGTATTAATGTGTCTAAATGTGTGTGTGCAGGAGTTTAACCTTTCTAACATTGTTATCAGAATAAATGATAATGTACAATTAATCAGATTTAGTGGCGTAAATATAATAAATTTCCTCAAGACAGTCAAAATAGTGACTTCAGTGAAACAGATGCTCTTAACTTACTCATCATTTAGATTTCATATTAAATACAGAGATAATATGCATGTATCAATATAGAGAAAGATTGTCTGGTGCCATTTATCAGGACCCGCCCCCACCCCGCACAGGACCAGTCACATCTGGCTTTTTCTCACTGGTGAAAAGATGTCAGCAAGTGGACCCACTCTATTGAGACTATAGAAGAGAACTTGGTATTACTTAAACACTTCGAGTGTTATAGTCTTCAAATAGAACGGCACAAAAAGCTATAAGTATCTCATGAACAATGATTTTCCTTTGAAGAGTAATCTTCAAGCTTTCTGATTCAGTATTGCCTTAGAATCCTTTCCAAAAACATAAGCTACCCCACTCGAACACATTTAATTGACTTAAATGCCAGACTTAAAATGTATACACGTATCTTGTGTGGCTCATAGGCAGCAAATTTGGAAAATTGGGAGCCCTGACCATCAAATTACTTTTTCCTTGCTTGTTGGATCATATTTGTTTTAAATGTAAACAGTTATTTTAAAAACCAATGTAACTGGAGTAATAAGACATTGCTTTACGCCAAAAAAACACCTATTGGAGATGTTTTGTGTGGAAGCTAGAAACCGCTAGATGATGCTTTCTGCCTAGCAGAGGCGGGAAAAGTTGATTTCTGTCTTCTAATTTAGGACGTCGCTGGTCTTGAATTAGGAAGTTCTTCACATCTGGAAAGAATGCACACAGGGTGCTGGGAGAGGGACACCAGCTCCTGGTGAATGAATGGCAGGGCCCGGGCAGCAGGCCCGTCCAGCCACAGACACAGGAACAAATAGATATTATCTGAGCACCTTTGAACCCTGGGAGCCAGAGGACTTGGGAATTGTGTGGTAGCTTTTCTGTAAGGATGAACCAACTTCCCAGCGTAGCTAGATCCTGCAGAGCAAGGCCGTGAGAAAGCAGCCGCCTTGTTTGATTGGAGTAATTCCTTAGTGTTCCCTCAAGTGATATCCTTCTATGGGTAACATTTTCAGTAGTAGTAAATTTTATGTTTCATCGACATTGGCTGACATATTTTTACAAACAGAAACTTGATTAAATATTTGATGCCTCATTTTCATAAGAGAAAAAAAAGTCTTGGTGGCTCCCCTTTATTAACCAACTTCCACAATCACAAGTTGCTAGCCTCTAAAAGATGATCAGTGGTGAGATCTTCAGTACTGTTGACTGATGTGTTAAAAGAAGTTTAATGTAAGTGAATGAATGTTATTGTAATTAGTGAGGTACTTATGCTCGTCAGCTCTGGGTACTTTTGTTCTATTTTTAGTGGGGTTTATTTGGATATTGTTATAAATCTATATGATGTATTTTGGTCCTATTCCTCCCTCATGGCTCCTCCTAGCTCACCAGTCTCCCCACTTCCTGAATGCCCCCCCTTACTAATGGCGGAGCATTTCCCTAGCTAAGCTTCCTAATTAGCAGGGCTTTTAATCGTGGAGAATGTTGAATTTTGTCAAAGGCTTTTTCTGCATAACAAGATGATAACATGCTTCCCATTCTTGATTCTTGCTTGTTTTAGATCCGTTTAAGTGATTGATAACTTCTTTGTTCCCTTTTGGTAGGTCTTAATTGCCTGTCAATTTACTCTGTTTCAGATGTTCAAGCTTCTTGGGATAAAAGTTTTTGCGTATTTAATGATCCTTTCGATTTCAGTGATATCCGTTGTGCTTCCCCCCTTTTCAGTTCTAGTTTCATTAATTTGGTTCTTCTCTTCCTTTTGGTTAGCTTAGGAGAGGGACTGTCAAAAGTTACAGATGGTGAAGTCTAAAATTAAAGATGTGATTTTTTTTTCCCCTCAGGAAATTCTGAGAGAGAATCTTTCTCTTCCTGTTTCTCTGTTCACAACAGTGCCTCCCTCCCTTGCTCTGTCTTTGTCTTTCATTTCCTTTCTCTATCTCTCTCTGCTCAGTTTCTCTGACAAACACATTCAATAGAGCTACACATTGCTTTCTTCAATTTTCTCCTTTCTAAACTGGGACTATCTCTAATTATTATTCTATGCTTGACCATCTGTTGTATTTTAGAAAAAGGTAATTTAGCTTTTACATTATTTTATACATGGAAAGGAATCTGTAGATCTCACTTATGGTTTTAATGATTTACATAAGACTTGCAATTTTTGACATGAATACATAGATAAAATACTAGCTCCTGAAATGGTGCAGAAAGTCTAAAAATAATCAGAGGAGTGAACTATATTTCCCACTTAATTTGAAGGGGAATCTTTGTGGCCTGAAGGCTGACTACCATGAGCTGAATGGCAGCACTAGAAGATGGTTGTGTCTTATTCAGGTGGAGAAAGGGAGTACACAGAGGCGTCCCTTCTTCCTGCTCCTGAGTGAAGAGCCCCTTCTTCCCAGGGAGGAGTCATGGGCATGGTTGGGAATCAGCCAAGGAGGCGCAATGCCCACTCCGGTGCTGCAGGACCTGAAGATAATAATTGCTATCTGTAAGTGCCACCATTAAGACAAGGTGTTAAAACAGCCCTAGGAAATCAACATGGGTTGTCCCCTCTTCTTATGGCGTGAGAAACTCAATTCCGAAGGGTAGGCAAAGACTCTTGTCCGTATTCCACAGGCATGTCTATCCATTCAGCAGTCATAGAAAGACCAATAGTGCCAGAAAACTCTGATAACTGAAAATGGGTCACAGTGTGTGTGTTTTCTTATTTTGCCTTTCTTTTTGTGTGTATATCTGTGTTTGCATTTATATTTGGGTACGTACACATATGTTACATATACAAACAGAGATCTACACTTAGTGTTTGTTTTCTGCAAGTGTGGTGCAGAATGAAGATGTAGGCAACTTGTTTTGAAACAACAGAAAGATTCCTTTCTCTGTGGCCGTGAATCCAATGTGACAAATGCAGACAATCCCCACACTTACAGGCATGTGAATAGACAGTCATGTCTTTGCATTTAATGTTCACGGAGGTTATGCCACAAAAACAATAACTAAAATAATTAATCATTAAGCTTGCAATGAGAGAGAAAAGCCTGTTGAGGACAATATGGAAAACATAGTTCTCTAAATAGAACTTGTTTTGCAGATCTGACTTTGAACCTGCATAAATAATTCACTTAAGCTTCAACCAGAGAAACTTTTTTAAAAAGATAATTACTGAAGAAAGATAGCGCCGATAGAATAGGGAGGCACCCCGACTCGCTCCAACGGCATAGTGAGCTGGGAACCCCAACACCCAACACCCCATCAAGAACCCAGCAAAACCAGCAGCCAGAAGCAGTGGAGAAACGCAGGAAAACAAAAAGGAGCAAAAAAGAAGAACCGAAAACCTACACGGAGCCGGAGATTCACCGGGGCACCCTCCCCCCTCCAGCCGACCCTGGCCCAAACAGGGTCAGGCTGGGAAAGGGGAACCCGGCGATCGGCAGACAGGCTGCCTGGAGCGCAGAATTCATATAGGGGGAGACCCCACGGACACAAGGCAGGGTGCGGACCAAGACACACCGGCAGCGACGAGAAGTTCGGGTCCACACCGGGTTTGGACAAGGGAACCCAGTGCGGCAGAAATCGGGAACCAGGGAAGCCACCAGGACACTTAGCCAACCCCTGGAGGGCCAACGGCTGCGCAGGACACACACACCAAGCAGCAAAAGTGAGTGCCCTCCCTCCCCCCTCCCCCACCCCTGAGGGAACAAAGAACCCACAAATCAGGCGGGGAAGCTCCCATCAGGCGCTGGGAAGTCAGTTTAGCAGGGGAAGGGCTCAGCAGCACCAACACCCCACAGGTTCCTGAACTGGCAGAACCGGCCCCGCCCCCTTCCCAACAGGGGCCAGGAGACGGCCGGTTGTGCAAACCCCACCCGAGGCGCCTGGACCTCGCAGACTCTTACAACTAAAACCACAGGCGCTGGTGGGCAATACCAGCCCAGCAGGGTCACTTGAGCCTGATCACGTCCCCCCTCCTCACAGCGGAGGTGAGGTCTGAAGGTGCCAAGCCACACCCGGACAGTCGATCCCACTGGGCCCCACACGTACCCCCCCCCCCAACGGACTTGTGGGAGGGCGCAAGCACAACCCAACAACCAAGGACTTGCTCTGGGAGGCATATCCCGCCGAAGTGCCTGTTGCACTGGACGCACAGCGCACAGGAGGGCGGAGCCCCCGGCGACAGCGCCCGCTCTGGTAGGCGTACCCTGCACTGGTGGGCGGGGACACAGCGACAGCACCTGCTGCCGTAGACAAGTCTACACAGGAGGGAGGGAGGAGCTACAAACCAAACCTGAGAAGCCATCCAGATCTCCAGATGCGCAAATCACAAAGAAACATAACTCAGTTCATCAAAGGGCAAGCCAACTCGCCAGCTCCAAAAAGCAGCACGACTGAAGAAGAGATGGAGACTAAAAAAGCAAATGAGGCCATGTTAACAGGAATGATCGAAAGCGTCAGAAATGAAATCAGAAAACAATTCCAGGAATTTAGAGCGGAAATCTGGAAGGACACCCAGGAAGCCAAGAAAGAAATGGAAGCAAAACTGGATACAATGCAAACCTGCTTTAAAGAAATGGAAGCAAAAATGGATACAATGCAAGCTGCCTTTAAAGAAAATCTCCACATCCTAAGAATTGAAATGCATGAAAAAATAGATTTAAAATACAACTCTTTAAAGGAAGAAATCTCCACGATCAGAGCTGATATGACAACCATAAATAGCTCTCTGACATCCATAAACTCCGCAATTGAAACCATGACACAAAGAGCAGACCATATAGAATCCAGAATCTCTCGCCTGGATGATGAAGCAGCTGACAACAACCAGAAAATGACCACACTCCAAGAAAAGGTGAAGCTTCAGGGAAGACTAATCCAGGAACTAATGGACAAAGACAAGAGATATAATCTGCGCATAATTGGAATAGAAGAAGGAGCCGAATACCAGAGCAGAGGGCTTAATCATGTTCTCAATAAAGTTATTGCAGAAAACTTCCCCAGTCTCACAGGGGACCCCATCCAGGTAACCGAAGCCTATAGGACACCTGGCAGGCCAGACCCCAGGAAAGCCACCCCAAGGCACATAATATTCAAGACTACAGACCTCAAGATTAAAGAGCAAATTCTGAATTCAGCCAAAGCAAAGAAGGAAACTTTTTTCAATGGGAAGAGGATTCGAATAACATCCGACTTATCCACACAAACTTACCAAGCTCGAAGCGAGTGGAAGAACACCATCCAAGTACTCCAGAATAACAATTTACAACCTCGGATCAAATATCCAGCGAAATTGGAGTTCACATTCGAAGGGAGAACCAGATCTTTCCACACCAAAGAGGAGCTAAAGGAGTATGTGAATAAAAAACCAGCCCTACAGCGAATATTAAGAGGGGAACCCCACCCAACAGAGATCGTAAAAGACACACAGACAGAATCAGAAAGAAACTTCAATAGCCAAAGTCCAGCAGAAACACAAGCTCACTAAAGACAAGAAGAAAAAAAAAAAAAAAAGAAAAAACAGCCCACCAAGAAAATGGAAGGAGAAAAAACACCCTTATCCTTGATCTCTTTAAATATAAATGGTTTAAACTCCCCGATAAAGAGGAGCAGACTGGCAGAATGGATTCGCAAACAAAAAGTTGACATCTGCTGTCTACAAGAGACCCACCTTACAGCAAGGGACAAAAACAGGCTTCGAGTGAAAGGATGGGGCAAGATCTACCAAGCAAATGCATCCACCAAAACGGCAGGTGTAGCCATCCTAATCTCAGACAAGCTTGACTTCTCTTTAAAGTCCACTCAAAAAGACAAAGAAGGACACTACATATTAATACAAGGAAAAATCCAGAATCAAGAAATCACGGTGATAAATGTATACTCACCAAACAAAAGAGGCCCGACATATGTCAAGCAAATTCTCAAAGAATTACAGAGCAAGATAGACGCAAACACAATCATAGTGGGTGACTTTAATACTCCTCTCTCTCCAAGAGACAGACCCAACACCCAGAGGATTAGTAAGGGAGCTGAGGACCTAAATAACACCATTTCCCAAATGGATCTAACAGACCTATATAGAACCTTTCACCCTACAGAGACCCAATACACCGTCTTTTCAGCAGCCCATGGATCATATTCCAAAATAGACCACGTCATAGCCCACACAAAGAACCTCAGCAAATACAAAAGTATTGACGTCATCCCATGTATTATATCTGATCACAGTGGATTAAAGGTAACCCTCAACAACAAAGGATACCACAGAGCCTATACACACTCTTGGAGGCTAAACCCCACGCTGCTATCCAACACTTGGGCCACAGATCAAATTAAAGATGAAATCAACGAATTCATAAGCCACAATGACAAAGAAAACACATCACAAAGAAACCTATGGGACACAGCTAAGGCAGTACTGAGGGGCAAGATCATTGCACTCAGCACCCACATTAAAAGAATGGAAGCAGAGCAGGTGAATACCCTCACGATGAAACTAAAACAACTGGAGAAACAAGAAATGACAGAATCTAAAACGACTAGGAGGGGAGAGATCACAAAGATTAAAGAAGAGATAAATCTGATTGAAAATAGAAAGACCATTCAACAAATAAATAAGACTAAAAGCTGGTTCTTTGAGAAAATAAACAAAATTGACAGACCCCTTGCAAGACTTACAAAAAAAAGAAGAGAAGAGACTCATATTCGTAAAATCAGGGACTCCACAGGAAAAATTACAACAAGTACACACTATATTCAAACAATCATAAGGAGCTAATTCCAAAACCTCTACTCAGCAAAAAACAATAATTCTACAGAAATGGATCAATTCTTAGAGAAGTACAAACTGCCCAAACTGAACCAAGAAGAAATAAATCAGCTAAATAAACCAATAACTTACGGTGAGATACAGGAGGTAATCAAGAACCTCCCTACTAAGAAAAGCCCAGGCCCAGATGGATTTACCAACGAATTCTACAAAACCTTTAGTGAGGAGCTAATTCCAATACTCCTCAAACTCTTCCGCGAAATAGAAATGGAGGGAGAAATCCCAAACTCATTCTACGAAGCTAATATCATACTAATTCCCAAACCAGGCAAAGACCCAACAAAAAAAGAGAACTACAGACCAATATCACTAATGAACACAGATGCAAAGCTCCTCAATAAAATATTAGCTAATAGTATCCAGAAAGTGATCAAGAATATCATACATCATGACCAAGTAGGCTTCATCCCTCAGTCACAAGGATGGTTCAACATCCGTAAATCAATCAACGTAATTCACCACATAAACAGAACTAAAATCAAGAATCACATTGTTATCTCAGTCGATGCCCAAAAAGCCTTTGACAAAATACAACATCCATACCTATTAAAAGCTTTGGAGAGAACAGGAATAGATGGAACATTCCTCAAAACAATAAAAGCCATATACAACAGACCAACTGCTAATATCATATTAAATGGAGAGAAACTTAAGTCATTCCCCCTAAAATCAGGAACAAGACAAGGATGCCCACTCTCCCCACTTCTGTTCAACATAGTGCTGGAATCCCTAGCCATAGCAAGAAGGCAAGAGGAGGACATCAAAGGGATCCACATCGGCAAGGAAGAAATCAAGTTATCCCTATTCGCAGACGACATGATCTTGTATCTGAAGGACCCAAAAACCTCAGTACCCAAACTCCTACACCTAATAAACCAATTTGGCAAAGTAGCAGGATACAAAACCAACCCACAAAAGTCAGCAGCTTTTCTGTACACCAGCAATAGACAAACAGAAAAGGAAATTATGGAAACAATTCCATTTACAGTAGCCAAAAAAAGAATAAAGTACCTAGGGATCAACTTAACCAAGGACGTGACGGACCTATTCAATGAAAACTACAAAAATCTAATAAGGGAAATCAAAGAAGACACAGGAGATGGAAAGACCTCCCATGCTCATGGGTAGGCAGAATCAATATAGTGAAAATGGCCATATTGCCCAAATTGTTATACAAATTCAATGCAATACCTTTCAAAATCCCAGCCACATTCTTCACTGAAATAGAGAATCCAATCCATAAATTCATATGGAACAGCAAAAAACCTAGAATAGCCAAAGCAATTCTAGGCAAAAAAAGCAATGCAGGAGGTATCACAATACCTGACTTCAAGATCTACTACAAGGCCATCATAACAAAAACAGCATGGTATTGGTATAAAAACAGATCGGAAGACCAATGGATTAGAACTGAAGACCCAGAAATAAAACCGCACTCTTACAGCCAACTGATATTCGACAAAGGAGCTAAAGATATACAATGGAATAAATAGCCTCTTCATCTACTGGTGCTGGGAGAACTGGGCAGCCATATGCAGAAAACTCAAAGTAGACCCAAGCCTATCACCATGCACCAAGATCAACTCAAAATGGATCAAGGACCTCAACATCAGACCTGAATCCTTGAAACTACTGAAGGACAGAGTAGGAAAGACACTAGAACTTATAGGCACAGGAAGGAACTTCCTGAATAGAGTCCCAGGGGCACAACAAATAGGAGAAAGACTCGACAAATGGGACTACTACAAATTAAAAAGTTTCTGCACAGCTAAGGACATAGCCACCAAAATAGAAAGACAGCCAACGATATGGGAAAGGATATTTACCAGCACAGCAACAGACAAAGGCCTGATATCGGTCATCTACAGAGAACTCAAAAAACTAAGCCCCTCCAAGCCCAATAAACCTATTAGGAAATGGGCAAAAGAGCTAAAGAGAGTCTTCACAAGAGAAGATATAAAAATGGCAAAGAAACATATGAGGAAATGCTCAACATCCCTGCTAGTAAAGGAAATGCAAATAAAAACAACCCTGAGATACCACCTCACCCCAGTTAGAATGGCCTATACTCTGAACTCAGGAAACAACAAATGCTGGAGGGGCTGTGGGGAAAGAGGAACCCTTCTCCATTGTTGGTGGGAGTGCAAATTAGTACAACCACTTTGGAGAACAGTATGGAGGTTTCTCAAAAAGCTCAATATAGACCTACCTATGACCCAGCCATACCACTCCTAGGCATCTATCCTAAACAGCAAAATCCAAGATATCAAAAAGGCATTTGTACTACCATGTTTATCGCGGCACAATTCACAATAGCTAAAATATGGAAACAACCCAGATGCCCCTCCACAGACGAATGGATCCAAAAAATATGGTACTTATACACAATGGAATACTACATAGCGATTAGGAATGGTGAAATATTGTTATTTGCAGGGAAATGGTCGGAACTCGAACAAATAATGTTGAGTGAGACAAGCCTAGAACACAGAAAACAAAGGGGCATGATCTCCCTGATATATGACTGTTAACAACGGGAGACGGAGAGACAGTAGAGACCAAGTCTGTGAATACTGTGTATGTTCTTGATACATTGTATATTGCATATATGTCAACCTGACCTAGACAAGGGATAGAAAAACAGGTTGTAAGATATCATAAGAAATGTACACACTGCCCTACTATGTAACTGCACCCTCTTTGCACAACACCTTGTAAAAAAATTTATGTCCAATTAATAAAAAAATAAAAATAAAAATAAAAAAATAAAAAATAAATAAAAAGATATTTACTGCACTTCAGAGACAAAATGAAACTTGAATCTGTCTTGAGTTATATTTTACCTCACTTATTTCTAAATAAGTGAAAACCTGCTACTAACACTTTCTGGTATTTTATGAACAATAGAATCTAAATTCTTAAGGGGGACTAGGAGAGAATGAGGGAACAAAGACACCATACAAAAGGAAATGTGCTCATTACCTGACTCATATAATTGTAATCCCTCCGTACATCATCTCTATAATAACAATAAAGTGAATTAATTTTAAAAAAGAATCTAAATTCTTTGATAGAAATACTTAGCATATTTTTCTGAGCTGCGATAGTTTGTCATTATACAAAGTTTATTACAATCACTTAATTCTCTATTTGTTCCTCCCTATTCTTTTGCTCTTATGAATGACAAATTTGTCTTTGGGAATATTTTTTTTCAAATGTATCCTTTTTTACAGATTCCCAGAAGGGAAATCACTAAACTAAAAGATTTTCCCTTGTGCAATTTTCCCAGAGAACTGTCAAACAGGTTCCTTCCAAGAGTGTGCTTGACTTGTCTCAACAGCTAAATATTGGGCAAACTTTTGGACTTGTCCATCTGTAAAATGGAAATCACAGCACCAGTAGCAATCGAACCTTTGTCCCTGTGAGTGAGGCTTTGCCACTTTCCGCATGGTTAAATATGTGTATGTTTATGGCTAAACGTGTGTGCCCTCGATGTTCTGCACACTCTGGGGTCTCTGTCATCGTCTCAAGCCGTTCTTCTCTATTTTTAGGAGGTCCCTAGACAGGAAAGGTTTCTTTTTGTTGTAGTATGATGGAAGTGGTGCTGTGGCTCAAAGTGGTCGAGCACCAGCCTTAAGTGAAGAAAGCTCAGAGATAGTGTCCAAGCCCTGAGTTCAAGCCCCACAACTGATAAGAGAGAAACCTTATTTAATCAGTTGCAATGAGAACTACAAACCAAATTTATATATTGTGGATCCTATTGTTGAAGGTTTATTTATATCAGAGTAAAATTTACCCATCTTCCCCTTTTGCAACCTGGATTTTGAATTGCCAATAAGGAAAGAAATATATTACTCTACTACCAACTTACAAATTTATCTATTGCTTGAACATTTTAGATTATTTAGTCTTATTTTGGATACTTACATATTTCCATTAAAATTCTATTCATATTTTTCTTTTTCTATTCTTTGGTAAATATTGGTCAAATTTGCTTTAAAAGACTAATTTGTAAAGACTGGTTAATAATGATTTCAACACAAATATATTTTGTCACAGATATAATAAGCCAAGTCCATTGATACTATATTTCCACATACAACTTAGTCATAAATTATTGGTATTGATTTTTTTGTGACTGGACAAAAATCATATTCTTGGCGTTTTCATTATTAACTTTGGGAAATGTGTTTGAATTACTCCTTGCTGTTTCCTTTCAAGTCTTTTCTTGTGGGTGTGTGGCTATTCTTGCTTGTTTATTCTTCAAACTGGTCCTTATGATGAAATTGTTTAGATAGATAAATCAATGAAAATAAAAGCTTAATGACATTCTTTGTGGTCCTGCACAAAATTAACCCGGGAAGCACTGAGATCTTGATAATGTTTCATCCTCCTATTCCTGAGTAATAATACCATTTGTTCTTTCTTTAAGCTAATTCTGCATTCTTAGATGTTAAAAATGATATTGTCTATAATGATTTTGAATATGCTTCTTTAAAATTATGGTCTAACAACGTACACTGTCTTTTTGTTGTAGTTTTCTGAACTGTTGCTGCCCAAGTGTGTCCCAACCCACACAGACTCAGAGTTCATGGAGTTGGACCTGCTTTTATTGTGTACATTGGCTAAGTTTGTGCTGTTTATTTTTATGATATCAATTATGAGAGACAGCTCACATTGTTGTTCATCATATTAAATGGTTCTTTAAAATCTGTATTACTCTAATATGATGTTTCTGTTTACAAGCAGGTGAACCACATCTTACTAGAGAAGAAATATAATGTATGCAGCCATCCCTCTTCAACTTTACTAGTCACGCAAGGCAGCACCAACAGAGTATTATAAACAGCAGATTGGTTGAATTTGACCCAACATTTCAGTGCTGTCTGGATGTCAGAGATGATAGACCATTTCTGGACTGGCTGCCATTGTGACTCAGTTTGTAACGTGAGCTCCGGCTAAGCTCAATCACACCACGAGAGTTCCACCACAGGCCCGGGGGGACTCAGGGCCGCTGTCTGGGAGTGGATGTGAAGCCTGGTCCCTGGCATGGTCCTGGTCAGCCCAGTCCCTCTCCTGGCATGGCCGGTGTGCACAGCTCCGTGGGGAAGCTTCATGCTAGCTGAGCAGGGCCGCAGTGTCTCAAGGAGACGTCAGTCGCCAAGCTTTCCAGTCACAGGTGGGGAGCTTTCTCCTGGAGATGTGAGATTCCTCTGCTAGGCCGGTGCGTGTGAACGGCAGCCACGTAGGGTAGATGACTGTGAACAGCAGCGGCTTACACACGTCAGTGCGATTCTCTCTACACATAAAGAAACCCAGAGCAAGTCAGCTGTGACCATCCCTTTCTTCCACCCTGTTCTTCTCGGCGCCTGGCTTCCATGCCCGTGGCCACGTTTCTGTTGGAGGATGGAGGATGTGCACTAGAGATCTTGATTTGGGAGGGGGAAAGATGGGGAAAGGAAGAATGGACCTGAAACAGGGACAGTGCTCGCTCAGTTAGCACGCCATTGAAAAATGTTCTCAGAAAATGTAATGAGGGGCTGTCGCTTACATCTCATTCACACCTCCAGGTAAAGGAGACTTCTACATGCAGGTGTATGTTGTGATCTTTAAAAAAAAAAAATCTGAAACCTTGCTATCATGAAATAGAATCACCCTGCTGTTTCTAAGGAGGGGGGAGAGAGCAGAATGGAGAGGTCATCTACCTTCTCCTTCTCAAGCCCACACTGCATCCATTCACCTTCAGTGTTCTTGTCCCTTTTTTAGTCTGCATAGGAGGAACCAGTCTCGTAATACTTGCAAGTTAAATTTCAACAATAGCATTTCCACAGCTTTTATTGCATTTTTCACACAACTACAGGAGCCATTATTATTCAACTGTCTTTAACAAATACAAGACAGAGCAAACAGTAGTAACAGAAGTGTTTGTTGCTTGAATGGGAGACTAGTCATCTGGACACATAATAGAGCTATTGCTATTTAAATCCTCATAAAAGGAAAATCCTTTGTCTCTAGCTTGTCTGGGAATCCTACTGCATCTTGTGTAGGCAATCTTTGCAGCAGCCATGCAAAGCCCAAGACCAGTTGGATCAAGACAAATGTAGCCATTCTTGTTAAGTAGGGCCTGCTGGCGGGGTGTTGGGGTGTGTGTAGGGTGGGGGGTTATGCATTGCCATGGTGCGATGATGTATTTGTATTTCTGCAACATCGTGTAACCATTCCATTATAAATGATCTCCCCCACCGGGCCCTGCGGCCTGTAGAGCTTCATATTTCTTGCAGGCACAGGGCCGGCAGGAGGCCAGCTGCCAGGACGGGCTGACCCTGTCCACCGGCCCAGCCTACGCCAGGCTCCATCTCCATCAACGCCCTAATAGCCACAGTGTTAGCCAGCACCAGTGACTCCTTGTTACAGCGCCGGCTCGAAAAATAACAGCCGTCCATCAGCTTTAGCGTGGGGGGGGGGGGGAAGAAGGGAATTTCATCCCAAGTAAGACTCTCCGAGGGCTGGGGCGATGGCGCGGGCTCACTGGCCCAGGGGCCGCCATCGGTCTTCACCCCTGCAGCAAGCTGGGCTCCTCTGTCTCGCAGTCTCCCAAGGTCCTCATCAAAGGAGGGAGGCAGCAGCGATGATGTTCAAACGCTCACCAAGTGTCTTGAAACACACAAAGGAGCACTTAATGCTGTAGAATTGGAAGTCATGTATCATCACAGCTGCTTTATTGGTATTTTGTCGTTAGTATATGTGTCTTGCTTTTTTTTTTATTATTATTATTGTCCAATACTTGTGCAAAGGAGTTGTCCTATCTCCATTCGTCTGCCCCTCTCCTTAGCAATGACCATCGCCCATCAGGTCATACTTCAGTTTCTGGGTTTTTCATTTTGTTTAACTGTCTGTAAGCTGGCCATGGGGATTACACCATGAAAAGTCACTCACGTGCCATCTTCAGTCATTGACCATGTGTGTGAGGGATGTGTGGGTATGTGCATGTATATGGTGTTTGTGTCTCTGTGTGTGTGTTATGCATGCGTGTGTGGATTTGTAAGTGTCTTCGTGTATTTCTATTTCAGGTCTAATTTGCTCATGGGAGAGAAAACAGGCAACCATAGTCATTTCACTTACTATTCTCCAATTAACAGGACAGTATTCTTCCTGATGGATAAATACAATTTAAATTTATGTGTACATATCTACATAGTTACATTTCTGTATTCTATAGGCCATCTAAGTATCTAGCTGGCTGTATTTCTGTGTATTTACTGTATGTATCTCCATACCTGACTTGCGTGTAATCTATCTCTTCACCTTTCTCTCTTCTCCTCCATCTATACCATTGTCTCTCTGGGACGTGTCCTCACTTAGCAGTTGTGAGTAGTGCTGCCATGTAACCTGGAGGTTCAGGTCCCCCTGCTGTACCTGACTTTCATTCCTTCTGATCACACCCGGTCCACTGGAATGCAGGGCAGGTCTACTTCCCATCTTGAGGAATCTCCAAATTGCTTTCCACGGTGGTCGCACACCTTTACATTCCCACCAGGAGTGGATATGGTGCCTCTGCCCCCACCTCCACCTGCAGGATTTAACTGAGCATTTGCTGATGCCCAGTCTTCAAGGAGTAATATGGAATCTCAGTGCTGTTTAGGTTTGCATTTCCCGTATTTCCAGGGATGTTGAACATTTTCACATGTGCTTCTTGCCTGTTTTTACTTCTTCTGAGAAGTTTTGTTCATCTCTTTTGCCCACTTACTTACTGGGTTACTTGGTTATTACTTGCGTGGCAGTTTTGTTGTTGTTATTGTTATTGTTTGTTTTTTAATCTCTCTGTTTCCTGGCTGGAGGTATATAGCTGGCAGAGGTCTCTCGTTCTGTAAGCAGAGTAACGGTTTACTTCATCTGCAGAGAGTTTACAGCTAATACAATCTCATGTGCCAGTTCTGTCTCCTGGGCACTGCACCCACAGAGATCTGTTTAGGAAGGCCCTGCCTGTGCCAGTTCTAAGTTCCAGTCCCCGCTCCCAACCCCAGCATTTCAATGGAGACAGCTGGGCTTCTTTCCCTGTTGTATGCTTTTCATACCATTCTGGTCTCTCTCCCCACTGTCTGGCCAGGAACGCCGGCGTCACACTGAGACCCATCCTTGTCCTGTTGCTGTTTCAGAGGGAACGGTTTCCATTTCCCACCATTTGCCATCCAAAGCCTGTTCTATGTTGAAGTCTGATTCTCAGATTCCCAGCTTCCCCAGCTTTCATCACAAAAAAATGTTGGGTTTTGACAAAGGTTTTCTGCATCTATTGAGATAATCATATGATTCTTCTTCTCCATTATGTTTACATTCTGTATTATATTTGTTGATCATTTCTGCAAATCAAGTCTTTCATGATCTAGGATAAAAGTAATGTATTTGTGATGCACGCCTTCTTTCAGCTATTTGTTGAATTCAGTTAGCAGGGATTTTATTGATGTTTTGATCTGTTTTCATCAAATAGGTCAGTGATCTATAGTTTTCTCCATTTTATTTTTTGTTGCTGTGTTTCTGTCTAGTTTTTAGATGAATGTAAATGTTGTTTCATAGCATGAGTAAAGTAATGATCCTTCATTGTTTGTTTTATGGAAATTGTGAAGTATTGGTATTAATTCTACTTTAAAAGCCTTAGCCTGGAATGGGTGGCTTACATCTGTAATCCCAGGTAGTCAGAAGGCTAAGATCTGAGGATCATGGCTCAAATCTAACCTAGGAAGGAAACTCTATAAAGGTATCTGTTCTAATTAATTACCAAAAAGCCAGAACCAGAGGTATGATTCAAGTAGTAGAGAACCAACCTTGAGTAATAAAGCTAAAGGACAGTGCCCAGGTCCTGATTTTAAGCCTGTCCTGTGCATTCAAGTGCACACACACACACACACACACACACACACTTGACTTTGACTTACTCAAGTTCTGGATTATTCTTTGGAGATTCTTTAATTTCATTTCAGTCTCTTTGATTGTCATAGGTCTGTTGAAATGGTTTTCATCCTCTTGACTCTATTTTGATGGTTGAAATTATTTATACTTTCATCAATTTCTACTAGAATTTCCCAGTTGTTTGAGTGAGGGTTTCTAAAAACTTGTCATGTGCGTGCTCAGGATTTGTCTTCTATTTGCTGTGATGTCAATTTTCATCCCTAATTTTATTTATTGAGGTGATCTCTCTTTTCTATTTGGCTAGACTGGCTAAGAGTTTGTCAATATTGTTTATTTTTTTTTTATAGGATAAGCATTTCCTGTGTTGTTTTTCTGTGTGGATTTTTCAGTTTCTACTGCACTGAACTTTGCCCACCTACAGGTTTGAGTTTGAGTTATTCTTGTTTTTCTAGGAGCTGGAGGTGTATCATTGAGGTGTTGTATTTTGAGATCTATTTCACTGGGGTGAAATAGCTAGAACCCCCCCCCCTCCTGGTTCTGCATCCCAAATGTTCTGGTAGATTTTATTTTCATTTCCCATGGATTCGATGGACTTCCTTATTTCCTCCTTGTTCCCTCCCATGCCTCGGTCACCATTCAGCACGGTTTCCTCCCTCTTGCAGCTCCTGTGTTGGAGCTGGGTCTCCATGGAAGCTCTTGTCAGAGTCTGGCTTTGGGAAGCAGTGGGATCCTGAGGGGCCTCCATGAACCAGGCCAGGGTTGGACTTACAACTCCACGCTCTTGCTGGGAGTTGACGAAACCCTCTGGGCCTCCTGGAGAAAAAGGACCACCAGGAGAATGCCCCCAAGGAGGTGCCTTGTCCCTGGTCCCTTTCCAGGCAGAGATCTGTCCGCCTCCTGTCTGCCACATGGTAAGTATCTTTGTTCGATCACATGGTACAAACAGTTACCTGTGGGCTAAAAAAATGTGTCTTCCTTCCTGAAGCTGTTTATTACAGGGTTTTGTTTTGTTTTTTGCACAATGAGGAAAATGCTTACCAGCACAAACCACGAATTTAATCTCAGATTAGCATAGAACATTTCACAAATGAGTTCACATTGTCATTTATTCTGATGCCTAGCAAGGAAAGGGAGTTATTTTGAAGTTCAAAGGTCAACACGCAAATTTCCTTGGCATTTCAATACTTTGTTAGACTGACATTTTATTAAAAGGCTATTTGAAATAAGTCCTTTCTCTTTTTTTTTCTTTTTGCCAGTCTCAGAACTTGAACTCGGGTTCTAGGCCCTGTCCCTGAGCGATTTTGCTCAAGGCTGCTCAGAGGAAAAAAATGCAATAATCAATTTTATAAACCCCTGGCTAGGCTATGACATTCAGGTTTTTGTCAAACAGGTTCCTAGGCTGTTTTGATTGTATTTGTTTAGATATGATGAACATGAAAATTAGTAGGTTCTGAGTAAAGCCTCACTGTTTGATAAAGCTTTTCCGAGCGATTGAATCTCAAGAGAAAAAAAAAAATGAAGTCTCTCTAACCAGAAGGAATTCTACCTGTAGATGTTCTTTGAATTCATGAACACAGCACCAACTCTTCCCTCGTCTCCTGCATGCTGCCCTACCCTGCCCTGCAGATTTTGGACTTGACAGTCCCCATAATCTTATATGGTCATTTCTTACTCTAATCTGTCTTGTACACATGTCCCCACCTAATACACACCCTCAAGGCACAGCGCACAGCCCTAATCAGGGAATGAGCAGCACACATCCAGCTGAATTTCCACACCACTTTGGAACACTGACTGCCGTGTGTGCTCCACTGCCTTCCTTCATAGGGGGATGCCCACAGTTAGCTCCTACTTGTTCGGTATTGTTTCTTCACTGAGCACGTCAGGAAAACCTTGTCATCCAAGTGCACCAGTATGGAGATGGAGAGGATAGCACCTGCCTGGGCCTGACAAACTCCCTCTTTATCTGGACCTGATTTACATGCTCGGATCCTAGTCTTTCAATAGGTGCTATGCTTTGATGAGACAAGACCTCAGGAGAGAGAGAGTGGGAGTATTTTCTATGTTTCAGAAGATATAGATAGTCCTTACAATATTTCAAGTTATAATTTTTCAAATTTATGGTAGTGTGAAAAGGATATGCAGTCAGTAGACATTGTATTTCAGTTTCTGGATTTTTTCTCTTTCTTAGGCTGGTGATTTGCATGGTGATGCTCTCTAGCAAAGCTGGGTGGCAGCAGTGAAACACAACTTCCCGGCACTCCAACAACCAAGGGAGAGAAAACAGCCTACACCCTAGAGTACACTGTGGTGCCAAGGTAGGTTACTTAGTAGGTGAGGTGTGTGTGTGTGTGTGTGTGTGTGTGTGTACTAGGGCTTGAACTCAGAGAGCCTGGTTCCTGTCCCTTAGCTTTATCACTCAAGGCTAGCTCTCTCCTTGAGCCACAGCTCCACTTCTGGTGTTGTGCTGGCTAACTGGAGTTAAGAGTCTCACAGACCTTCCTGCCTGAGCTGGCTTCAAATTGTGATCCTCAGATCTCAGCTTCCTAAGTAGCTAGGGTTAAAGGCATGAAACACTAATACTTAACTAATTCATGGTTGATTAGTAGTATTTTCAACTTATGATGGTTTTGTTGACATGAAAACTCATGATATGAAATACAAACAATTTCTAGCTAGAGTGCTAATTTGCCTCTTCTTTCCCAAAACACCACAGAGTATTTAAAACGTTCTATGATTTTTTCATACAGAACATAGTACATTCCAGTAGACCTATCAAATCTGAGCTTAACAGAATCATTTCTGGTCTGAGTTTGGTTTATTTTAACCAGACCAGAGAATGAAGTCATTTCTCTTTATGATCCAGAGTCAAAAACTTTAGCAGGTTACATGCAGAACTTAAACTTTGATTTCTCTTTCCATACGTATGCCTTGCTATGACTGCTTGTACTAGGAGGATATGGTAGAGTTCATGGTGTGTGACTGCCAAGACTGAGTCACAAAAAGAAACAATTTCTATTTAGCTGACTTGAAAACCCCTCCTTTGGCATCATGAGCCCAGACCATCAGAAGTGGCCATGCTGTAAGGAACCCAAGCTTCACAAAGAACCCACAATCTATCCAGCTCACGGACCTCATCCCTCAAGCTAGCCTGGCCTACGCAGCACGTGTAAGACTAGTGAAGCTTTCACATGACCCAACCTCCAGTCAAGTCATCTGCAACCATCAATAACCCCAATTAAATCCCCCAGATATTTTCAGAACTACCCACTGAGCATTCAAGTAGTAATGATTGAAAAAAAAAATCCTTTTGATGTTGTTTGACCGGGAAACAACCAAGCACAAAGCACTGCTCTACTTCACATACTCCAAGATAAGACCCCATATTTTATCCTTCCTTGTGACTCCAGTTAAACTCAGGAATAAGTCCCCTGCTTCCTTGCAGTTGAGAAAACTTAGGTGTCCTTCCTTTCTCTGTAATGGTGTTAAATAGTGACATTCTTCTGGTTGACAGAGCCTGAGTAAAATCCCATCTTTGTTTGGTTGCATTTGCTTCTTTACACCAACCTCCTTCAGCTATTTAAAACTCTTGTCCCAGGGAATCTGATTATACTGAAATGGTGACAGGTATGAGTTGAAGTTGTTTGTTCAGCAACAAAAATAACTAGAATGGTGTGCAGGCATCTCTCTATGTTCTCGTGTCAAAAATTCCTGGTTAAATGAAAAAGCTACATTTTTATCAGTATTTTTGGGTGTTTTTTAATCTGCAGAATTATGATTTAATTCAGTGTCAGAGATGCTTTGTCAAACCAGTTTTACCTTATTACTCTTGTTGTATTTAGCCTTTTCCTCCAAACTATTGACCATTTACATTTCATTATTATTATCATTCTCTTTAACAGACATTATTGTGATTTCAATTTTTATCTCTTTCATTTTTTAGTAAATTCTGGAATATTTTCAAGTTGGCCCTTTCATAACATTGATCTAATTTCCAATATGTTCCGATATGTTCTTTAATGCTTACATTAAATATGTGATTATAGGAGCAGCTTTTCATTTTCTCCTTTTATTTTCCTTTCTCAAAATCATGTGTGATGGGGCTGGGGATATGGCCTAGTGGCAAGAGTGCCTGCCTCGGATACACGAGGCCCTGGGTTCGATTCCCCAGCACCACATATACAGAAAACGGCCAGAAGTGGCGCTGTGGCTCAAGTGGCAGAGTGCTAGCCTTGAGCGGGAAGAAGCCAGGGACAGTGCTCAGGCCCTGAGTCCAAGGCCCAGGACTGGCCAAAAAAAAAAAAAAAATCATGTGTGTTCATCAAGATGTCTGTTCATATCAAATATATATCTTTTATTATTTTAACCTCTTATTTTGTAGTCTGAATTTCTTTGCAAATGTTTAACAGTATAACATGATAGATTCTTTTTTTTTTTTTTTTTTTTTTGGCCAGTCCTGGGGCTTGGACTCAGGGCCTGAGCACTGTCCCTGGCTTCTTTTTGCTCAAGGCTAGCACTCTGCCACTTGAGCCATAGCGCCACTTCTGGCCGTTTTCTGTATATGTGGTGCTGGGGAATCGAACCCAAGGCCTCATGTATCCGAGGCAGGCACTCTTGCCACTAGGCCATATCCCCAGCCCATGATAGATTCTTAAACATGTTTCCTGCAGTGTCATTTTAAAGGCATATTTCAATGTAGTTTTATATTTTGTCTTTGTAAAATTTCTTCCCCTTTTGAGATAGAGTCTCTCTGTGTAACTTAGGTTGGTTTCCAACTCTCAATTATCCTTCTGCATTTTCCTGAGTGCTGTGCTGGAATTGCTTAGCTTTCTCTCTCTCTCTCTCTCTCTCTCTCTCTCTCTCTCTCTCTCTCTCTCTCTCTCTCTTTCTCTCTCGATATTTTCAACTGATTCCACAAAATCTCTATTGTCCATATTCCAGTTTTCTAATCAGTAATCAAGAAAACATCTACAGCCCTGAAGTCGTTTACTTCTTGTCTGTCTTGTTGATGTTTGAATTCTCTTCTCCAGTCTGGAGCCTTTACATATTAAATATACACATATGTCTCCACCATGCTCCTGGTGATTTATGATTTTTCACTTCACATAAACATGCAGATATGTGGACTGAACCATTTGATTTCAGTGCATGGCATTTTACTGTATAAAATGGAGTTTACTTCTGAATAATCCTAAACTGAGGTATTTTCTTCAAATTAATGTTTTCTTTAATTAACCATTGACAAAAATAGAACAATTGAAAACTACAGAATATGCACTCTTCCAACATTTCCCTAGCCCTGCACTCTTCAACTTGATTCAGCAAGTGTGAGCCCCTTCTAAACCTTCATACTATTATCACTTTAGGAAATGATCTCCAAGTCTGAATGTGACTTCAAACCTTTGTCATTCATTCATTCATAGCTTGGCTATTAACCCTACCTGAGGAGCAGGTCTTTTTGTACTTCATGTCATTATTTTCTATATGTAGGGCATGGTTTCAGCTTAATGACATTGAAGTACTTGTCTTCCATTGTCTTGTATAGCAATGCCAGAGTTCATGGCATAAAATACACAAAGTGGTTTGAGAATCTTTTTATATGGGCAAAATGAAAATGACTATTTTTTTAAAGAAAGCGTTTAGCAATACTCCCTTACCGCCTTCTGACTAATACCTATTTCAGCAGGATTTTTCCCAGTGGCTTTTTAAAGGTTAAGCCGGCTCCCTCAACATCAAAACTTCCCTCCATGAAGTTGAAATGTAGAAGCTAAGAATTCTGCCTTAGATCTCTGTGGCTTCCTCTATATCCTCTGCATGTGAAGTTACCAAGTCATGCTGCTCCCAAATCTAATTCCAATGAACAGTGAAGGGTTTCTAGTTGGCCTTGTAAGAAAGCTAGCGTCATTATCCCTGGTCCCTGTGTTGCAGTCTCACCCAGAGCTCTCTTTTTCTCTTAACTAGGGCTTTTCCTAGGCATCATTGTTCTCAATCTTGCATCTCCTCTGAGAATATATAGGGTTCTCACATCACATGTGTGCTGTGTCTTGCCTGTAGAGAGCTCCGAATATGATTTCAACCACAGATCTGTCCTCTATGCCCACTATGTCCCACAATCCTTCCCACATTATGTGACACATAGGACTATGTGACACCAAAAAGGTTTTATATTCCTGTAAGTTATAGAAAACACCCAAAATATGACCAGGAATGCAAATCCCTAGCCTTGTTTCCACAATGGTTTACAGATGTTTCTTAAGTTTCCCTTGCTATTCACTTAGTTCAGACAGAAACATGGCCATTTGGCATCTGACTCTTTGCCTTTCCTTTCTCTTCTCCTTATTATTCCTCTGGTTGAAAGGGAAAAATGCAATTTTAACTTCCGTTAAGTTAGATTCTTCTTCAAGCTAAATAAATAAGCCTCATCCCCAAATCATTAATGTCAAAAAGGCTCTCTTCTACACTGTGCAAATCATCTTGTATTAGAACCTTTAGGCTTCATTCATGACCTGCTAAATTTACAAGATAGTCTTTCTTATCAAAGTGTATTATATTCCTTTGTATGAGTTCACTTTTACTTTCTCTGTCCAGAGTTCTTTTCCTGGACTCTTGCTTTGCTAAGCCATCCTCCCTTTGTAAGATTTACTTAAACCCTTTCCTCTGGACCAAGACTTATCATCCATTAGGTTTAAAGGTTAGCTGTAAGCCAATTTCAAGGCACTGTGAACGCTGAGACTGGTCAGTCCAAGTAAAGCATCAGGGCTTACTGCATTAGTATAAAATGTGAGGGCACAAAGCCTGTCTTATGTGAGTGTTTGGCTTTACAGTCCTTTGGTGTGCTCCGTTCTGTACAGAAGTAAACTTCCGGGATGGGAATGTGGCCTAGTGGTACAGTGCTTGCCTAGCATGTATGAAGAAGCCCGGAGTTTGATTCCTCAGCACCATGTACACAGAAAAAGCCAGAATTGGCACTGTGGCTCAAGAGGTAGATTGCCAGCCTTGAGCAAAAAGAAGCCAGGGACAGTACTCAGGCTCTGAATTCAAGCCCAAGCACTTAGTGACTGGTATATAGGATGTGATATAAAATGATGAATGTTCTATGTGGATTTCAGCCTGGCACAATCTTAAGGCATACTTCTAGAAAGAAAGGAAGGAGAGGAATGAGTTAGGAGGGTAGACCATTTGTGGAGAGATAAATGTCAGGAAATATAAGAGGAAGTTGCCCAAGCATATTTCCAAAACATTATTTCCCTTATACTTAAATGAAATAGTTAATGGAAGCCCACAATAACAGCATTCAGTTTTATTTTTCTTACTAGATGCACTGCCATAATTCAGCTACTGAGCTGAGATGAATTTTAGTAGCAATGTTCAGAGGAGTTTCTATAGAGGTGTAGAAAATGAAAGGACAGATAGAGCTTGGATGAATAGAGAGAGTGTGTGGAGCTGAAAGATAAATGAAAGAGTTTTTATCTTTATAGGCAATATGTGAAACTGAGTGGAATTTGTTATTGTCTTTGGTGACTTCTTGATTTTTGTTGCTCCGAGAGCACTTCAAAACCTAAAAATAGAAGAGAATGGATTAATGGATGTCTCCCTGAGTGGAGGTGAGCCTGAGCTGAGTCTGCATGTCCGTGGCAAGTGATAGGCTAACTCAGGTAGCCAGTTGAGTGCCCTTGCGATCATTCTCCTGTCCTTCTGTTATCTTGACCAGTGAAAATAAGAGTTCTTAGAAGATGTTTCTTCTTCTCTTTTTGAAAGAAATCCTTGGGAAAACCATGGTGTGTTCTAAGCAACTCCAAAGGCAATCATTCCACAATGGTGTTAGCCTTCCTATCACCTTGCCCTGAACTTTCTATCTCCAGCTACTCCACAAGACCAGAGGTTGAATTTGAAAAGTCTCTCCTTTTCCCATGAGCATACTTCAGGCTTCACTTTGACTTACAATGGAACTAAGTTCAAAATGAATTTTAAATGATTTCCTAGGAAGAAACCAGCTACAATAAGAATATGGCATAACTCTTTTCTGACCTTAAGCCTTCGTAGACTTTCATGACCAGAACTGAGGTGCATCTGTTATACCACAGAAATTCACCTCTGGAAAATAAAAACATGAGTAAAAGTCTTCTGTGAGACTGATTCAGGGATTCTAGACAGTAACTATGCTTTCTTTGGCTTTTTCTTTTTAGAAATGTAAAAGGAAAGCAACATGAATATAATTGCTTCTTTTGATTATAGTCTATCTAAATATCTAAGCCAACCAGTCACTCAGTGATTCTCCTATTATTGTAGCCAAAGAAAATCAAGAGAATAACTTTCTATCTTCAACAACTCCACTGAGCTCTACTGCAATGGGCTCAACATTGTATGTTTGGGTAAAAGTGAGTATTAGTCTTTACACACTTTTCCTTCTAAAAGTCTCATGATTATTTTGAATAGAAGGAAAAAACTATGGAGTAACAAAGTCTTTCAGCAGGAATCCTAACTTTTTTCCAGGGTTATTGTCTTTTTTGTAATTAATTGTCAAAGTGTTGTTCAGAGGGGTTACAGTTTCATATGTAAGGCAGTTAGTACATTTCTTATCAAATGTGTTACCTCCTCCTTCATTTTTCTCCCACATTCCCCCTTCCCCAATCCCCTCCCACCCAGAGTTGCACAGTTGGTTACAGCATATTGTCTTCTAAGTATTGCTGTTGCATTGGTTTTCCTTTTACCCTTGTCTCTCCATTTTGATGTTCCCCTTCCTTTCCCTAGTTCTGATAAATGTATATACAATACCTAGGGTACCCAAATCAGTTTCAGTGACATCCAGAGTAAAACCATAGGGAAGAAAAACAAAAGAAAAAGGCATAATTTCACATAGTACATTGAAAACAACAAGAACAATGATAAACCACTGTTTCCATAACTTGGAGTTCACCTCACTTAGCATTATCTTATGTGTTCATATATACATAGACATTGAGCTATTGTGATCCGCTGCTAGTACTATTGTAAACATATACTAATGATTACCAATGAGGGAAACCATAGAGTGCATGTTTCTTTGGGTCTGGCTCACTTCACTTAGTATGCTTTTTACAAGACTTTCCATTTCCTTATGAATGGGCAATGTCATTATTTCTAACCAAGCATATAATCCCATTTTGTGTATTTATTACATTTTGTTGATCCATTCGTCTACTGAGGGGTATCTAGATTGGTTCCACATTTTAGGGATAACAAATTGTGCTGTGATGAACCTAGTTGTGCTGGTGGCTTTAGTGTAGTCTTTCTTGTAATCTTTTGGGTAGATGCCCAAAAGTGGGGTTGCTGGGTCATAGGGGAACTCTATGTTTAGCCTTGTGAGAAATCTCCTATTTTAGAATTCCATAAGAACTTGTCATTGAAAAAGGCAAACTCTCCAAAATACCAACAAGAGGTTTGCCAAAGCCCCAGCAAGTGTCCTGTGATCTGCCAAAGGAGCACTAGTTATTAGACAGAGTTTAATTTGTGCAAACCCATTAACAAAAATCTCTAATTAAAAAAAATCAATGGATGCCTATGACATTAACCAGGAAAATCTAATAGAGGCCCATTAAATTTTTTTTTCTATTAAATTAACTTGAGCACAACATGATGGACTCAACAGATACTTTAATTAGATGCATATGAAAAGAAATTCTGCAAAATTAAACAGATCCCGTATTTGCAACTCACAGGAAGAAAATTGCAGTAAAAGATTTGCTTGGAGCTCTAACGATAGGAAATTTCTTTGAGAGAGATGTGAATTCTTAGACAGCATCCTTAAGAATCAATCTTTTTCCCAAAGTGGCTGTCCTTTGTCAAGAAACAGCACACCCTACTGTCGGTTTCTTCTTCTTGTTTTACTCTAGGTAAGATATTCCTGTGGAAACACACAAAAAAGCAAATATCAAAGGACTGTTCACCAAACAAGTGGTTCCAAGCTCACCACTTTAAAAGTGGCCCAAAATAAATGGCTCTAATTTACAGAGTGAATATGTGTTCAGGATTGTCCCAGACAGTCTCAATGTATGCCTGTTGCCTTGGCATTATTATTAACAGCACTCCTTTTTTGTTCTAAATAGTTTTCCAGTGAGGACAATAAATTATGGACTCTTCTTACTAATTTAGTCAAACATTTCCATTACTGATTTCACATGGCTAAGTTGTCCTTTCAACTTTATGTGGAAATGCAGATTTTTTTTTCCTCAAAAGGATAAAGGTGGGAAATAAACTAGTACCCATTACTGACTACTTAGGGTGAGAGAGATGCAAAAACTGCCACTTGTCCCCTCCTTAATTTAATTTTTATCACTTTGCTCCTTGACCTCTCCCTCATGACAAAGTCACTATGGATGCTTTTGCATTTAAAATTAGTGTTGAAAACTTTTAAGTGAATTGAACATAAGGCTACTACAGAGATTCTTAAATCTGAGCTGATTCTGCCCTCTATAAATAATTTCCATGCTCATCTAAAATAATTTACTAGCCACCTGTTGGATGTTCTGTCTATAAAATGGAGGGCTATCTATAAATCATTTCCTTATTCATACAACAACCAGATTCCAAGATGGTGCTGCGTCCTGGCAGATTCACTCTAGTCCTCACTTGATCCATTGTATCACTATTTATCTTAGTGATCAATACCGGATGCTTTGTCATTCCAAGATTGGGTAAATAAAGACTGACATCTACATATAATGTGCCTGACTGCTTGCTTACCACATAATCTTTTCTCTGTCTACTGACTTTGCCTCAAGGATGACATGTTATGAAAGCTATTTTAAACCAGTGCCTTAGAGCTGGTCATTAGTGACTTATGCCAGTAATACTAACTACTCAGGAGGCTGAGATCTGGGGATTTGGGTTCACAGTCAGCCCAGGCAGAAAAGTCCACAAGACTCTTAATTCTATTTAATCACCAAAAAGCTAGAAGTGGACTTGTACTTCAAGTGGTAGAGTACCAGCCTTGAGCAAAAACCTAGGGGAAAACATGAGGCTCTTAAGTTCAACCTGCAGTACCAGTACTAAAAATAAATAAATACATAGTCATCAAAGGAGGCTAATGTGGCAAAGTTTGATGAACAACAAACAAGGAACTGAGATCTACAGATTTACACAGAAGTAGATTCTGTAGATTCATTTCAATCTTAAAATGACTAAAGCCTTGATCAACCACTCCCCTGAAATCTACTCAGCTCCCTAACTCAGAAACCATGAGGTAACAAATACCTGTTGTTGAACAGTTAGAGGTAATTTGCTATGCAGTGATAGCTAAGATAGTAAAATCTCGTGCCACTTGGGGGAATGCAATGAGACAATATTATCACAGTGTGCAAACAACATCAGTATCAAGACTCTTAAACTTAATGGAGAAAATGTGTATGTATCTACTCATCTATCCATTCAACATACACTTATGCATCTCCATGTTCCAGGCACTATACTAGACACTCAACAGTATACAAAAGGTACTGAAGATATAGGGATAAACTCAGGATTTTGGATGAAAACTTCTGTACATTTATTCTGCAGTAAAATCTGAGAAAATAGAAAAAAATATCTCTCTGGTTCTCAGTATATGGCTACTTGGAAGTACTGGTCTGTAGGGACAGATACAAGACCATTAAATGTGAGAAATATGATGAACAGTTGAAAAATCATAGCACTCACAAACAAAATCATCCACTTTGGTGATAAAATGTGACCTCACAAACTGTTTTCTCCAACTTGGAAAATAACCAACATGAAAATGATGTTTAATCACATATATTTTTATATCTCTACACAGTGAAATTGGTTGGCTACTAAAGTCATGGCAATAAATTTTACCCACTTTTAACTAACATGTAGCTTAACCAAGAAGAGGGATTAGAGGCAATCAATGATGGAAACTAGCCTTGAAATTTGGGTATAGCCTCTTAATTTTATCATTAAATAAATGAGAGTTGTAGCTATTTCATTTTAAGATACAGGTCCAACACTGACTTCTTCAGTCCTCTAAAAGAAGCAGTTTGCTGCCTCATATTCCAATGCATTAGCATGCATTAAGTGGAGGTGATAATACTTAGATAATTATATCAGGAAGTCATCAAAAATGAATCACCAAGTGCAGAATAAGACTTAGACAAGAGAGAGTTAGTACATGAAGAAAGATTTGTCTCTCCCTTCCAATTTTATACCATAATAGTTTAAAGGAGACTCTCAGCCACGACTGTGTGATCCACACTTAGGAGATGTACCTCTTCCCACTTCCCAAGTCAGGCTGGTTTCTGACTTCCTGGTTTTCTTCTTTTTCTCTATGGTGACATGGAGACCCTTACTCCTCACATTAATGAAGAATCTGTGCTGGCAACACCAAAGTAATCACCATTCTTTTCATCCCTCCTTTTCTCTCTAAAGCTTAAACTAATAATAATAGCCAGTTTAAAGCTTTCTCATGGGAAACTTGGGAATGACTGGAAAGGAAATCAATTGTTCTTAGGACAGCTATTATTGTAGGAATTTATCACAGCTATTTGTAATTACTGTACCATACAATTATCACTAATATTTATGCTGCTCTGGTGGCTGCTACACACTGTGTTGCCTTTGCTGCTTTTGCCCTAGACTAGAGTCAGGATGGAAAAATAAATGAAACCAATGCAGAAAGATGACAGGTAGAGGAATTTGGTTCTCCCTCTGTCAGGCCAAGGTGTATTCAACAGCCCTTGCCTGCTCTTGTCAAGACAGCAACCCACTTGCTTGGAAGCATTCCTTTGAAAGAAAAGAAAAGAACTTAAAAAGGGTTGAAAGGATACAGTTTAGACCCATACGCAGCTTGAAAAATAATTCTTGAATGAGCCTGCAGAACTCATTTCTTCATGACATAGGATTCTTTATCAAACCAAATAGTAAATATAAGAAAATTAAATTACATCAGAAAAAACACAAACTACAATTTTTCATTTGGAAATGGACATTTCTCAATGAACTAATTTAAAATATCCACAGTAAGGGACACCTGGCCACCACATCGAGGACAAAAACAAACTAAGAAACAAATAACAGTTCTGGAGTCCATCCAGATTTATCAGGCCATCAATAAGACTGTTGATCTATGTTTCTTACATTTTTGACCAACATCAACTTATAATGAAAGTATTATCCTTAGTCTGGCTTTTGAATTTAATCTTTGGATAGAAAAAAATATTATTTGGAAAAATCGTAGAAAGTTACAAGTTTGTAGATCATGTGGTATTATCATTTCAATATTCAGTTCCTGATTTTTTAAATTACACTGATTTGAATGAATCTGTAAAGGTGGCAGGGATATTTTTGTGTAGCTGTCCACTATCTTGTAAGCTTACATTTTTGACCAACATCAACTTATAATGAAAGTATTTCAGATTTTACACATGTTATTTTGAAGAATTTTAGACTTACAAGATAGTGGACAGCTACACAAAAATATCCCTGCCTCCTTTACAGATTCATTCAAATCAGTGTAATTTAAAAAATCAGGAACTGAATATTGAAATGATAATACCACATGGTCTACAAACTTGTAACTTTCACCGATTTTTCCAAATAATATTTTTTTCTATCCCAAGATTAAATTCAAAAGCCAGACTAAGGATAGATGAGACTCAAAGGACCTTACATATGTATGTAGAACGTCAGCAAAATGAAACCTAATGCTATTTTGAAAAGTGGAAGAAGGGCAGTTAATTTTTTTAAATGAAATACTACACTGTAACCTCTTGTCCTTATCCTATCTGAATTAAGTCAGTTCTTTAGTCTTCCTGCACTGCAGTTTCACTTCTAGGATGCTAACATCAATCTAGATAGGATCAGAAAGTTCTATCAACCCAATCCCTCATTTTTCTCTTTTATTCATACACTCCTCCTTCCCTCTCCAATCTTCATCCTTGGTGAACATTAACTTGTTTTTCAATTTCCTAATTGTGTCAGTTCAACATCATCTTATTCAGGCTTTAAAAACTAGAGCTGAAAAAAATATTCCTAAACAGGCTTTCATGTGAACATAAGTATAATCTATATGGGATGATTGTCCAGAAGCATAGTTGTCAGGTGGCATGGTAGCTGCATGTTGAAAGAGACAATCAAACTGCTTTTCAAAGCGTCTATAGTGCTTTACATTCTGGTTTGAAATCTGTGAGCGATCAATTTTTCCATATACTCACCAGCATTTAGTATTGCATCTTTCTAGAAAAAGTTAATTGGGCACAGAGAATGTGGCCTAGTGGTAGATTGCTTGCCTAGCAGGTATGAAGCCCTGGGTTCGATTCCTCAGCACCACATAAACAGAAAAAGGCCAAAGTGGTGTTGTGGCTCAAGAGGTAGAGTGCTAGCCTTGAGCAAAAGAAGCCAGGGACAGTGCTCAGGCCCTGAGTCCAAACCCCAATACTGGGGAAAAAATAAAATAAAAAAGCAAATAAATAAAAATAAATTACAAGAAGAAAAATTTAGTAAATCAGGTATGTATAGGACTGTGATAATCAAGACTGAGAAATGGCCAGTGTTAAGGGGTCCATTTACAGAAACAGGATTTTGTGGTTAGGTTGACCTAATATTTAACTTCATTTTAACAAGTGCTACCATGTTTCCCTAATCAAGATGGAGTCAGCTCTACTCCCTACAACAGACAGGACAGTAGTAAAGACAAATCTGGGTGTGTCTATGAAGGAGTTTCTAGGGAGGAATACGTGAGGGAGAGAAGACCCACTCTGAAGCTGGGTAGAGGATGTGTTGCTGTGCTGTGATTCTTTCTATTCTTCTCAGCTGCTGTGATGCCAGCTACTCTGCTCTGGTCAGCCATACTCTCTCTACCACAATGGACTGAAACCATGAGTCCAAATAATCCTTTCCTCTCTTAAGTTGTTTCTGGCAGGTATTCCTCACAGCAATGGCAAAGTTGGACTAATAAGGAAAATTTCTACCTGGAGTAGGGCTGTTGCTATGAACAAAACAACCCCAAACGTGTGGTTCTGAAGCCCCTTGAGAACTTATACTCCAATAAATTGAAAACTTCTAAAGGAATTTTTAAATTTGTAGACACATGGGATCTACTAAAAGTGAACCAGATAGATATACAAGTAAATAAATCAATAATAATAACCCATGAAGTGTTAGGATGTGGCTCAAGTGGTGGAGTACCTGCCTAGCAAGACTGAGATCCCAAGTTCAAAGCCCAGTACCACCACCAGCCCCACCAAAAAAAAACAAAAACCAAAAAAACAGACCACAGTCTGAGAAAAAGTAATCATAATACTAATAAAAATATCTAGACACTGAAAAACCCAGGACTGGATGGTTCTTTACTGGAGGCTACCAGAACTTTTAAGGACTAGCATCAGTATCTCTCAAAGTATTCCAGAAAATACAAGAGAACACAGTACCTCCAAATTCATCCTTTGAACTCAGTATTACTCTGACACCAAAACTAGAAAAGGACACAACAAAAAGGTAACTTGGTTGAACATAAATTCAAAACTCCCATATAAAATACTCACATATCAAATTAAATAATTCATTTAAAAAATCTTATGTCAACAAGTTTGCTTCATTAGAGGAATGGAAGGTTGGTTCAACATACACAAAGTACATGATAGGAACATGAGCATGAATCACTTGACTATTTTAAGAGATGTAAATAAAAGCCTGTGACAAAAATCTAACTCCATATTGGAAACCACGTATACTGGTATTAGAACTAGGAAATTGAAAGGGAATGCCAAAATTGGTAAAAAACAACAACAACAAAAAAAAAACAGAAAAACAACTACAAAAGCAATACTTGCAAAACTGTTTGGTGTAAGTGAACCGAACACCACATGGGGGAAAGGGAACGGGTGAGGAGAGAGGGGGGAATGAGGGAAGAGGTAACAAACAGTACAAGAAATGTATCCAATGCCTAACATATGAAACTAACCTCTCTGTACATCAGTTTAATAATAAAAATTTGGAAAAAAAATCTAACTCCAATGCATGAGAAAAATCACTGAAGAAACTAAGAATATCAGGTTCATACCTCAATATAGTGAAAGCTATAACAACAGAAAGAGAGCCAACATTATAATGATTTGGGGGAAAAAACGAAAGCATTTCTTTTAAAATCAGGACTAAGACAAGTCCAATTGAACCATTGTTATTGATATAGGGCTCGGATTCTTCTTATGATAAATGAAATAAATAAAAAGGGATGTAAAAAGAAAGTAAATCTATCCTTTTTTTCAGAAGATATCATCTTGTACTCAAAGATCAAAAAAACACCACTAGAAGACTCAGATTTGATATACACATTCTGTGAAGTAACAAGATCAACATAAAACTGTCCTTTTCTATACTCCCAAAATGGTCTCAGTAAAAAAGAAATTAGGAAGGCAATCCCATGCTCAGAATCCTGAAAAAAAAACTATGCATAAACAATCAGATATTGAATCGTGCCATGAGACCATCTAATGTTAGTGATTTCTTTTTGGTGCTGTTAAAGTCATTACTGTCACTTCCTCAATGATTATGGGTTATTCAAATTATTTATTGAGTCTTGGGTGGGTATATTGTGGTACATGGTGTTTTTAAAGGAACCAATTCATTTCATTTAAAATTATCTAATTCATGTATGCAGTTACTGATATATTACCTTATTATTCATTTGATCTTCAGGGAAAGACTTTCAACACTCTATCCCAGATTTCTTCCTTATAAATTAATTTTTCACTGATAATGAATATGTATTATATGAGGAAATATTTTATTGTTCTCTTCTCTATATATTTGCTTACCAAATTAGTATCTGTTAATGGTTCATGCTTGAAACAATTATCATGCTCTCACCTAAGGACTGTTTTCTATTTCTTCCACATTTATTACATACAATTGTATCCTAAAGAGCAGTTTTTTCCCCAATAGTATATGTTTATTTAAAAAATAGTACTATGAGAAATGATTTCTTTTTTCTTTCATTTACCTTTCCTATAGTTTACCCCATTCTCACTGTATTTGATATCTGTACTCTGAGAATGATATATATGTTTATCTGTATTAGGCAAGGGAAGGGGAACATCAGAATGGTGAGACAAAGGATAAAGGGTTAAGGAATAAAATAGTGAAATTCATAAGATAATGTGTTAGAAATAAACTGTACAACTGGGGGGCTGGGGAAGGTAGCTAGGAGAAAAATGAAGTAGGAGGTAAAAAATTTGACAAGAAATGTACTCACTACCTTTTGTATGTAACTCTAACTCCCCTGTACAACACCTTGACAATAAAATTAAATAAAACAACTTAAAACTGGGAAGTTTTATATTGATAAGGGCTTATGGATTATTTTCATTTGCGGACTATAACTTATTCATGTAATTGTTTATTATATTGTTTATGTTGCTCTAAATTTGTCCAATGGGAACTGTTAGATATAGATTTTGTATCATTCTGTTTGAAGTCTTGATTTTTGTAAACAAAAAAAAAATCTTCATCTTTGTTTACTTCCTGCATCTACTCAGATACCTGTCATTTCTCAGTGCTCTACTCTCTTGTGGGAGATGGTGCTTAGAAACCAAGGTGAGAATGATGAAGGAACAACATTGATACTGTGGTGTCATTGCTTATGAGTCCTCTCCTCAGACAGAGTGTGGAAACAAAAGTATCCATACTCATTTTCTTTCTTTGCTTCTGTCCTTCCATACTTTTTCTCCTACTGTAATAGGAAAAGTCAAAGTGTCTCTAACTTCACACTCTGTACAATATAGAACAGTCTATCCAGATGTGTGGCCTCACCTATTCCCATCCTACAATTTCCTAGGTGACACCAAGGAAATACCCAATAATCTAACTCAGTTCTGATGCTTTCTTATGCCAGATCTCACAGGATCTGAGGATAATATCAAGCATTAGTTTGCCACTTCTACTTCTGATCTGTTTGTTTCTGCAATTTCCTTCCCAGTAGAGTTAAATTTCCTAACACAGCTCACAGAACTGAGGCAATTTTTGTGTTAAGCCCAAGCATATTACAAAGGACACCGACTAACAACCAGCTAGAAAAGAGGAATAGGGAAAGGTATGTGGGGGAAACTGCCAAACTCACTCCCTCTCCAAGAAAAACCTCTTCCAAGTTTCTCCATGTGTTCAGCAATCTGGAACCTGCAGGTCAGGCTTCATCATGTAGATGTGACTGATTAACACACTGGCCATTGGTAACTAGTAACCTTCTGGTCCTCCCTCTCCCCTTCCAGGAGAGTAAGGGTAGGGCTGAAAGTTACAAAACTATAATCACGTGGCCCAGTCCTTCCACAACTCCCTCTCTTGGGGCTATCTATGTGTTTTTGAGCTTCAGCTACCTGTTTAGGGCAAAACAAAAGTATTAGGATCCCTGTGTCACTAGTAGTGATCAAAGACCAAATATGATTCTCTCTCATATATATAAATATATATGTACACACATACATATATAGTATATGTGTTCACACACAATGCACACACACGTACAAATAAACTGCCATCTAAAGAGAGTTTTTAACAATTTTGTTCTTTATTTGGTACATTGTAAGAAGTGTCACTTTCTGTTGTCCCAACCATATGTGTTTTGTGGCACTCTCTGATGGTTTGCACTTTACCTAGAAGACATAACAACAGACTTAAATCTGATCCATGGAAACTTCAGTTGACACAATTGTTGGGCAGTTACTGAATGACTGTAATCTTAAGAACCTTTGTATTGTATTCTCAGTCCACTTTCAAATTCTGGGTCACAGAGCTAGGTGCTGGACTTTCTAGAGGTATTTTGCAGAAGTAATTTATTGGAGCGGAATTGTGCTCTCTACCACATTTTTATACATTGTTTCCTGCATAGTTTATCTCTTCAGTCATTGTCCATATACTTCTGGGAAGTTGTAGAAATATGCAGGCACAGACATAGAAACTGGCTTCCTGTGCAACAATAAGGAAAATGACTGTACTTCGTGGGGCAGAGCTCAATGCTCCCCTATGCCATGAAGACAAAGCCCAAAGAAAATGATCTCTAGGGGACTCAGCCATGTTTAAATGGCTCTTCTGCAGAGGGATAATTATAGACGGAACAAAATAAGCCCAAATGTTTCTGTTTCCTAATGAGCATTTCAGCTCCATGCAAAATTTGTTTTTATTGCTTGTTCCTCAAAGATATGAATTCATCCTACCATAATTCTATGTAGAGAATTCTCAATTATAATAGATGTACTTATTTAAATATGTGAAAATTCAGAGGATAGATTTCTGTCACTTTTCCTTTCTCTCAACCTCATCTCCCCACCTTTTGCCTTGCTGTCCAGGAGAAATGGTTTGGGTTTGTTTCCCCGTTGACCTCATGACTTATCCTTTCTTCCCTGTACCTCCTTACTCTCTCTTAGCAGTATGGGGGAATTGCCTGCTCTGAAAAAAATTGGGACAAGGGCACCAACTGGAAATGCTGAAATGGACTTACAAACCAGAGTAGAGGTCATCGAGATTTCAGATTCTATTTTCCACCCAAAGACAATGAAAGAGCTCTTCATAAAGGTACTCATGGTTAACAAGTCTCCTAAAATATGTAACTTGCTTCTCTTTTATTCACACAAGAAAAGGATGAAAAAAAGAAAATCATGAATAGTGAAGTGAAAATAATTGGTTCAAGGTCACACAGAAAACTAGTGGGTGTTCCTGGGAATTTTCTGGGACAAAATAAGGTGATTTTAAGGAAACAATTTATGGAAAATAACATGTTTCTCTAAGTTAAGACTTTCACATACATTTATCCTGGTTGAATTTTCAGGTTTAATGTTTACTCATACAAGAGAGAAGCAAATGTATGAAGTCACTTATAAACAAAACTGCATGACTCTCCTTAAGACTGTAGGGGTTTTTTGTATTCCTAGGCATGTGTGATGCATTTTCCCTGCGTCTTGGATGTATGGGGTCCCCTAAGCACATACTCTATTCTACCTCATTCCCTTCTGCACTTGATTAATGATGTACGTTCACACTGACCTGCTGGACTTTTTCATATATTGACTTAAACAATTAACTTACACTTTATTCCCATGGAAATCTCTTAAGGTAGTCTAAAGCACATTCTAAAAGGGGACTGCATGTTTTAATTCTCTTTAGGCCTGAAGGACTCAATTTTTTGTCACCGAACTCTGCTTGATGTTCAATCTGTATATTTTAACCTACATAGTTTCAAGAGCATCTTCATGAGTATGGACGATGACTTTGCCTCTTACTCTGAACTGTGCTGGATATGGAAAAATAGCCCACTTGTCTGAAGAAGTTGTTTGAGAAATGCATGAATGTTTTCATGTATAAGTACAAGTATCCCCTTGTGAGCCCTTTGATTCCCCATAGTATTAATAATTGATAGATAGGGAAAAAAAATCTTCTGAGTTTCCATTTGTGCTTTCTACAAGGCACTTAAAAAGGTTGCATGAAAAGAGACCACTGTTATTCCATTATCGATTTCTGAGAATTTTCATACCCAATTACAGAAGGCAGCTAATGGAAGGGCATTGGAGCTGTCAAACAAGTTCATTCAGAATGACAGATCTGTATTCCGATAGAGTAGGAAATCCTATAATGCATTAAAATGTTTCTAATAGGGTCTAATGAATGCATCACAGTTAAAAATAATTCAGCCCGCCTGATAATTTATTTGAACCAGAAAATAGGGACAGCCAGTATTATTCTCTTTCTCCATCTCCCAAATGTTTTCCATGCAAAGAAGATTAATTCATTTTATTGTGTTGATGAAATAATAACAGTCATAAAACACAACAGAATAAGAGGAAGTTGACAAAGTATGTATTTGATTAATTGCCTTAACAGATTATAGGTGCTGACTAAAGTGTTTATTTCCCAACGCTCATTTTTCAATGTTTTAGCATATAATTCACACACACACACACTCACCTACCAACCCCCAATGCATGACCAAAACATAAAAACAGGAGTTATATGACAAGGTATTCAAAGGATGAGAAATTCTAGTACTTGTTTAGAGTCTTCAGATAACAGCAGGCTTGTTAGATTGAATTTTCAATTAAGAATGAAACCTGTGCTTGAAGACTTCAAGTCCTTCCTCTCCAGTGATATCTGTCTTCTCATTTTGAAGTCAGAAAGCCCCACATTTCTCAGAGAAAATGCACGATCACTCTTAGCATTAATTCTTTTTGCCTTTCTTTATTCTTTATATGTTTTTAATGACTCATTGTAAGCATACACCTTTATACGTTACAGTGTGGTGATATGACACATTGTATACAGCATCAAATCAGAGTAATTCCCACCACAAGGAAAGTTTCAAACCCCTCTCTTCTATTTCTTTATAGAGTCTATAATAAATGGTTTTGAACAGCAGTCATCCTTCATGCTATAAGACTTTAGAAAACTTCTTCATATCTAAGTGTAATTTTGTGCTTGTTGGCCACCCTCACTCTCCTTCCCTATCCCCCTGCTCTTCCTGGTCTCCAATGACCACTATCTTATTCTCTGTGTGAATCTTTCATGCCTGGATAAGAACACCTTGAACTCTCAACACAGGATGCTACAGAGGTGGGCTTTGTTATGGAGATCTCATATAAAAGGATTGATCTGGAAACTCAGAACTAGCATGGAGACCAGCTGTGGTTCAGGCCTGTAACCCTAGCTACTCAGGAGGCTGAGATCTGAGAATTGCAGTGGATTAAAGTTAGCCTGAGAAGAAAAGTCCATGAGACTGCAATCTCTAATTAGCCACTGATAAGCAAGGAAGAGGATCTATGGCTCAAGTGGTAGAATATCATCCTTCATAAAAGAAACCAAAGGACAGTTTCCAGGCCTTGAATTCAAGTCACACTACTGGCCAAAAACATTGTCATGGCTTTATATTCAGATCCTGGAGACAGCATGTGAGTTCAAGGCTTCCAAACAGTTTCTTTCTTGCTATTTTATGTTTCCACCCTGTTTGGATTTATTCAGTCTTATTCCTTGATATTTATTATGTTTTTCATATGTGAGGGTATAGAGTATACCAAATATGACACTCATGATTGCTTTTCTCAGAGAATTTGTATCCCATTTAGAGGAACATACATTAAACAAGTCATCTCAATAAATTGTGACTAGTGTTAGGCTAGTGGGCATACCGGGTACTGTAGATAGGCCTACTCTGTTTAAAGAGCTAAAGAAGGTTAGTCATATATTGACACAAATGTTTAATCTGAAATATAAAGGATGATAAAGAATTATCTAGGCAGAGGTGGGGTTTGGTGATAGTGGGGAAATGGCCTGCCTTGATACTAAGATTTCTCATTTTGGTAGTGCTAGTAGGCATGCAATAGCCCTTCCACAAAAGCACTCTGAAGCTCTGGACAAAAAAGTAAAGATCAGGTACTCAAAACTCACTGGAGAGGGCTGGTAATGTGGCCTAGTGGTAAAGTGCTCGCCTCGTATACATGAAGTCCTGGGTTCGATTCCTCAGTACCACATATAGAGAAAAAGCCGAAGTGGCACTGTGGCTCAAGTGGTAAAGTGCTGGCTTTGAGAAAAAAGAAGCCAGGGACAATGATCAGGCCCTGAGTTCAAGCCCCAGGACTGGCAAAAAAAAAAAAAAAAAAAAAAAAACACCAAAAGAAAATCACTGGAGAGAAGCCTACAGCAGCAGCAAACTTGAGAAAATTTACTACTATAGGAAGAAATCTCACTGGACAAATTCCAAGATGTTAGAGCATTTCTCTGAGAACACATGAGGGCACACAGTTAGCAGCCAAATAGAAAACCTTAGGATTCATGGTTAGAAGTGTCTAGAAGCTGAAGGAGGAGATACCTCGAAAGCATCGAACTACAGAGTGGGATCCTCGCTTTTGATAAGATCATCCTGAAAAAGCACAAGAACTAAAAACTGCCCTGAAGTGCACATGCACTGGGAAGATTACAAAATGCTTAGAAGAAAAAAACAAACTTCCAGCTGAAAAGACTGAGCAAGAGACTTCTGCTGCTACCGTATGCAGGCAATGCAGACTTCAGTGGGGAGCATATGCTTTCCAGAGCCTGTAATGTCAAGTGCTGACCCTGGTGGCAGCCTTTTCTGCCTGACTTTTAGAGAACAGGTCCTTTTGACATACCTAGAGCAAGGATTTCTGGCTTTTGATTGGCTCTTTATTTCCTTTTATTGATTTTTCTAGGACTCACTTAACAAGTTCAATTATTCCTATAGTGCCTAATTAACATTTCTCAAATGCCTGAAAATTTGTTCTACCTTCCATCAACACCACTGTATCTTCTATCAACAGTACTTGCTACTGGTTCTGACAATAGAGTCGCCAGGATTTGTCAGAGGTTCTCTACTGCTACAAATCACATCCGTGTTACTAGCATGGAAGCAAATGGCAGCTGTAAAATGCCATGCTATTGGCTGTTGTCTCTGACTACATTGTTACCAGCTATTGCCATTTAGAAGGAGATTCTCGCTCAGCAAAGTGAATATACGATGTCTAGGAATACCAGTGATGGAAAGGGGGCAGATCCTCCTCCTCCTCCTCCTCCTCCTCCTCCTCTTCCTCCTCCTCCTCCTCCTCCTCCTCCTCCTCCTCCTCCTCCTCCTCCTCCCCCCTCCCCCTCCCCCCTCCCCCTCCCCCTCCCCCTCCCCCTTCCCTCCCCTCTCCCCCTCCCCTTCCCCCTCCCCCTCCTCCTGGCGGCCTTGCGAAAACGCCCTTGGCCATGGCGCGGTAGAGATTCACATAGGCGATCCATTAGTCAATGATCTTGCGCTTGCGCAGGAGCTGGCTCCGGCTCTCCTGCACCTTCTCCCACACCCAGTGCATCTGCCGGAGCAGCGCCTCCCCCTGCTCCTTGGCGGCCCTGGCGGCAGGAAGGTGCGTGTAAGCCTCGTGCTCCCGAGCCTGGGAGCAGCGCTCACACAGCACATCGCGGAGCGCCTCGCAGAACACCCACCTGGGCTCCCCGTGGGCCCGACACCTGCCCTGCTTGGAGCTCAGGAAGCTCCTGAGGCCGGCTCTGCGCACCAGGGCCACCAGGCTCTGGAGAACCACGTTGCTGCAGAGGGGTCTCCGCTGCGAGGGTTCCCAGCACAGGGGGCACCTGGCCAGGCCCCGGCTCTCCTCCCAGGAGAGGCAGAGACACGGCCGACAGAAGCTGTGCCCGCACTCGATGGTGACCAGGTCGAGGAAAGGATGCGTGCAGATGACGCAGCTCAGTTCCTTGTGGAAGGCCCGGGCGCTGTCGGGGTCCATCCCTCCAAGGGACGAGCCGCGCTGAGATCCACGGATCTCGGACCCCAAGTCAGCCAGCAGGGGCAGAAACGTCCCCGTGACACCCTGAGCTCCCAGGGCGCACTCCCAAGTCGCGAGAGGCGCAGGGCCTCAAGGGGCCAAGCACCGGCCTTGAGCACAGGGATGCTCGGGGTGGCCACCCGGGCCCTGCCGTCGAGCCCCACTACCCGCACCACCAACCACCAAGCACCAAGCACCCAACGCAAACGCTAGGGATGACACCGAGGGGATCCCAACCGATGGGGCGAGAAGAACGCAAAGAGCTCAAGCTCCCAGGTCGATACTCACCGGCTCCCAGCTCCCAACTCACTGGGTCCCGCCCACCTGCCGCGCTGGGCTCCTCCTCCGGCTCCTCCTCCTCCTCTTTGAAAGAGGCTGAACCTCCCTCACACCTGGGATCTATTTGTACTGGAGGAGGGAGAGCCCAGGAAGGGGCGCGGCCCTGGGCTTGCCCCAGTCCCAGGTGGATTTGCATATCAATAGGGGCGGGGGTTCCCGGTGCTTCACGGGACCTCCGGGGGGCGGGGCTGGGGTTGGGACACATCCCCACCCCCAGCAGCACCTCGGGCGCCTTTCCCTTCCCCTTGCCTGGAGCTGCTTGAGGCGGGTTCCCTCTCCTGGGAGAAGGGCGCCCGATCTAGGGTTCCCCACACGCGGACGCAGACGCGCAGAGGCTCCGCCCCCCGGGCAGGGGCTTGCCACTGGAAAACACGGGAGTGAAGGGAAAGCGCAGGGAGCCATCGGGGAACCTCCAGAGGAGGGAACGCTTCAGCACGTCCCAGAAACTCACGCTCCCGTGCTCCAGATCCAGGAACACCCCCACCCGGCCCAGGGGCGGCTCCACGTGGAGAGCGATCAACGGGGAGGTGGTGAAGAGGCGGTGCTGGCTGTTCCCTCTCACCCACAGCAGGAGGAAAAGGTCCCCGGAGGCGTGCCAGCCCTGGCGGCGCCCGAGGGCTGAATCCCTACACACCCCCACGGCCCACGTGCTAGAGTCGTCGGCGCTGAGCTCCCAGTAATGTTTCCCGGAATGGAAGGCTCGGCACCCGAATGCCACGAACTTGATGGAGTCTTCTTGATCCTGCCCGTCCGGCTGGCGTCCGGCCCGGGCCCAGGGGGCAGATTTGCTGTCTCCACAGCTTCACAGAAGGAGATCTCCACCCGGTACCGCTGGAGCCTTTCCATCAGGGCGGGCAGCAGAGGCGGCAATGCTGCAAAAACATCAGACTGCGAGGACAGAGGAAAGCCATGACCCTGGATAAAATCATTTTGGATTTAATGATTGTTACTGTGGGAGCATTTGAACTGAGGTCCTGAGCACTGCCTCTTAGCTTTGTTGCTCCAGGCTGGCCCTCTGCTTTGCAATCAAAGTCTCTGTGTGTATGCGTGTGTGTATGCGCGTGTGTGTATGCACACATGTACAGATGTGTGTGGGCACTTGTATGCATGTGTGCGTGTGTATGTGTGTGTGTGTGTGTGTGTGTGTGTGTGTGTGTGCTGGGGCTGGTTTGAACCCAGGACCAGTGGGTCTCCTTCTGCTTCTTTTTTTTTTTTTTTTTTGCTCAAGACTGGAGATCTGCTTCTTGAACCACATCTCACTCCTGACTTTTTGGGGGTTAATTGGTGGTAATAGTCTCTGGGTTTTCTTGCCCAGGCTGGCTTCAAGCCATGATCCTCAGATCTCAGTCCCCTGACTAGCTGGGATTACAGGCATGAGTCACTACTCCTGATTATTTTTTAAAGTGGCAAGCTTTACATGTTTCCTGGGCAATGATATGAATAATATGAATAAGAACTGTCTATGAAAAATATTAGTTTAAAAATTAAAAGATATTTTATAATGATAGAAGGAAAGTTTAAAGTCTTGATGGTGACTGGAAAGATAACCCATCGCTTTCCACATTGCCTTTTCCTGAGCCTAGTCAGTGTTCAATTTTGTGTTGATATCTGATTGCTTAAAAAAATCACTGAAAATGATCCTGCATCATAGGAACTCATGGTACATCTTTTATTTTGCATATTTTGTGGGCTAGGTGGGCTTAATATGATATTTGACAGCCCTTTTCTGAAGCTTCCAGTGTAGCCAACAACCTGTCCATCATGAAAGCCAAGTCTACATGAGTTATCACAGCACAATTCTGTCCTATGCTGCCTTGCTCACTGGCAAATACAGGCAGAGAACCCTTGAGGCAAATTTGTAAATTTTAGTTTGGGATATTTTATTCCTTGATTTATTTACACAATTGAGGACATCTAAAATCAGGGTGATTAGAATAGGATATTTTCCTCCCTAATCTAGATCTATTTTTTGACGTTCATATAAATAACACAAAAAAGAGCCAGGTACTGCTAGCTCACCCCTGTAATCCTAGCTACTCAGAAGGCTGAGATCTAAAGATTGAGGTTCAAAGTCAGCCAAGGCAGGAAAGTATGTGAGACTCCTATCTCCAATTAACCATCAGAAAGCCAGAAGTGGTGCTCTGATTCAAGTGGTAGAGCATTAGCCTTGAGCTGAAGAGGTCAGGGACTGAGCCCAGGCCCTGAGTTCAAGCCCCACATGTGACAGAAAGAATGAACAAAAACACAAAGGATAATTTACCATCACAAGCAGATTTAAACATAACTGTCACTTACTGGACAACCTTGATATTGATAGTCACTTACTTCATTTATAAGTGATAGAGACCCATTTTCTCCTACAATCCAGTCCAACTTAATTTAGTTTTCAAGTGCATTGAAATGCTAAATTGAAATTCATTCGAAGCGAAGCTAAAAGGTAATTATTTTAATTGCAACTGAAAAATTTATCAAAACAAACACAATAAGCATTTTAAGCTTATATTGTTTTTTAAGGGTTGATTTGTGTGTTTTTCTTCATGCATTTAATTGTGAAAAAGTATACCCTGTAGAGAGATTTCCTATAACACATAACCTTTCACAATTATCTTCAAATATACCCATCCAGGATGCTATCTCAAAGTAGACTGAACATGTAATATCATACTTTTAAAACTGAGATTTAACAGTGTAGCAGTTTTACCTCAAGAGTACAAAAAGGTATCTATAAAAATGCTCTAAACAGGGCTGGGGATATGGCCTAGTGGCAAGAGTGCTTGCTCATATACATGAGGTCCTGGGTTCAATTCCCCAGCACCACATATACAGAAAACAGCCAGAAGTGGCGCTGTGGCTCAAGTGGCAGAGTGCTAGTCTTGAGTGGGAAGAAGCCAGGGACAGTGCTCAGGCCCTGAGTCCAAGGCACAGGACTGGCCAAAAAAAAAAAAAATGCTCTAAACTGATTTGTAAGAAATGGTTGTTTATTTTTAGAAACTACGGGGTCTAAAGGACTTGCAACAATAATTTCCTTTGGACTGTAACTTTTGAGTTTGACAAACCACATTATTCAGTACAACCTTCTTATTCAAATACTGATAGACAAGCAAAGTCACATCAGTAAGTCCCCAATGAGGACATGCCCACTCCGATGGGAGTCTTCCCACTCCTTGCACTCCACTTTCAGGGCGGAAGTGGCTGCCAATGGTGGGTGGGGAGGTGTATGTATCCTCCTTATTCCTGCTGGCCTGGTGCTCATTTTTTACCTTCAAGCAATCCTGTGCTGTAGGAATTCTGGACTATTAGCAAGAGCCAAAGTCAGCAGAAAATCCACTGCACACATTTGCGACCGCCTCTCCAGCAGGAGCTCCCCTCCACCTGCCCTTCCCCAGAGCAGGGGCCTCCCAATCCAAAGCACCCCAGGAACGAGACAGGTGCCCTGTTGAAAAGATCGTGTCAAAACCACCCATGTCACTCACAGTCCATGCTCTCCTCTGGCGTGCAGCTATGTACGTGCACGTAGGTGATGGGTTCATTTAAAGGGACAGCTGGGGAGGGCGAGTCACGGTTAAGTCTATGGAGGAGACAAGATCAGGTCTGTATGACGAAGCTCTGCTGGGGGTTCCTAGCTTCTCAGATGGAAAACTCCATGGCGTGGACACGCCTCTATGTAAACAGCAAGGAACATCCAAGCAAACCACAAAGCAATGCCTGTTCTCTGCCCTACCTGAAATTACACAGGAAGATGCTCCCAGAGAGCACTGGGTAGAGAGAGGAGCCCCCACAGGCCCACCGGTGGGGGAGAGGCCCTCAGCCAACGGCCCCTGCCCTCTAGAGAGGCCGGCAACTGTCTCTCATAACCACCGGGGCCTAATTGGATGGAAATGGACTTCCGTGAGCTGAATCAACTGTGATGAGTTTGTGTGAATGGACAGAGACTCCACTGGGAAACTAAAAGTTAAGAAAGGAGAGATTATAAGATAAAACTGTAGGAAATAGCAACAACTATGTCTTAGTCACAACTTGATACAACTTACAAGGATTAAAACTAAGGTCTCCAGCTCCCGCAGTTCCTGGGTCTCCCGTGCTTTGTCTGTACCATACTAACACCTAAATCCTGTCGTGATGGGTTGGTTTGAGTTTGCTTATTCATCACTAGGATTAACGTTTGTTCACACTTCTTTCGGGGCACTATCCCTGACTGTCTACTGTTAGGCATTAACCACTTAATTCCATCAAGGGTGCCCTGCCTTTCTCTTCCAGAGAAGCACACACTGGCCTTCGTGATGGGTCTGCAGAGACCTGAGCCTTCCGTGACCTCAGGAGACAGAACTTGGACTCCAGGAAATGCTTCCAGAGGAGTCTCTGCTGGAATTCTAAATGGGAAGCACATCCATTATTAAAAAAATTCTAAATAAACCTCAGGCCAGACAGCTTTGCTCAATAGCACACAGAGTACCCATATCACAAGCAGACATGGAGGAAAAGCTGTATCTAATAGGAGAATATACATTGCAACCAGACTGGCCAGGAGACAATACTGAGGATCTATTTTCTAGGATACTTTCTATTTCTGTGTTTTGTTCTTTAAGATAATCAAATTGAAAAATAAAAAAAGAATGCCATTCAAGAACCCTTTCTTAAAATATATGAATTTGTTGCTTGACCATATTAACAAGCATCGACAATTAAGGGATCATCTGTGTGAGACAACTCTAAAGCCATGAAAGCAGATTTTCCATCTTGTTTTACTGGATGCTGTATTTACAGGACAGCTGCTCTGGTGTGTAGCTATCTGTCAGCAATGCATTTAAATCAACAGCTGAACCTGAGCAGGTCAGCCCCACAATAGCGAGCTGAGAAAGGGGTAAGACTGCAGAGTGACAAGTTAGGAGTACTGAGTGAGGGTACTGAGTGTGGACGGATGCCCCACAGGGGGGCCACTCTCCGCCATGAAAGCACTTCACGTCCAGTGCCAGAACACTGCCCTTGGTCCCTATCCCCCGATAACTCACATCACGCAAAAATTCCACACGCATTTGCATGTGAGAGGAAGTGACAAAGTTTCAACACATCAGGAACCCCATCATAGAGGAGCATGCACTATAATTTTCCATCCAAAAAAGGGTAAGTAGAAGGTGAAAAGAAAAAATCAAGCAAATTCAAGTGCATCAATCAAAGCCAACTTGTTCTTCTAGAATGCCTTGAAATGCTCCAATCAGATTGTGCCAAATTATTGGCAATTTGCCTGATTTCCCCCGATGAGCTAAATGTATATTATTTGTTGTATAAATATGGTGAACAGTACAATGTATTAGTGGTCAAAGTCCTCATTTTCACTTTCACCCAAATTAATATTTTCTTGACCTTTGCTTCCCTTTTAAATTCTTTTGCTTGTTTACATATGACTAGAGACATCCAAATTCCACAATACAAATAAATTAAGGATCAAGTCTGGGTACTAGTGGCTGGGTTAGGTTAACAATTTCTCTACACATGTGTGCACATATTTCTTCATTTTTTTCTTTCTGTTGTTGTGGGTCATGGGACTTGAAATCTGGGCCTGGGCACTGTCCCTGAGCTCTTCAGCTCAAGGCTAGAGCTCTACCACTTGACCCACAGCGCCACTACTGGTTTTCAGGGGCTTCATTGGAGATAAGAGTGTCATAGACTTTCATACCTGGCCTGGCTTTGAACCTCAACCCTCATATTTCAGCCTCTTGAGTAGCTAGGATTACAGCACCTGGCCATGTATTTCTTTTGTAGTAAGAACCATGAAAAAAAAATGAAATATGAACCAAGTTTTTCTAATAATGTATTCCTTCTACTGAAATCATGTCAAATTCAATTTTATTTTTGCCTCATCTGGACTTCTTTCTAGGTCCCTAAGCTTCTTTGTACAAGGCTGGTGTTGTACCACATGAGCCACGTCTGAGTGATCATGGTTAGTTGGAGTGAGACATCTCTCCACTATGACTGTCCAGGCTGGCTTTGATCACAGCCTCCTGATGAGTGAAGCCTATGGGCGTGAGCCACTGATGCCCTGCACAAAGCTATTCTAGGGAAGGCTTTTTTCCCCTAGACTAATTGGTACTTTCTGCTTACTAATTTACAGTATTATGCCTGCACTGCTCGCTAGTCCAAAGCTGATATCTCTGTGGCATTGTAAAACAAACTGCCAATGTACTCCCACCAAATAGACTTTGTTGTTCATTTATGGGGTTATTAGAACTGTAATCAAACCAAACAAAACTTAGAAAGTCCTTATTTAAAGCTTATTAAATTAGATGTTTCAGAGCATGTCCCATCCACTGCACACCAATACGCTATTGTTTCAAGGATGGAAGCAGTGACTTTTTTCTCTGTTGCATTTTGATAGATGACAATGGAGAACAATACAGAGTTTGGGATGTAGGGGAAGCTCTTGCAGTTTTATTCTTTCTGGAATAGTTCCAGAGCTTGAACCCAGTCGTTCCCGGGTTCTACTGATGGCTGGCACTCTACCACCTGAGCCCCATCACCAGTCCAGGTTCTGCTGCTTTCATTAAAAAAAAAGATTTTTAACTACATGAGTCAAGGGTTAGCTGTCAGGTGCGGAGCACAAGAGCGACTCTGGTCCTCAGCCCCTATTTCTACTCAGTGCCTTTATGAACCAGCAAAGTTCACACAACACAATACAGGCAGCGCACAAGATGTGTGTGATCAATGTGGAAAACCTGGATGGGCAGAGTTTTCACATATTTTTGAAGCATCTTATTCCTCACTTTGGGTGGCTGGCATAAGACTTTTGATACGTAATGTGGAACACATGAAACAGAAAATAAATCTCATCAAATTTCATCAGAATAAATGAATGAGTGATAAATTCTGCTTGAATGAAACTTGATATTATAGCCATTTTTAGATGAGTTCAATCTTGCCAGGAAAGAATTGCCTTTCAGGGAAAGAGAAAAGGGGCAAATTCATAGAGGTCGGAAGCGTGAAGGAGTGCCAGGTGCTGGGGAACGCACAAAGCATGTTACAAAGCCATGTAAATAAACTCTGGCAAAGAATGGTAGAAATCAAGCTGGGAAAAAAAAGAGCAAGTGGGAATAAGATGACGAAAATTTAAATTTCAAGGCAAGTGTGCTTATTTAATTAGAACAAAAATGCATCTTATTATGTTTAAAATTATTCTTGTTTTCACCTCCAAACAAGAACAACATGAAATGCTTTGCCTAATTTACTAGATGGCTGAGGGTACAAAGTTGAAGAATTCATTTAAATAATTTATAAGTTGCTGTTTAAAAAGCGCAAGTTTAACTTCAGTTGTAGAGTGAAATTAAAAACTCCAATTATGACATCTCTGAATGCTGAAGGATAAAAATAACTGGGTTCTTAAGTGTATCAGGAAGAGTTGGATGGAGGTAATACATCATTCTTTTACCACTTACTGTAGTATTCCATTATTATTATAAGGTCATTTTGCCAGTCTTGGCTGTTTTCGAGTTTTTCCTACAGCGTTCTAGCCGTAAGTACTTCTGTGTGTATAGTGTAAGAACAATGGACAAGTACAGTGAGCACCCTCTAGCACAACGTAACCTATGAGTTAATGCCTATCCTTACTCTGATTTCTAACCAACAGAGACTCAATCCTTCAGTGCACCACCAGCTGAGGAGGGGTTTTATTCATGTCACCTACAAGTTTGGCCAACAGACATTCTTGACGTGAAAAAAAATTAAAACTAGTTTTTTTTGTCAAGAAATTCAGAATATAGATAAGCTAGTTTATCTTTAAAATAACCCAATTCAAGTTCATAGTAGGTATGTGTACATTCTCAGGTATGTCACAGATTAAATTTTTAGGAAGTTTTCCAATGGTATCATGTTTGATTCCTGCAGATCAGATGTACTGCATAACAAGACTGCCAGGTGTGTCTTGATCTTGATGTGGGGAGGTGGTGTTGGTGACGTATCACGTTTATTATGATGACAAGCCTTGCAGTAGAGTATTTCATCAGATACCACGTGACCTGCTGCCTAGGATGGATGTTTACTTTGAATGGCTTTACAATAATAGCTCATCCCTAAAGCTATTTTCTGCAAAGTTGAAGAAATGTTGCTTGCACAAAAAGTATCATAGAGTTAATAATTCATGAGCAGGACTTGATGTTCAGGACACATAATAAATGCTTAGCAAAATACAGGGTGTTAAATGACACATTTCCTGACATTGCCTTGAATCTACTTAAAAAAATAATTCCCTAGCCAGGTGCTTTGGGCTCACATCTATCATACTTCGGTGACTGAAATCTGAGAACTGCGGAAGTCAGACTGGGGCAAAACGATTGCGAGGCACTTACCTGAAATTAACAGGCAAAATGCCAAGAGGGTCAGTGGTAGAGGTACAGCCTTTGGTGAAAAAGCCAAGAGAGTACAGGAAGTCCTGAGTTCAAGCTCCACAGGTAGATTTCAATCAACTTTCATTTTTCAAAAATATGTTCGAGGGCTGGGGCTCAGGGGCAAAGCGCTTGCCTAGCAAGTGCAACTTTCTGGGTTCGATCCTCAGCACAAAAGAAAAGACAAAAAAAAATGTTCAATGAGGATGATTACAAAATGTGTCTTCTTTTAAAGCCTTCAAGACCTCGCACAAAATTCGTATTCTCTGCACATAGGCAAGAATTTGGCAACTCCTATCTAATGACAGAGGAGAGAAAACGCCGGTGGAGAGGTGGTGTGTGTTCCAGCATTATGGAAATGTAGACTAGAAAGATGTGCGAGCCCTGGTCCTGGGAAGTGAATGGCACCGTCAACACTGTTTTATTATCTGTTAATTTGTAGGAACTCATTATTTTCTGAATATTTACATTATTTCTATGACTGACAGTAATGATTTTGGTCATTTGACCATTAATTTCCAGTTGCTCTCACGCCTGCCTTGGATACAAGGTTAACGAAGGAAAGCAGGTGCGAATGGCAACGCATCGCCAAGTCCTGCTAGCACATGGCAGAGAAGGAGCGGGGTTTTCTCCCCACAGCATCACATACATGAAATGACTTCTGCTCAGCCTGTGTGTCTTCTTTGAGCTCCATCATCCAACACAGACAAAGAAACAGCCCAGCCCAGAGGGTGAGCAGCCCGCTCCCCGCTGTTCACTGAAGGACGTGCTTCAGGAGAGCTGCCCCAGAGAGGGACGGGGCTGAAGGAAGGCGCCATCGGCCCTCCTTAGAGACAGGACCCCTGTACCACCGAGGCACGAGAGCCTGGAGCAGGGCTGCACACCCCCAAGTCCCAAGCTGAGACGCTGCAGTGGCCTGCCCGGAGCCAGGCCGGGGGCAGGAGGGGGCCTCCGGCCTTGGTTCTCCCGATGCTCCCAAAATGATGTCCTGCAGCACAGGGCAGGAATGCCTGTGCCCAGCCGGCTGAAACGGATGGACTCGGAGGGGACCATGAACCGCAGCATGGAAGGCGAGCAGGACGAAACAGTAGCAGGCAGAGAAAGCCATTCTTGGAACGGAAGTGCACATCAGCTCTCTTCCCCTGTTCCTAGGCCGGCAGGAGTCCCAACCGCAGCTCACCTGTTCAAACAATAACAGCCTGGCATCCAGATGTTCTCAGGAAGGAGGGAGGGAGGGGAGAAGGGAAGGAGGGAGAGAGATGGATTGCTGGGTTCTGAACTCTCTTGATTGTTCTGTGATGGAAGACAAGGCATCTGTGGTAAAGACATGGAGGGAAGCACTGCTCCGCGCGGCCATCCAGGTGAGCACCACACCCGGAGCCTCTCAGGGGACAGTGTCCCTGGGCCCTGAAGATAGCAGACAGTCCGTGATGGGTGCGGCCCAGCGCCAGGCATGGAGGAATAAAAGACAATGGGAGGAGAGAGAGTTACAGATTCCCAGGCCTCCGCGCTTGACCTTTACCACTCTTGGTGAACAAGGAGTGGGAGTGAGGACAAAACAAACCCTTTACCCTTCCTAGAAGCCACTTTTTCCCAATTTCGTGTTCTTAGTGTTGAGGCACTGGACTCAAAAATCAGACTGTTTCAAAGCAGGGAGGAAAGAGCTTTGCCCATAAAGGGAGATGAAGTGCGGAGTCACGCCTCTGGAGGTACCAGCCCATGCCTCCTCCCAGCCTCAACCTGCATCTTCACCCAGAAGTTGTAAATTAGAGGACATGAGCCAAGCTCTGGGCTCACACCTGTGATCCTAGCTGCTCTGGAGGCTGAGATCTGAGGATCCAGGTTGGGAGCAACTGGTAGAAAAGGCTATGAAATTCCTTGCTCCAATGAATTGTCAAAAAGCTAGAAGCAGAGGCACGGCTCAACTGGCAGAGTGCCAAATTTGAGGGGGAAAGCCAAGCCAAGCAAGAGCACAAGGCCCTGTGTTTAAGCTCCACTAGTGTGTACACACACACATACACACACACACACTGAAAAGATAGATTAATAAATCAGCAAAGTTGCCTTTATGAAATAAAGTTTAAGAAATGCAGATTTATTGTCCATCCCCCTTCTTGATTCATGCCACAGCATTTGTCTATTTAATCTCACCGTGCAGGTGTCGGTTTATGGTGCGCGCAACACCATGATGCCAGAAAAAGGAGGAACTTGACATTTGTGCTCACTCTATAAACTTTATCAACAGAAATCCCTTGTGTTTTCAAGTGAGTCTATTGATTCTACAGTGAAATGAATGTGCCACAATTTTCCCATCATTTCTCTTTCCTGCACAGTGTCAGCCAGAAAAGATGTCACACGCATATACATACTTACATCTCTATGAGTAAAATTCCATTTATGTGTGCAACTGACTTACAAATAGCATTTCATATACAATATTTATGCATTTATATAAATAATTGAATTTTACTCATCCAATACATGATAATACATTGTTTGCGAAGAAATGGATTGGCCTGGAAGAAAGGTTAAATGAAGTAAGTCAAGCTCAGAAACACAAAGGACACATGTGTTGCTCACATGTGGGAATTAGACCTAACGTATAAATATGCATGTAAATACATGCAGAAGCACACTCGTGTGTACGTGGATGTATTAACTAAGTGTGGTATCCACAGGGCAGGAGTCCAGTGCTGTGATTCCTTTGGAAAGGAATCTGCAGTCTCACTCAATTACACTGGGATCACTGAGTGCGGGGCGTCGGGGAGGAGGCAGCATGACTGGAGAGGGGAGGGAGGAAGACTGAGGCCGTACAGTCCCAGTACTCCTCACACACAGTGAACGTGGAACTGGAAGATGGAGGGGAGAGCCGAGATGGAGAGGTTGCGAAGGTTGGAAGTGGGGGACACAGGTTCAGGCCTCACCTCGCTCCAGGGAAGCTGCAGAGCTGTCTGTGGATCTATGCTGAGGTCATCATGCAGGCCCGGGTCGTCAGACCTCCCACTCGACCCTCGTGGAGCCGAGCATGACCTAACACTCAGTCGGCAGAGACTTGGCAGTCATCTGTGCTCTAGCTTGTTCCTGGGAGTCTGCCATCAGAGTCTCCCAGAGAACCTCTCAAGAGGCAACACGGCTGGATGTGACTCCTTCCCGCATCACTCTCTACTGCAGTGATGTCAGAACTTTCCATCCGCAGAAAGAACGGACCATACTATCACTCCTTTAATTCAGCCATCACTCTTCCTGTCTGCCTTCCTCCCCTTCCCCAGCCTTCCCAGGAGCAGAGGGGGGACAGTCCCTCGGTTTTCTGTTTTCTTGTGTCTTTATTTTGGCCATCCTGCTCTTTGAAGCAGGTGGATGAAGGTACAGACAACAGATGGAGAGCTGGTCTGGAATTCCATCGTCGTGTGGAACTGGCCAGTCTCTATCTGAACTGAAAAGGGTTTGCAGTCTAACAGGACGTTAAGATAAGCAGGTGATCCTGGCACCAGTGGCTCACACCTGTAATCCTAGCTGCTCGAGAGGATGAGGTCAGCACAGACAGAGTTGTAGGGGAGCTCTGCCAGAAAAGTTCAGTCGACTCCGTCTCTAAAATAACCGGCAAAAAGGAGGGTTGGAGGCATAGCTCAGGAGGTAGTGCACCAGCCAAGGAAGTACAAGGCCCTGAGTTAAAAATACAGTGTTGTCAATTGTATAGGCACCGAGATGTGAAATAAAAGGCAAAACTGAATCCATTTATACCTCTTCAAGAGGAACTTTTTCAACAGATGAACTCCAGTGGTCCAGGGACAAACATAAGCTGAATTTTCTTGAAAGCGATGTCATCTACATATAAATAAGAGAAAGTCCAACACACACAGGCACACTCAGACACACAGACACACAGACACACACACAGACACACACACAGACAGACACACACACACACACACACACACACCCCTCTGTATACTGCCTTAAATGTTGTCCAATAATAACAAAAATATCTCCATGTCATGCCACGCATTCTTAACTAGAAGATCATGTCCTGCTTCATGCTCATTAAGAACACATTATATATATATATATCTGGATGCGGGTTATCATATTTACCAAGTATATTCCTTAGTTTAGTGTTAATTAATCCATTTCATAGTAGAGGAAGGGAAGCACACTGTGAATGAACTGTTCAGTAACTTCAAGAGCAATTGGCATAAACTCAAGGAAATGAACCTTCAAGCCATCATTGTAATGAGCACTGGAGGCCTGCCTCCAGAGCCTCCAGGCATCTAGCAAGCTGGCTGCGTGCTGATGTCCCTCCCAGAGACATTTCTAGAAACTGCAGTGTATCTGGACTGGGAAATCCTTGTACTCTTCCCAGACAAGGTGGGTGTCTGTGGATCGCTAGACACCTGGAGGGTCCTGAGTCAGACCCAGACCCAGGGGGAAGCCTCCAACTGCCAGGCCCGTTTGAAGGAGCAGATGAGGGAATCAGGCAGCACACCCCTGGAATCTGATCCTGATGTCATCAATGACTTCCCCAAACTCCAGGGCCGGGATACAGAGTGAAACGTGCCCCCCACCCCCAAGATCATTCTTAAGACAGAGCTTCAAGCCACAGGAGTTGTGTCTGGTTAACCCAACCATAATCCCCCTAAGGTACATGTTATTTATATTTCACATACAAAGATGTCTACATGAAGAGATGTGGTGCCTGGAGCCCCAGTGTCCACATTCATTTTAGACTTACCGGCTGCTGCAAAAGCACAAAAAAGAAAAAAAAAAAAACTGAGGAGAAGCCATTTGCTTTTGCATGTCACTAAGCAGACACAAAGAAGTAAGCAGATGTTGAGTATAAAGCCCTTGGTGGGAGCCAATAGGAAAGCTAGTAAGAGCCGCGTGCAAGGCGCAAGGCGCAGGGCGAGTTGCTGGAGTGGGAAGGGCTTTCCCTGGAAGGGCGGCGTTGGAGTTAGATTGGCCATGCGTGTGGAGTCCAGGGATAGACGGAGGTTCAGGACACTCGCTGCAGAGCCCCCCCTCCTGCACCCGAGGTACCAGGCCCCGGGAAGGCCTGGCCTTGGGATCCGGGCCCGGCCCAGCAGCAGACACCCAGGAAGGATCGAGAACAGACTCTGCGGTGGGATGGGCGACAGCAGCGGCCCTGGCCGGGACAGGGGTCACTCAGCCCCTCTGGAGCGAAGGGCACCTGTCCTGCAGCCAGGCCAGGGCCAGGCTCCGGGGAGCCGACTGCAGGCTGCTTCTCCGCCTGTGGCTTTCCTCAGGCAAAGGAAACTGAGGCCCCTAGAGTTCAGTGAGGAACCCCGGGTGTCTGTGAGGAATCTCAGAAGACTCCACAACCCATTCCATCTGGAGGCTCCCACTGAGCCCGGAGCACTGCCCTGCGAGTCCTCTGTGTCTCACACGCCGCCCCCAGTGCTGCTTGGGCAGCCGGTGCCTGGCAGGAGGGCGTCCTGCATTCCCTGCCCCCCACCCCCGGGCCGGCCGAGCCCCCCGCCCTGCCCAGCACAGTTGGCCTCCTGGTCGTTCTCTTCTGTAAGACATGAATTCATCTTTTCTTCTCTCTCCAGAAAAAATGCTCCCCTCGTGCCTTCTTCTGTGCTAGAGGAAGGTAGAGGCCACCGTCGCCAGACGCACTTTTCTGCCTGAGCTTTTCCCTAAGCAACACTAGGTGTAAAATTGTCAGCCACCTGTTCAGAACTCATTCCTGTGCACAGCAGCTATGGAGGACGACTGGATTTTACACAAGAAATACAGTATTCTTTCACAAAGTAGTATGTGGGAGAGCAGCCTCCTTCTAACAATACAATTCCAGCTCATGTAGTTTATGAATCGGTAACCGATTCGTGGTGTGGATTCATTCTCGCCATTAAAGGTAAATGTTATCTTTTGTGAAATCAACCAGCACAGCTTTCCTCCTCGTCGCTTCCTTCTTTCCCCCTTTCTAGATTTCTATAAACAATGATGTAAGTTATTGCCTAGTGCAAGGCTTTTGGAGCCAGGGATTGTGGCACATTCTTAGAAATTCAGGTAACTCAGGAGACCAGGGCAAGAGGATTTAAAGTTCGAGGCCAACCAAGACAAAGAGAGAACCTATTAAAAAAATAAAGAAACATGGACTGGGACTGGCATCATAAACTAAATGGTAACCCGAGGCCCTGAGCTCAATCCCAAGTGCCTCAGTTGTGCTCAGAAGGAATAAACAAAAGCAGATACCTGTAAAAGCAAGGGTTTTGCTCTATATGGATCTTGTACTTAATCTGCAGCACAAAAAAAAATGTACCTACTCCCTTAAAATCTGTTTAAAGTCAGGTGAAATGCCTATATAATTGGAATGCTAATATGCTTGGCACAATTTAGTGTTCAAATTTCTGTTAAAGACCATTATTCTTTACTATCTTCACTTGAAAATGAAACACATCTTGAGCTTTGGGGAGAATTCTTTTTCAACAATAGAAGCACGTCTTTGTCGTGTGCTTTAAGCTCCTTTCCAGGGTCTATGGGAACTACTGAAGGCTGGAATACACTGGGGGGGGGGCGGGGGAAGCCCTTTGAACAGCTGCCTTACAGCTTCATAGCATGAAGCCCGGAAGCTGGGACGTGGTGTGGGGAGGGGAAGGAGGGTAAACTTGGGCAATGCGCACAGACTCCCACAAGCTGGCCAGCTCCTCACATCCAGTCAGGAGTACACGAACATTTATTTTGAATAATCATTCCACTGTGTGTGTGTACACATACACTTGTATATGTGACCCACATGGTATCGTACACAAAACATGATCAAAATAAGTTAAAAATGCATTAAGTACTACTTTAAAGATTCCTTATGGATGACACTTACCATAAAGCTACTATACCTACTTCTAGTTTGAGAAAACATGGTTGGAGGAGAATTGTTGGCTATGTTTGTTAAAATATGTTTTAATGTTGCAGAATTTAAAAAGGTAAGAATAGGCACTATTAAGTATTAAAGCACAACAGCAAAAAAAAAAAAAAGCCAGATTTGTAAGGCAGGAAAATCAGTAAAACTAATCATTTGTATTTAGTTTCAACTGCAACATATTTTACATAATGTACTGTCTTCTCCCAATGTGAAGGTATTTGTCACATAGAAAAGTTATCTAACATGCACAATAAAAGACTTTTGGGGAAAAAATCTGTTTTGAATTTGAATTGCTTCTGGTTTTCGTACTTGACCTTATCTAAAAAAGCATCAATATTAGGCTTATGTTCTGAAGAGTTTAGTCTTAGGATACTTGAGTATTTTATAAATAACTGGATGCAGAGATAACTCATTCAGTAATTAAAATATATCTATAGGCATTACGTACTCATTTCAAATCATGAAAATGATGCTTAAAATGGTATCTAAATCTTTGAAAAATTGTATAATTATGACTCATTTTTCACATGATTCAACAAGATTAAGAGTTATTGTATGCCTTTGTCTGAATTTCACATATTTGTATATGCTGTAAGTAGGAACTCAGAAGAAGTTCATCCACAAACGAATTAGAACATAAAATGGGTTTTAAGATTAAGTTTTTTCTGTTTCTTTTTAATCACTTGAAATCTGAATAAATAAATTATTGGATTGATATTTAATAAAAACGCTAATGGTTTAATTTAATTAGAAATTAAGTGAGTCCACTGGGCTGCAATCCCAGACAGCAGCTGCCCTGCGGGAGAAGTGTTGCTGAGAGATGAAGCCATGGGAGAGGTCCTGGCCAGGGCTGGACCCAGGGTGGAGGCAGGGGCTGGACCTGGGGGAGCCCCAGGGTGGGGGGCAGGGATTGGGGGAACTCAGGGGTGGGGGCCACAGAGGCTGACCTGGCAGGCCCTAGGGATAAGGGTCCCCAGGATCCTGCAGAGGGAGGACCGGGGCAGGTCCCTGTCCTTGCGGGTCGCAGGGTGAGGCAGATGGTGGGCAGAGAGACCTGGCCTGAGAGGAAGATTCCTTGATTGATTTAATGGCCCAGTGCCCATTGTTCATGAAACAGCGACGTTAGGAATGCAAAACCTACTTGTTTATAAGCCACTAGCTCTTACGGCTCTCTTGTTAGAAGCAAATGATTATTATGATTCAATAACTGAGGGGGAGGGAAGTCTTGCTTCCTGTGATAGCTGACTCCTAAACAAAAACTACGAAGACGAGCCATTCAGGATTATAAAAATGGCTAGAGAAAATTAGGCAAAATAAATTGGAATCCAGTACATGCAAAGTATAAGTTTGAAAACTAATTATTATTAGCAAGACACCTAATTTTATGCAGTTACTTTTCTCTAGCCATGCTAGTTAATAGTCTTGTGCATTCTTTCCACCAGGGCCTCACCGTCTACCTTCTGGCAAAGACAGAAAGATATTTATTTCTTGAATTTTTTCACCTAATGAGTTTCCTCTGTTTTTTATATTGCTTTTACCTGCTTTACCTGTCAGACAAATTCTCTTTCAAAGTCCCCCTTCCATACTTTCCTTTCACAAAGTGACCCACGAGTTGCATTTATTTACCCAACTGCTGGAAAAGATCACTTTGCTTCTGAGCCTGTGATAGTTTAGTATTTGGGAAATTGTACGCACTGTTACTGGGGGAACTTTCCTCAGAATTTTCTACTCAATTCTAATTGAATAATCACCTATCTAAACTCCTTTCCACACTAACATAATTTCATGGTACCCAGGGCCTCTGTCATTTCTGATCACCACATTGGAAGAAAGACCAGAAGAGGCAGAAAGTGAACAGAAAAGGGAAGGCGATCAATTGTATATCTGCATCTACCCAAAATCTGTTATCATTTACCTGCAAGCTATAATCTATTGACTTCCTGTCGGTTATCTATTGGTAATCTATCACCTATCTATCTAGTCTTGGGCCATTTTCAGGGAACACCCTAGGGACTGTGTCACCGCACACAACACAAAGGAGAGTGTCCAGGACAAAAGGCAATCAGCTCATCTGGCTTCTCCCTTGGGCATTGGAATTCTGGCAGACTTTAAATTTGCATCAACCAAGGCTGTACTTTTGAATCACAAGGAGCCACTCCTTTTAAATGTGCAGTTTTCAAGCCCCTACATCAGGATATTGAAAATATGGAATTCCTTAAGTTAATGTCACCTGGGTTGCAAGGCTTTGGATGCAGGCAGTGAAGAAAATGTCTAGCTGCAAGAGAGGCAAATGTGTTTCTAGCTGCAAGAGAGGCAAGCGTGTTTACGATGCAGTGATCCCTCTACTGAGTGTCCTCTCACTACCCTACCTAACTGATTGGCCAAGTTGGAACAGGCAGGCGTCTACCTCCTCTGCCTCTTCAATATCACCAAAATGACTGTGGCAAAACGTATCCTGCTAGATATGTAATGGCACTGCTCAAAGCACCCATGAGAGAAGACCTACACTCCTATTATTATGAGCTGCACCAAAAACATTTTAAAAAATAACTCTAGTGCTCAATGTTACTATATGAAGCGCACATCACCTTGATTTAAGGTGTCATCATGAAGAAAAAGTCAAAATTCATTATCCTCTTGGCACACGGAGATCAGGGTTCATATGCGAGTCAGGATCAACAGTAGTATTCCTTCCCAGCACTTGGTAGAAGAAAATGTTTTCTGTAAAAGGAAGAACTCCAATTACTTTTATTAACTAGGAGTCAATTGGCAGCATTCTTCTTGGATTTAAAAAGATAGTGTAGCAAAGCCTATAGTTATAGGTTCATTGTTTGTAAGACGTGCTGTTGAGAAAAGATATTTTCACTGGATGGGGTGCTGTGCCTCCACTGTAGCCATGTTGCACTCCTCGCAAAATATTCCTTCTACGGACACCTTCACACACACACACACACACACACACACACACACCTCACCCAGCACCCTAGAGCCTCGCCTCAGCTCCTCAAAGATTGCAGCGAAAAAGTGATGTCAGGTCATTATTTTACATCCACCTCAGGAGCTACAGATAAATTTCATATGACGTCGTTTTCAAAACATTAAAATCACTCAGCACATTAAAAAGTCCAACAGGCCTAGCCTGACAATCACATATTTCTTCTTCATCATCAGGTTACTCCAGAGTAGACATGCTCTTTATGGAAAAGGTCTGTACTTGTGCCGTGTTAGAGAGTGTGAAATTATTTACATATTAGTTCGGCTGCTGAGAATGCTCACAAAGGCCACTCTAGGCTTCTGGTTGCATTTCAAGTAGCTCCTAGCTAGACAACTGCCTGGCTCAGCCCTGGCGTGTGAGAGACCATGGAAGGAGGTATCAATATCACTATTTCACAGACACGTGAAACCTGGGAATCCAGCAGATGTCTGGGCCTCCTGAACACACACAGGTCAAAGGCCAAAGGCCAGTAACTGACCTCTTCAAAATAGGAAGAGAAATTTCACCTCCTTGAATAAGAGGAAATTCTCTGAAATACTAAGAAGGAAATAGTATATTATATAATCATTAGGAACAGGCAATAGCTAGCGTAGCACCAAATTTTAGAAATATATATAGTATATGCATACACAAATATGTATACATGTATATAAACATATTTATATGCACATATGTATATGTATAAAACATATGCATAAAGAAAGAAAGGCTTGGGGAAATATTTATATACATATGTACCTATGTATACTACACATGTACAAATGTGTACCCATGCATCTGTGTACTGATACCTATGTGCACAGACATCTGTCTATAGGCATGCACATTCATATTGTGTGTTCATGAATGTGCTCATATTTATATGAAGTTGCATATATCTGTGTGTTTATATATTTACAAATGCATATATATGTATTCATAGATATATATAAATATATAGCTAGTTAATATATGCATACAAATTTGTAAACATACATATGAAACTTAGATTTCATAGAGTTATAGACTGAACAAACATGCCATTTTGGACTCTTGGCAAAATTTTATCAGCTGATACTCTTCCCTGCCAAAAGAAGACCTCCCCTCTGCTTGGCCCTGGGCAAGAAACCAACACTTCACATTTTCATATCGAAAATTCTTTCTGGAACACAGGATATATATCCATAGCCCTGAATTCACAAACACCAAGGACATTGTTTTGGACAATGCACTTGTGGTTATATCTGGTATGTTTTTTCAGTCTATTACTTTTCTTTCCTATTTGTGTGGCACGTGCGCAGAAACAAACCCAGGGCCTCTATTTCCTAGGCCTCAGAGCCCTCGTCTTTTTTTTTTTTTTTTTTTTTTGGCCAGTCCTGGGGCTTGGACTCAGGGCCTGAGCACTGTCCCTGGCTTCTTCCCGCTGAAGGCTAGCACTCTGCCACTTGAGCCACAGCGCCGCTTCTGGCCATTTTCTGTATATGTGGTGCTGGGGAATCGAACCTAGGGCCTCGTGTATCCGAGGCAGGCACTCTTGCCACTAGGCTATATCCCCAGCCCTCGTCTTTTTGTTATTGAAGACAAGACCTGCCAGGGCCGAGTGAGAAAGACGCCTGTGTCGCTTAGCTCGTGGATGTCAGCAGAGCGATCTTAGACAGAGCACCAGTATCAGACAACAGAACAGCTTGCGGAGACTGGCGAGGCAATTAATTCTCAGATGCTAATTCAGTGTCACACAGAACAGAAGGAAAACAATAGCGCCCCTGTGCTCTTGTAAACATTAAGTAGATGATGGATTCCTGAAGAAGAGAAAAATGAAAAGGAGAAAGACAATTTCAATTCACCTCGTGCTACATTTGATTGTAAATGGCATAGCACTTTGAAATGGCTTTTATATGTTTATTTATTTCTTGGAAGTGGAAGGAAATTTGATGTCTCTATCTAAATCAATCATCCCTTTGCTTTGGCAGCCAACATGCTTAGATAAAAAACATATTGGGATATTAGAGGCTGTGAGACTAGATTTCCTCATGAGCAAAGTCAGATATTTAAATGCATTTCCATATAATAGGGAAGAGGGGAATAAATGACGCAATCAATCCTCTTTTGCCTGACCCCTAGCATAGCTGGTCTGAGGGGAGAGCCCCTTGCTAGCTGCTCCGTCTTTGCAGAGTCCAGGATCTCCAGTTCATGTCTGAAACGACTCTCCCGCCTCTCTCCTGGTATGCAGAGGGCTAGCTAGGCAAACTCACATCTTTGTCTCCTTTGAAAAGCGGAAGCTACAGCTGCACATTCTGAGGCAACATTTCAAGTTCCCTCCTGAGCTGAGCCCCAGTTGGAACAGAAGGTAGGCCTGGGCCCAGGCGCTGGGGACCAAGCAACCCCTGCTCAGAGCACATGGACACCTCCAGGGCAGTGCCAGGCCCACAGCTGGGCTGGGAAACACAAGTGTTATCCCTGGAATGGGTGTTCTAGACTTGAGTCCCATAAGGAAAGGGAGAGCGAGGTAGCAGGGGAAGAGCCACCTGGGAGAGGATAACGCGCATGCTAGCAAAGAGTTCAGTGACGCAGCCATGGCGACTGAAGCAAGGAAGGATGTGCAGAAATTAAATCCCCATTCCCACATGGACTGCAGCTATGTCTTCCCATCTTCAGCTTCTTCCTAATGGTCCCTGTAAGACAGAAAGATAAAATGATTAAAAAATAAATAAAAATAAAACAAAAGCCACCAGGCTGTGACATCTGAAATTCAGGCTGCTCTGGACATACATCTGGCAAGCATCACAGCAAGGAAGCACAGAGGCAGGAATCCAGGTCTGTCCAGAGAGCCACCCCAGGCTCACAGCCCACCATTCGTCTCCCCAAGGCTCTGATGTGGCAGGGAACAGCTCAGATTCCAGGTCCAACAAACCCCAAAGCCATCAGTTCCCTCGCAGACCCAAGAGCACGTGGCTTTAACTCCACCGGCTCCTCTGTGAGAAGCTGTGAGTCTGATGTCGTAAGTGCACCGTTGTTGTGCAGGCTGGGGCCGGCAAGGATGCACACGGCATGGCCCCTGTTACTGAGGTTTCTGTGGCTGATGTGGTCAAAGCGAAGCGCGGGGGGACGGGGGGGGGGGCACAGGCGCTGCAGGCTACATGCTTAAGAAAGCAGCGAGCCATTCCAAACCATCGATTGCAGAGCATTAGGCACCTGCACAGCATCTGTCCACGGCTGCTTGTCCTCCCAACCCAGGCTTCAACCACAGGATGGTTTGGATAGACTTTTCTTTCCTTGTCCCTGTTTTCAAGAGGAGCCTTTGCATGAAGAGGGAGACTGTGCAATGATTAACAAACGAGCTTTTTTTAGTGGTGTGGTGGAGACTTTAAGTGTAGTTACATATGTATTATAACTTGGCTTAGACGTAGCCAAAATATCAATGCAACAGCAGTTATGTTACTTCCAGGTAAGTATTGAAAGGTGTCTGGGACCTAGCTTTACAGGCCTTAGAATGATGATCCAATCACACATGTAAAAGAGTGATAAAATCCTGCAACTGCAGTAATTGCCATAAAAATGTATATGAATAACTGGAAAGTTCTGCCTCATGCTTTTAATCCTAGCTACTCAGGAGACTGAGATCTGAGAAATGAAGTTCAGTCTTTTTGTTGTTGTTGGTAGTGGGGCTTGAACTCTGGGCCTGGGCACTGTCCCTTTGCTCTTCAGCTCAAGGCTAGCACTCTACCACTTGAGCCACAGCACCACTTCCCAGTCTTTTTTAAAATTTTTATTTCTTTATTTAATTTCAAAATGATGTTCATAGGGGTGACAGTTTCATATGCGCATTTACTCTGGAAATCTTCCATTTTCTACCTTCTCTCTGTGTCTCTTCGAAATATAAGTATTTTCTAATGGGAATATCTTTCTCAAGAGCCTACGAACAGCTCATTTGAGTGTAATGGCAGCAGTGATAAAGTATTTGTCCTCCAGTCTGAGGAAGAAAGAACACACTTCCCTTAGAAGAAAGTCAGCAGGCCGGCACAGAGCTCCAACAGCTATTCCCACCTTCCCATGAGGTCGTCCTCCAGGGCCTTTTCCGTGGTTCCCAGCACCTCCCCACTCCCTTCCTTGCCTTTCGCCTCATCGTGGCCCGGTTCACTCTCTCTACCCTACTGGAATAGTCTCAGGGGGAAAAAATCCCCGTGTCTTGCTTAACAAGTTTAGTACAACCTTCTCTGTGACTCAGGGTGAAGGTCGAAAACAAAAAACACCTGTCTCCTCTTCCTCTGTGTCAGCCAAGGGAATTCAGCAATTCAGTCAGTTAAACGTGACTGAAGAGGCAGCACCGATGCAGGGCATTGCTAGATCTCAGCAAATAGCTTCGATCTGTTTTGTAAGTAAAGGCAACTCCACAAAAGTTGGTAGCTTGGTAGAGAATTGTTGAGAAAGTAAGTATTCAATCTGATGGCTGGCTTTTCATGGTTTGATAAGCATATATCATTCAGTAATTGTCACAAGCATAGTCCTCTTAACAAGAAGAAAACAAAAATCTGAGGTACTTTACTGGAGGATTGGGAGATAGCATTTAGTGCCAAGTGTGGCTGCCTCTCAGGCAAGAACTGTACACACACAGACACCCTGCCTCTATTGACTTGCTAAACAAAATACCGAAAAGAAACATTGCCTGATGCTCAAGATCTAACAACAACAACAAAAACCGAAGAAGGTAAGTAAACATGAAAAACGCAATCAAGTTCTGACCAAAGAAGGGTAAGACCAGAGGAAACAAACCAAAATAGGGGAATTTCTAAGCACAATTTCTTTTTTTTTAATTTTTTTTAATTTTTTTTATTTTTTTATTAATTGGACATAAATTGTTTTACAAGGTGTTGTGCAAAGAGGGTGCAGTTACATAGTAGGGCAGTGTGTGCATTTCTTGTGATATCTTACGACCTGTTTTTCTATCCCTTGTCTAGGTCAGGTTGACATATATGCAATATACAATGTATTAAGAACATATACAGTATTCACAGACTTGGTCTCTACTGTCTCTCCGTCTCCCTTTGTTAACAGTCATATATCAGGGAGATCATGCCCCTTTGTTTTCTGTGTTCTAGGCTTGTCTCACTCAACATTATTTGTTCAAGTTCTGACCATTTCCCTGCGAATAACAGTATTTCACCATTCCTAATCGCTATGTAGTATTCCATTGTGTATAAGTACCGTATTTTTTGGATCCATTAATCTGTGGAGGGGCATCTGGGTTGTTTCCATATTTTGGCTATTGTGAATTGTGCCGCGATAAACATGGAAGTACAAATGCCTTTTTGATATCTTGGATTTTGCTGTTTAGGATAGATGCCCAAGAGTGGTATGGCTGGGTCATAGGTAGGTCTATATTGAGCTTTTTGAGAAACCTCCATACTGTTCTCCAAAGTGGTTGTACTAATTTGCACTCCCACCAACAATGGAGAAGGGTTCCTCTTTCCCCACAGCCCCTCCAGCATTTGTTGTTTCCTGAGTTCAGAGTATAGGCCATTCTAACTGGGGTGAGGTGGTATCTCAGGGTTGTTTTTATTTGCATTTCCTTTACTAGCAGGGATGTTGAGCATTTCCTCATATGTTTCTTTGCCATTTTTATATCTTCTCTTGTGAAGTCTCTCTTTAGCTCTTTTGCCCATTTCCTAATAGGTTTATTGGGCTTGGAGGGGCTTAGTTTTTTGAGTTCTCTGTAGATGACCAATATCAGGCCTTTGACTGTTACTGTGCTGGTAAATATCCTTTCCCATATCGTTGGCTGTCTTTCTATTTTGGTGGCTATGTCCTTAGCTGTGCAGAAACTTTTTAATTTGTAGTAGTCCCATTTGTCGAGTCTTTCCCCAATTTGTTGTGCCCCTGGGACTCTATTCAGGAAGTTCCTTCCTGTGCCTATAAGTTCTAGTGTCTTTCCTACTCTGTCCTTCAGTAGTTTCAAAGATTCAGGTCTGATGTTGAGGTCCTTGATCCATTTTGAGTTGATCTTGGTGCATGGTGATAGGCTTGGGTCTACTTTGAGTTTTCTGCATATGGCTGCCCAGTTCTGCCAGCACCAGTAGTTGAAGAGGCTATGTTTATTCCATTGTATGTCTTTAGCTCCTTTGTCGAATATCAGTTGGCTGTAAGAGTGTGGTTTTATTTCTGGGTCTTCAATTCTAATCCATTGGTCTTCCGATCTGTTTTTATACCAATACCATGCTGTTTTTGTTATGATGGCCTTGTAGTAGAGCTTGAAGTCTGGTATTGTGATACCTCCTGCACTGCTTTTTTTGCCTAGAATTGCTTTGGCTATTCTAGGTTTTTTGCTGTTCCATATGAATTTATGGATTGGTTTCTCTATTTCAGTGAAGAATGTGTCTGGGATTTTGATAGGTATTGCATTGAATTTGTATAACAATTTGGGCAATATGGCCATTTTCACTATATTGATTCTGCCTACCCATGAGCATGGGAGGTCTTTCCATCTCCTTGTGTCTTCTTTGATTTCCCTTATTAGATTTTTGTAGTTTTCACTGAATAGGTCCGTCACGTCCTTGGTTAAGTTGATCGCTAGGTACTTTATTCTTTTTTTGGCTACTGTAAATGGAATTGTTTCCATAATTTCCTTTTCTGTTTGTCTATTGCTGGTGTACAGAAAAGCTGCTGACTTTTGTGGGTTGATTTTGTATCCTGCTACTTTGCCAAATTGGTTTATTAGGTGTAGGAGTTTGGGTACTGAGATTTTTGGGTCCATCAGATATAAGATCATGTCGTCTGCAAATAGGGATAACTTGATTTCTTCCTTGCCGATGTGGATCCCTTTGATGTCCTCCTCTTGCCTTCTCCTCTTGCTATGGCTAGGGATTCCAGCACTATGTTGAACAGAAGTGGGGAGAGTGGGCATCCTTGTCTTGTTCCTGAGTTTAGGGGGAATGATTTAAGTTTCTCTCCATTTAATATGATGTTAGCAGTTGGTCTGTTGTATATGGCTTTTATTGTTTTGAGGAATGTTCCATCTATTCCTGTTCTCTCCAAAGCTTTTAATAGGTATGGATGTTGTATTTTGTCAAAGGCTTTTTGGGCATCGACTGAGATAACAATGTGATTCTTGATTTTAGTTCTGTTTATGTGGTGAATTACGTTGATTGATTTACGGATGTTGAACCATCCTTGTGACTGAGGGATGAAGCCTACTTGGTCAGGATGTATGATATTCTTGGTAAGTTTCTGGATACTATTAGCTAATATTTTATTGAGGAGATTTGCGTCTGTGTTCATTAGTGATATTGGTCTGTAGTTCTCTTTTTTTGTTGGATCTTTGCCTGGTTTGGCAATGAGTATGATATTAGGTTCGTAGAATGAGTTTGGGATTTCTCCCTCCGTTTCTATTTCGCGGAAGAGTTTGAGGAGTATTGGAATTAGCTCCTCACTAAAGGTTTTGTAGAATTTGTTGGTGAATCCATCTGGGCCTGGGCTTTTCTTAGTAGGGAGGTTCTTGATTACCTCCTGTATCTCACCGTAAGTTATTGGTTTATTTAGTTGATTTATTTCTTCTTGATTCAGTTTGGGCAGTTTGTACTTCTCTAAGAATTGATCCATTTCTGTAAAATTATTGTTTTTTGCTGAGTAGAGGTTTTGGAAATAGCTCCTTATGATTGTTTGAATATCGTGTATACTTGTTGTAGTTTTTCCTGTGGAGTCCCTGATTTTACGAATATGAGTCACCTCCTTTTTTTTTGTAAGTCTTGCAAGGGGTCTGTCCATTTTGTTTATTTTCTCAAAGAACCAGCTTTTAGTCTTATTTATTTGTTGAATGGTCTTTCTATTTTCAATCAGATTTATCTCTTCTTTAATCTTTGTGATCTCTCCCCTCCTAGTCGTTTTAGATTCTGTCATTTCTTGTTTCTCCAGTTGTTTTAGATTCATCGTGAGGGTATTCACCTGCTCTGCTTCCATTCTTTTAATGTGGGTGCTGAGAGCAATGATCTTGCCCCTCAGTACTGCCTTAGCTGTGTCCCATAGGTTTCTTTGTGATGTGTTTTCTTTGTCATTGTGGCTTATGAATTCGTTGATTTCATCTTTAATTTGATCTGTGGCCCAAGTGTTGGATAGCAGCTTGGGGTTTAGCCTCCAAGTGTGTGTATAGGCTCTGTGGTATCCTTTGTTGTTGAGGGTTACCTTTAATCCACTGTGATCAGATATAATACATGGGATGATGTCAATACTTTTGTATTTGCTGAGGTTCTTTGTGTGGGCTATGACGTGGTCTATTTTGGAATATGATCCATGGGCTGCTGAAAAGAAGGTGTATTGGGTCTCTGTAGGGTGAAAGGTTCTATATAGGTCTGTTAGATCCATTTGGGAAATGGTGTTATTTAGGTCCTCAGCTCCCTTACTAATCCTCTGGGTGTTGGATCTGTCTCTTGGAGAGAGAGGAGTATTAAAGTCACCCACTATGATTGTGTTTGCGTCTATCTTGCTCTGTAATTCTTTGAGAATTTGCTTGACATATGTCGGGCCTCTTTTGTTTGGTGAGTATACATTTATCACCGTGATTTCTTGATTCTGGATTTTTCCTTGTATTAATATGTAGTGTCGTTCTTTGTCTTTTTGAGTGGACTTTAAAGAGAAGTCCAGCTTGTCTGAGATCAGAATGGCTACACCTGCCGTTTTGGTGGGTGCATTTGCTTGGTAGATCTTGCTCCATCCTTTCACTTGAAGCCTGTTTTTGTCCCTTGCTGTAAGGTGGGTCTCTTGTAGACAGCAGATGTCAACTTTTTGTTTGCAAATTTATTCTGCCAGTCTGCTCCTCTTTATCGGGGAGTTTAAACCATTTATATTTAAAGAGATCAAGGATAAGGTTGTTTTTCTCCTTCCATTTTCTTGGTTGGCTGTTTTTTCCTCTTTTCTTTTCTTGTCTTTAGTGAACTGGTGTTTCTGCTGGACTTTGGCTATTGAAGTTTCTTTCTGATTCTGTCTGTGTGTCTTTTACGATCTCTGTTGGGTGGGGTTCCCCTCTTAATATTCGCTGTAGGGCTGGTTTTTTATTCACATACTCCTTTAGCTCCTCTTTGTGTGGAAAGATCTGGTTCTCCCTTCGAATGTGAACTCGAATTTCGCTGGATATTTGATCCGAGGTTGTAAATTGTTATTCTGGAGTACTTGGATGGTGTTCTTCCACTCACTTCAAGCTTGGTAAGTTTGTGTGGATAAGTTGGATGTTATTCAAATCCTCTTCCCACTGAAAAAAGTTTCCTTCTTTGCTTTGGCTGAATTCAGAATTTGCTCTTTAATCTTGAGGTCTGTAGTCTTGAATATTATGTGCCTTGGGGTGGCTTTCCTGGGGTCTGGCCTGCCAGGTGTCCTATAGGCTTCGGTTACCTGGATGAGGTTCCCTGTGAGATTGGGGAAGTTTTCTGCAATAACTTTATTGAGAACATGATTAAGCCCTCTGCTCTGGTATTCTGCTCCTTCTTCTATTCCAATTATGCGCAGATTATATCTCTTGTCTTTGTCCATTAGTTCCTGGATTAATCTTCCCTGAAGCTTCACCTTTTCTTGGAGAGTGGTCATTTTCTGGTTGTTGTCAGCTGCTTCATCGTCCACGTGAGAGATTCTGGATTCTATACGGTCCACTCTTTGTGTTATGGTTTCAATTGCGGAGTTTATGGATGTCAGAGAGCTATTTATGGTTGTCATATCAGCTCTGATCGTGGAGATTTCTTCCTTTAAAGAGTTGTATTTTAAATCTATTTTTTCATGCATTTCAATTCTCAGGATGTGGAGATTTTCTTTAAAGGCAGCTTACATTGTATACATTTTTGCTTCCATTTCTTTAAAGCAGGCTTGCATTGTATCCAGTTTTGCTTCCATTTCTTTCTTGGCTTCCTGGGTGTCCTTCCAGATTTCCACTCTAAACTCCTGGAATTGTTTTCTGATTTCATTTCTGACGCTTTCGATCATTCCTGTTAACATGGCCTCATTTGCTTTTTTAGTCTCCATCTCTTCTTCAGTCGTGCTGCTTTTTGGAGCTGGCGAGTTGGCTTGCCCTTTGATGAACTGAGTTATGTTTCTTTGTGATTTGCGCATCTGGAAACCTGGATGGCTTCTCAGGTTTGGTTTGTAGCTCTTCCCTCCCTCCTGTGTAGGTGTGACTATGGCAGCAGGTGCTGCCGCTGTGGCCTGCCCACCAGTGCAGGGTATGCCTACCAGAGCGGGCGCTGTGGCCGGGGGCCCCGCCCTCCTGTATGCTGTGCGTCCACTTCAACAGGCACTTTGGCAGGATATACCTCCCAGAGCAAGTCCCGCATTGTTGGGTTGTGCTTGTGCCCTCCCGCGAGTCCGTTGGGGGGGGCGGTATGTGTGGGGCCCAGTGGGATCGACTGTCCGGGTGTGGCTTGGCACCTTCAGTCCTCACCTCCGCTGTGAGGGGGGGGACGTGTTCAGGCTCAAGTGACCCTGCTGGGCTGGTATTGCCCACCAGCACCTGTGGTTTTAGTTGTAAGAGTCTGCGAGGTCCAGGCGCCTCGGGTGGGGTTTGCACAACCGGCCGGTCTCCCGGCCCTTGTTGGGAAGGGGGCAGGGCCGGTTCTGCCGGTTCAGGAACCTGTGGGGTGTTGGTGCTGCTGTGCCCTTCCCCTGCTAAACTGACTTCCCAGTGTCTGATGGGAGCTTCCCCGCTTGATTTGGGGGTTCTTTGTTCCCTCAGGGGTGGGGGAGGGGGAGGGAGGGAGATCTAGCTTCTTTGTCGGGCTTGGGTCTCAGGTAGCTGGTCTCCCGTTGGGGGAGGGGATAATGGGGCACTCACTTTGCTGCTTTGTGTGTGTGTCCCGCGCAGCCGTTGGCCCTCCAGGGGTTGGCTAAGTGTCTTGGTGGCTTCCCTGGTTCCCGATTTCTGCCACGCTGGGTTCCCTTGTCCGATCCCGGTGTGGACCCAAACTTCTCATCGCTGCCGGTGTGTGTCTTGGTCTGCACCCTGCCTTGTGTCCGTGAGGTCTCCCACTATATGAATTCTGCGCTCCTGGCAGCCTGTCTGCCGATCGCCGGGTTCCCCTTTCCCAGCCTGACCCTGTTTGGGCCAGGGTCGGCTGGTGGGGGGAGGGTGCCCTGGTGAATCTCCGGCTCCGTGTAGGCTTTCGGTTCTTCTTTTTTGCTCCTTTTTGTTTTCCTGCGTTTCTCCACTGCTTCTGGCTGCTGGTTTTGCTGGGTTCTTGATGGGGTGTTGGGTGTTGGAGTTCCCAGCTCACTATTCCGTTGGAGCGAGTCGGGGTGCCTCCCTATTCTATCGGTGCCATCTTTCCTCATTCTCTAAGCACAATTTCTAATAGTATCACAATGGACAAAATTTTTCTGGAGTTTAAGTTGTAAAAGATTCTAAAAATATAAACTATGCCAAGGCAAACATTGTTCATCCACACCTCCAATCACAGGGCACCAGGTCTACATAAACTCCGTGGGTCTGGGTGGGCAGGGTGGTCACCACCCTCAGGGTAGGATCTCCTTGGGAAAGCACCCACGCTCACACGAATTTTCCCATAGCTCTGAATCTTTCCTAACCAATGAAGCCCCAGGTCCGCAGACTGAGCCGGACCAGCGCTGAGCTACAGCCTTAGCAGCAGTGCCCACCACAGCTCAGGCCACCATCCCAATGAACGGCACAGTTGGCCCTGTCTCCTAGAGTCTTGGTCTAAGGAGTGCTTCTCTATTCACATAGGACACTCGCTCAGCTTCTATTTCCCAGATTGCTTTCAAGGGAGCACCACTGAATGAGTTATTCACAGGGAGGGCTGGGAGTGCAGTTAATAAGATCGGCTTGCCTAGAGAATGCCCGTGAGACTACAAATGAAGACATCCACCTGCCGTAGACGAATCAGAATCTCCCTGGTGCCGTGTGCCTAGTGCGGCTGTGTAATAATCAATGTGCGCCCGCCCCGCACTGCCTGGGTTTTGAAGAGGGAGGGTCTTGCTGATACAGTGGGTTGAACATTCAAAAAGATATGGAGGTCATAATGTAATATGAACAGTAGAATTTGGTGACTCTTGACTAGACCTGCTTGATGCTATGGAAAGAAAATCAAAACCTAAAGATTAGTAAATGCATGCCAATCTGTGAATAAAAACCAGAAGGCTGAGAGACTCAGGTGGCTCGTGATTGTCATCCTACCCACTCAGGAGGCTGAGATCAGAGGATCACAGTTTGGAAGCCATCCCAGGCTGAAAAGTACATGAGACTTCTATCTCTAAGTAACCAACAAAATTGGAAGTGGAGTTATGGCTCGAGTGGTAGAGTGCCAGCGCTTAGTGACAAAACTAAAGGACAGTGCCCTGGCTCTAAGTTCAACTCCTAGTACCAGCACACAAAAAAATGAACCATCAAAAAACCAGAGGGGCATCTTGACTACATGAAAAGAGTTCTCTAATTCCCTGCACTGGGAGAGTATGTCTCAGAGAATTACAATAAAGAGATTAGACATAAATACCAAGGAAGAGAGGTGAGTGAAGAGCGATCCATGACCTGCACTGGAGAGACAGGCTGTATGGATGAGCTCATGCATGCAATAGTCATTCCCTAGGCTTCAGATTTCTTCACATTTCCCAGTAATGGGCTGTGTTTCCTATTTGCTTCATGATGGCACAAATACCGCTCCCCTACAGGTCTTCCTGGCACCACCTCCCATCTTGTTTAGTAGCCAGTAAGAACCATCGCCAGATAACCAGCCAGAGCTGGGTCTACCGAGAGGAGAACTTGCATTCTCCCATCACCACAGACAGGTGCAAATGGAGGGTAGGGGAGTACTGGTGGGTTGGGGGCGGCTAGGATGCAAAGCTGGGTAAGAGTGTTCATTAATATGGGATGGCTGCTCCTACATAAAGCATTTGATAACACTATGGCTGTACCCAGCAGCAGGGAGGGATTAAAAGCACAGAAGCTAAGTCTGAGGAGATCCATCAAGTTGAAGACCCACCTGACAGCTTATTCCAATTTTGAAACAGGTGGAAGTTATTATGTCCTTTTTACAATGGTAGGAAAATCTCTCAGGAAGAGACTTCAGTATCACCAAGAAGTCTAGGAGTGATTGCCCATTGGTAGAACAAAACCAACCTTAAGAAAATTGATATCAGAATGGATTTAATAAAAGAATTTACAGAATTTAATAAAAGTCACTGGGGTCAAGTGATACTGCTTAAGAGCCAGAAGTTAGGGGTGCGTGATTGTTGTCATTCTAGTAGCTCTGAACTTAAGGGAATACAATTGTTTTCATGTGAATAGGTCTGTAATGCCACCCAAGGAGCGTTGACACTTGGGGAGTCAATCACAGACACTAAACCCAGGAGAAGAAGACTGAGCGTGGACTTGTAACACCAATTCCACAAGCACTGTCTTATTTCTAGATATGAGAGAGTTTTTACAACTGATTCATACTGGAGAAGACAGTATTTATAGGGTAATTCTTGGCGCTTGTATGACAAAAGGCATGATAAGCCTCCTCACACTTCCCCAACAGGGCCTACAATCAATCAATACTTGACTAACTGCAGATGTGGAAAAGGATTCACTTAAGGACTCCAAGACATTTTCAACACCACATCTGATGTCATATTCACCATCTGGGAGCAGAAAACCATTGTGTCCTCTGTTGTAGTGGGAACGCATGGAAATCAGGCAGAGTTTATTCCTCCGTGGTCCCCCCATGGAGGGACCACGTATTTTGGTCCCCCCAAAATACACATTCACCTGCTTGCGATTTTCCTCATAATGTATGCAGTATTTCAATAGATGTGTGTTGTGGTTACCATCCATAGTTTTGAAAATAGAACAAAGCTATTACAGTGGGTAGAAATCTCTAACACGCGCCCTTCCCCATTACTGACCCAAAGTCTATTGTGTCCCAAGGTGAATGACAAAAATCATTGTCATTGACCTAAATAATGCTGGTGAATGGTTGGCTTTATTTCCTTTTTCCTTTCCAGGATGTTGCTCCACTAACTGCACAGAGACTTGCCTAAGAGGTGGCCACACTTGGCACTAAATGCTATCTCCCAAGGAAGAGGATGACCCCAGGAATAACACTGGCCGCTCTTGCTAGCCTTGGCATTGCTGCTGGGGTGGATGGGGGCCTCCTCAGGTGCGTGGTACATGACTGCTCACAGGCACCGGCTCCAACCTTCTTGTTGAAGAGCATCAGAAATTCTGCACATTCTTTTGAAAGATGGTGCTGTCTATTTAACAATTCTGCCTCAGGATTTATTAGTCACCTTTCCATCTCTTGCAATATAATTGGACATAATCTGAACATTTGGAACCTGGTACCAAAAATCAAGCTTTACTGCTCTATTAAGGACAATGGGCAAAGAGAAAATGACTAGTTTGATTGGAATCTTCACAAGACAAACAAGTTCCAAGTCCTACAAAGTGATGTTTTTGTAATAGGTTTCCCAATGTTTGTGTGTTGAAACTGGATGATAACATAGTAAATTAATTGCCCCTTCACCATCATATTAGATTCTAATAAATTAGAAAATTAACATGTCACTTTAGTCTATATTATATGTTTCATAATGCTTTATACAGAAAGATTAAAATTACATTGATAAAAATTAGGGCTAGGAAAATGGCCTAGTGGCAAGAGTGCTCACCTCATATACACGAAGCCCTGGGTTTGATTCCTCAGCATATACAGAGAAAAGGCCAGAAGTGGCGATGTGGCTCAAGTGGCAGAGTGGTAGCCTTGAGCAAAAGGAAGTCAGGGACAGTGCTCAGGCCTTGAGTCCAAGCCCCAGAACTGGCAAAAAAAAAATTAATAAAGAGGTTTAGGAGGGATATTCTTTGTGGATTTCTGAATATTGGAAATTTTTTTAATTAAAACATTTGTCCACTCTGTGTGTATGTGTCTATCTATGTGTGTATTTATATATGTGCCTGTGTTTGTATGTGTATGTAAACATGCATGCACATGTGTATGTGTGTATGCATGTGTATATATATGTGTGTGTATGTATGTATGTGTTACGTGCATGTATTTGTACATGCATGTAAAAGCGCATGCACATAAATTCAGGGCCTGGAGCTGTTGTTTAACTTTTTGTGTCTAGGATGGTGCTCTACCACTTGAGACACATCTCCACTTCCAGCTCGTTTGTTGGTTAGTGGTAGAATAGAGTCAGAATTAAATTCTGGCAACATTGCTGCTATTGGAAGTAGTAAATCTTCACAATCAAAAGAAGCAGCCTTGATTACTGCACATGTCAGATGTGGAGGGAGAGGAAACTCCACCATAGATAAACCCAATCTTGTCACATGGCCACTCCTTAATAGAAAGAAAAAGTTCTTACGTCAACTTTGGAAAAACACAAATGTAATGCCGATGAGAATAGATCAAATATGACTTATTACATTTCCTTAATTGAACTCCAGAAATTCAATCCCAGAAAATTAAACATTGTCATTATTGACAAGAACATAAAGATATAAACTATCTATTGTCAAAACCATGATACAGCCAAAAGTTAAACAAATGAGTCAGAAGACAGTAGTATTATAGATACAAACATATTATATAATGAAGCACAAAGGATGTCCATGAAGAAATAAAGGAGTGATAAAGGACCTTCTCCCACCACACAATCATGAGAATAAAGACCATATGCCTAGCATAATGTGTAACACTGAAATAGCATTCAGAAAATGCTTAATAAAACTAGTATTACACAAAAATTGCTTGAGTTTGGAGGTTGATTTTGTTTTTCTTTTAGTTTAGATTTTTGTTTTGAGATAGGATCTCACTAAGCAGCCCTGGCTTATCTTGAAATCAAGATACTCCTGCGTCAATCTCCCATGTGATTGTATGAGAGGCATATACCACCATCAGCTAAAAAAATGGTTTTACAAGACAGCATTTAAATCAGAATTGTGGTGAAGACAAACTAAGTACAAATTCTAATTTCCAACAAAACAATCCATTTAAGGATAAATTCTAATTTCCAACAAAACAATCTGTTTAAATTGAGACAAATAATTTTCTGTTGAAAAGGAAGGTATTTAGAGCTCTGATTAAAAAGAGATCAACAATCTATGTTTTTTTTTTACCTGTCAATAGCATCACACTGATAAAGTTGTTTAAGAGCTTCCAAAATAAGTCTCTCATTAGGTGGATCCAAATAGGGAAACCTGTGTGTTTAAATGAGATATGAAATATATAAGGTTGTTCCTTCAACATGGTAGAATTTTTACAGATTTGAAGATTGTTTTAAAAAATTTACTTCTCTATTTCTCAAGTCCTCTTCTAAAAATAAAACATTTATGATCACAATAAAAAAAAAAAGAATTAAATTCTGGGGCTAAATTTGATCCAAGACCTTCAAATCTCAGCCTTCTTAGTAGCTAAGATTACAGGTATGAGCTATGAGTGCTCAAATATTTCTTATCATTAGATTTTGAAAACATTAAAATTCTAAGGTACAGTGTCAATCATAAGATACAGTGTGACACATTTGTTATCTTAGCTTTCTTGGTGAAAAATAATAATCTTGTCTCAAGTACATTTGTACATTTTGATTAGAAATCCTCCTGCTAAAATTGTGGGTAAAGAGAAGATGTCCTCTTGATAAATTTGAATAAACAGGTGAGCTTTATTGGAAGTATGATCAATTAGCCTCCACAATCCACCAGAATTAGGAAAATGTTTTAGTAATAGGGCCCAAGAACCAATCCCCTGTCTCTGAAAAGCAGGGCCGTGCCGACCCTGGGAATCCAAGTGTGAAAGCGGGTTTTCTCTTGTGTCGCAGTGAGCCATAGACCCCTGCGTGGAGCAGGAGAGCTCTGGCTAAGCTAATGGCACAAAACACTGGATATTCACCGGCTGCCACTCTGAACTCTCCTGAAATTTGAAGTGTTTATCACAGACATAATCTGCTTTTTTTTTTTCTGCTGCAAAAGCTCAGATAAATGAGATCTTCCTTGTCCCTTGCCTTTGTTATCCTTTAGTGGGAATCACTTAGGAGCTAGAAATCCCCTGCTCAGGATGGAAGAGTTGCAGCACAGGCCCTCATCCAACATGGGCTGCTCAGGAGCGCCACTCGGGGATGCGTGAGTTTTCTCCCTGTGCTGATGCGAATGGGCACGTCAGGCCTGAGGAGAGAGAACTCGTCACAAGTATTATGCTCCATGGAACCAATTTCAGCTTCCCTTAGGACATGTTCTATAGAGAATCGTGCAGTGTTCTAAACCCTGAGAACACAGAGATCCTCTTCTTCTTTGGTAATGGCTGTTTATGTTATTTACAGATATGATTCCTATGCCTCACAGAATAGCACACAGTGTTCTGTTTATCCATCTATTTCCCTATATATACATATAAGTATACCTATATATCTATATATGGATATACCTATATGTATGGATATATCCATATATATATGGGTATATCTACATATATATGGATATCTATCATCTGTATATATATTTCTGTATCTATCTACATCTACCTATCTAAATACATGTCTATATATCTCCATACATACATACATACATCTACCTATCCATCTATTTATCTAGCAATCATCATCTACCTACCTACCAACATAGCACTTCATCCATCCGTAAGCTTAAGGACTGTTTGAGGATGGGGTCCCTGTTCCACTCACTTCTAGAAAGCACCATTTATACATCAGGTAAAATTTGAGGTTATACTGATGAATGTTTACTCCATCTAGATCTCTCTGAAACGATTCCAGGTATTTAAATTTAGAAATTTGAAGCTATGCGTTGGCCTCTAGGGCTTATATTCATGACACAAACTAATATCTTTTAAATTAGTGGCCCAGGGCCCATGAGATTCACCTCAACCCGCAATGGCCTTTGCAGAGTTTAGAGTGTCGAGAGAAGAAACACATTATTTTGTTGAAACATATGGAAGAATCTATGAAGAAGCTGGACTGATATGAGCACTTGCAAGTATTTGGAACTGAAGTAAAATTGCAACTAACAATGTTAACATTATAGGACCTCAGGGATGAAGTTGTGTTAGTTATTTTTGGTCCAACATTTGACTCAAGAAAGTTATTGCATGAAAGCCATTTGGGATGATGCAACTGGATTGCATCAGAGGATGTCATGTCAAGTACATGGTGAAATGGTCAGGAAAAAAATCTATGTCCAGGAGATAACAATTATATGGATTATAATATACTAAGTCAAGTGAGCTAGATCCAAAGGAACAGGTTGCATAGTTTCCTTCCTATTTTATAACTAAAGAAGGGATAGAAATCTACCATATTAGTGCATGTATACATTCTACACAGTACATTGTCAAGTTGAAAAAAGGTGTTAGAAAGTGAAGAGCTTGGAATAATGACCTACCATTCGGGGAGAATGGAGGTGAGGCAGAGCTGGGGGGCAGAAGTGAGATGCTCATGGTGTGCTCAGCAAAGGGGGTGTGGGACAATTCCTTCTGCCTCCCTCGGAGGTTACCTGTGCTTCCAGGCCAGCTAAGATTTACTGTACTCTCAATCAGACACTCGGGTGATGGCAGGGCTGTGCAATGCTTGGGAGTGCAAAGTTCCGTGGGTCCCTGCGGTGGTCCTGAGGACAGACCAGGGCTGCTCCCTGATTGGGGGACACCAGGCCATCAGGCAGAGAGAGCACACACGCGTGGACACGAGGACGGAGGACCGCTCCTGGTTTCATGTTTAGATGTGGTGGTGTGAAAGATGATTAGGTTCTGGTAAGAGATTGAGTACATCCGCCTCATGACTGAATCCTGGTGCTTTTATAGGAAGAGAAACACAGACACAAATGTTCATATTGTTTTAGCAGATGGGCTTTGGTGCTGAGACAGAGGGCTGATACACACGCACACGCACACACACACACACACACACACACACACACACAAAGTTGTGCCAGTCCTGGAGCTTGGACTCAGGTTGTGGGTGCCATTACTGAGCTTTTATTGGTCAAGACAAGTGCTCTACCTCCTCCCCGCAGCTCCACTTCTGGCTTTTTGGTGTCTACTGGAGATGAGGGTCTCATGGATTTTCCTGCACATGCTGGCTTTGAACCACAGTGCTTGGATTTCAGCCTCCAGATCAGTTAGGCTTGCCAGTGTCTGTCACAGGGATGATGAATGATCCTAAGCCTGGCTGTGTTGTGAGTGGTGCTGCGGTGCCTCTGTGTGTGGGGGGGAGAGCCTGTGTTGGATGAGTGCAAGGAATGGCAGACTCCTCATACCCAGTGAGAGAAGGGAATCAAATCTCCCCTGAGCAGCACACCTCTAGTTCTGCTTCAGCAGGCTTATTCGTGTCCTTATTCCCCTGGGAGACATAGAAATTCGTAAGATATTAAGAGGTCAGGTAACATGCCAAGATTAGAAATAATGTACATCTCACAGTTCTACTTATTTGTATAAAAAATATATTTGTCCTGGTGTGAACACTGGGAATGAAAGCTGTGCTGAGCTTCCTATCACCAGAGCCTGGTAATTCAAATGCATCTGATTTATATTGATTTTAAATTTAGCTCTGAGAGCAAACACTTACGTGCTCTATAACATTGTTAAGCATCACAAATAAAATCAGAAGATGAATTGTCATTGCCTTCCTAAGCTGTAAATTGGATGACTCACCATGTAGGGAAATTAACTCCAAGATGATTGGCTGGTTTATCATTTGAATTATAATTTAGGCGCTGTGATGTGTTTCCTGTCAGAAATTCGTGGCTTGACATTAGATTAAGCCTTCTTATCTTGAGTTCAGTTAAGCAACGAAAGACTGAGTTCATTTAGTGAATAAAACTCAAGAAATAGCAGCTGGCTTTTCCCCAAATTAGGTTGTCAGCCTTGTCTTTAACTGTGTCATCCAGAAGACTGTGGCTTTCCTTCACAACTTGCTCATTTTACAATCCTTGCAGAACCACCTTTTCCCTGTGGTTGACTTGGGCTTAAGATCCTGCTTCTTTTAGACTAGAAGGTGACAGACAGACAGGGGTAGCTAGGAAAACTTGTTGTGCTGAAGGAAATCAAAAGCTTCAGGTAAAGACAGTCACTGCACTGTGGTCCTCAATCTCTGACTCAGATCGCCATGGGAATGTCTGGTCTCTAGGTAATGTTCGGTTTTAAAGAGAATTTCTTTTCTTTCTCAGAAAATTACAGATGTATGTTTTCATTGGGTCTAGAGGTCGCTCTTCCTTCATGCTCCGCCATCACAAATTTACCTTGCTCATTCTCACGGTAATCCAGAGCAACTGATGTTTCTGTTCCCAGTCCCTCACCTAGAGCATTATGGGAAACATTACCATGGCGTGTAGACTCAGTTTTCCACCTACATGCCGTGAGGTATAGACAAATAGATGAGAGAAAGGCAATAGACCATAGGTGGATGAGAGATGATAGTTTGATCATGGTGCTTGAATCTCACGTCTGATATGTATTATCACTCTTATTCATGAGTATTCTGTTTGCTGCAGAACTGTAGTATATAAAGATTGCAATGTGACTTCAGAGCATTCTGGTTTGTCACTATTATGTTTGAGGGATGAGGTGACCGACTGAAGTCAGACTTGTAGGCTGCACATAAGAAGGTTCCTCTACCTAAAATGGCTCTTCCCTCCCCCCATTTCCTCAGTTGATTGCTTTTGTTCTTGAGACCTCACTTGGTCTTCTTCCTCGGGGCCTTGAGTTTGTGTAGATGGGGTCCCCACCTCAGTTCCAAGGTCACACTATTCACGGTGCTCCATTCCTTGTGAAAATATATATCTGTCAATGGATGCGTGCATTTCCTCCTCTCGTGCAGTGGTATAAGCTGTACTGCCTGTTACTCTCCCCATGCTTTGAGAGCCGGGTCCCAGCCTTCTGCCTGCTCTAGGCTCTGCCTCTGGGACCGAATGCTGATGGGAATGAAATCACACAGCTGGGAGGAAAGGACGCGTTTAAGCATAATGGGGGAAAACCATCATTTACTTGGAAGGCAGTCAAGGAGGTTCTGTAATTTCACTCTAAAATTAGAGCAAGTGTGGGTAAAAGTTCTCAGGTTGGCTACAAAGGCTGTTACATAGAACCAACTTCTCAGCTCCAAACACCGCTGGGCAGGAGCTGCATAAGGTACACAATTTTACAGACAAAAGTATTAACCAATGCAAGAGACGCTTTAATACTGCTAGTAGCAATCATGTACATGATCAAAACATTAAAGACACTACTCCTTGCTTTTCATATACTTTATATAATGATGGGGGTTTTGAGTACAGGAAATTTGCAACTGGCCTCCCCAAGTAAGGAACCTGAGCTTGTTACAAACTAATATAAAGCACATATTCCACTACTGACTTGTGATTATTTGTTATCTTTTATTCTTCTACATGCAAATGTAATATATTGTGTATATTCCACTATTGACCTTTGGATATTGGATATTGGTTACTCTTTTACACGCAAATGTCTCCACTTAAAGTTTGATTGCTATTATCCTTCAGCTAGCTCTAAGGACTCATGGATGTCTGCCACCAATATCCATGGATTGTGACTGAGGAAGACCCAGGTGCGAGTGCCTCACACCTGCTAAACCTTTGCTACTAAGGAGGCTGAGATATCTGAGAATCAATGTTCAGAGCCATCCTGGGCAGAAAAGGCCTTTTATCACCAATTAATCAGAAAAGGACTGAAGTGGAGGTGTGGTTCAAGGAGTAGAGCAGCAACCTTGAGCAAAATAGCAAAGCTTGAGTGTGAAGCTCTGAGCTCAAGCCCCAGGAACACATGACTACCCATGCATGCACACGTACACGCATGTGTACACATACACCTACACCTACACACACACACACACACAGAGTAAGAACAGGTAAATTGATAAAGAGGATGTTTGGAGACAAATCGAATAAAAACTGAAATTGTACTTGAAACTCCTGGGAGAAGATGTGTCGGGAAGAACTTGAGAAACAATAGAGGTGAAAGCTGTTTTAATACCTCTAACCTCCATGCAAAGTGAGAGGCTTATCAATGAGTATTCTTGAAAAGTATAAACTTAAGGATAAGAAGAAAGGAGGAAGGGAAAGAGGAGGAGAGAAAAGAGGGAAAGGAGAGGGAGGAGTGAAGAAGTTGGCAGTATGTCCTCACCATACAGTGGGTAAATGAATTTAAATCAACAAGCAGACAATCAGCAGCTTCTGTGTTTGAAAGCATGGATGAGAGATTGAACAAGAGCTCTAAATTCAAATGTTCGTGTGATGGTGGTGTTTCATATATTTTAGATATGAATGGGGAAAAACGCACCTTGTTGAACATTTGTTTCCTCACCTGTAAAATGGGACCTTTCATAATGTATACATTAGTAATCTTATCTGAATTATAAAACTAATATCTATATGTTGGTGAATGTATTGGTAGGTATCCAGGAAAAAAATAATAAGGAATTAAGAGATCCTACATGAAAGAAATTGAAGTATGTATTTCTTGTTCGTTGGGATATGTATCTTTTCATAATAGAGAGTGATTGAAGTGTGCTTTTGGGGTTTGAAAATTCTGGTCATAATTCTTTCTGTGCCATCTTCCAGAGTATTTGTTTCTGGACTTCTAAGTAATCAACAAATGTTTACGAAGAGTTAATTTCTAGGTGGTGTTTTCTTTAACAAACTTAAAAATTTGCTTAGCAAACTTAATCACAAGTACCACACTGACCACGAGGATGGATGATAGAGCTATCTCTCCAGACTTTGGCCCATAAGAACTGATACAGTCAAACCAGGCTGGATCTGAGTCATGAGACCTTAAAAGGCAAATTTTGGAAGTGCTTTAACAGTCACATTTTCTTTTACTCCAGAGTTATTAAAAGTCAGAAAAGAATTGAAGAAGTGGAAGGAGGGACCTGATTTTCATTTTTCAACTGGGCCTGCACTGGCGTTCCAGGCAGAATAGTGGTAGCTAGTGTTTGGGAGGACAGAGGAGAATCCTGCGATGCGAATTGGACCATAGACTCCATAGTGGAAGAATGGGGTGCAGATCCACTGCAAAGACCTTCTGAATCTGAGTCAAAGGATGTTGTGGTGGCTCCAAAAGGCTGAAATGCAGAGAAAAACAGTCCTGTTTTAAATATGTTTTAGTTAAGGTAACGGAGCCTTCCAGAAGGCTGGATTGAGTTGAATACATGCATCAAGAGCTAAGAGGAAGGAGGTCTCAGCAGCAAATACGATGTACTGAGTTCTCCGCACAGAAACCTTAATTGAAATTTTAAGCCATATTTGGACTAAACCTACCATGATGGAAATATAATTGAGTGATACCAGGGTTTTAAACAGAGACCCAAGACCCATCTGCATTTAATACTTTTACAGACAAAGTACTACCATGTGGGAAAGTGATGGCTATGATCTGAGACTATGACAGGAGAATCTCAGATTTTAGAAACCATGCACCAATATAGATAAATAAGGAAAGATGTGTACTCATCACAGATAATGGGTGATTCAATGACTTGGCTATGGTAAACAATGCTGCAATGAACAGGGTTGTACTGGTAGCTTTCCCGTGGCCTTGTTTGTGCTCTATTGGATAAATGTCCAGGAGTGACATGACTTAAGTATAATGAAAACATAAAAGCACACAAAAGAGCTGTCAGTGTGGATGTGCCGCAATCACGCTGTGATTACTCTCACAACTCCTTAGCAAACAGTCTGGAGGAAGCAAAAGGGGGCTATGAAGTCAGAGGAAAGGTTCAAGGAGCAGGAAGGAATCCATCTGTAGCTGAGAAGTAGGTTATGGGAGGGGTGACTCTTCTGTCACCTGGATGGTTAGATGAAGGGAAGGAGGCACAGAAGCAGAAGGGTCAAAGAAAAGACAAAACTACGGAACTCACCAGTCCTGGGAACTGAGGGGAAGGACATGACGTTCTTCCATTAATTCATTCATCCACCCATTCCCCTATTCACCCATTCGTTCACTTGCCAGTTGTTTGCTGAGCTCTTCGCACGCTGAGGTACAGACAACAACCACTTTGCCAATCTAGTTGCTGCTTCCTGACGGACTGGAAGAGAAGCAGCGGCTTCCCTCAGACTGGCGAGTTCAAACCCTTTTTTGATTAAAATCTTAAGTTGAATGCTGCTGTGGGAAATGATTTGAAAAGTAAAGACTTGTTTTCCCTAGTTCACAATTTTACTATGTGCTTTTATTTGAAACAATTTCAAGAAAAAAAATCAATCTTCAGTAAGTTCTACTTAACTGGAAGAAATGTCTATTTATTGTGAAGCTGGAGTAAAAGTCGATTCTGAATTCCTTGCACGCCGAGTCCGGGCTGTTCTATCCGTGTACAATGGCAAACCCGAGCCATGACAACCTCTTGGTTTTCGCCTTGCTTTCCCTCTCCTTCAGTCTCCCTGCTTTCCTCTGCTCTGCTGAGCTCCCTACATAACTTAGGTTGAACTGGCAGCTCCAGCTCATATAGACCACACTGGTTTAACATCTAGAACCAGACTTCAAAACTTCAAACTCATGCCACGCGTGGAGGCTCACACCTGGAATCTGAGCGATAGATTACATCTGAGGATCATTGGTTGAAGCCAGCTGGGGCAGAAAGGTCCATGAGACCTTCCTCTCCAGCAAACCAGCAAAACACAGAAGAGAAGCTGTGGCTCAAATAGTAGAGTGCTCTGTGCAGTAAGAAGTAGGTGCTGAGTTAAGAATTCACTACTGAAATTTCGAGAAAGCACAGTTTCCACCACTTTGCAGAATCCTTCACCAGGGAGACCTTGGCCCAGCCCTGAAGTAGTGCCTGTGTAAATCATAACGTGTGCTTCCTTCTTGACTCGAGCAGTTATCAAATATTTATTTATCCCCACGGGTAACAGCAGTAATAAAATTTAAGCTATGAACGAAAGTTCGACTAAGTTATACTGATATAGGGTTGGTAAATTTCATGCCAGCCACTGCGGTCATACGAATGACCCTAGTAAATAAAAACCAGCGTAAAGAGTATAAAATTAACACCCCAGTAAAGCTAAAATCAAGCTAATCTGTAAAAAGTCCTAGCCTGAACGAAAAACTACATTGAAAGAGACTTTATCTAATTAATATACTATGGGGTTCACTTAGACATCCCTGAGTCATGATAAAGAGAATTTGGAAAAAAAACCAAAGAGGAGTAATAAAAATGATTAATAATTTGATAAATGGGCTCCGGGCAGAAGGCTGGAGGATCCAGCTTGTAGAGCCTAAGGACATGGGCGCTAGAAATGGTGGGAGAGACTAAGTAACGGTACTGGAAAGGCTCTGGACAGAGGCAGAGATCTTGCCTTCCCCCACCTCCACCCAGGGAGACTGAGGGCAGAGAGCAGGGAGTGGACTAAGTTCCCTGAGGAAGAGAACCAGTGGGCCTTGGCTCATTTAAACGTTACTTCAAAATACCTTTCAGAGGAGATTCCTAATGGCCTAACTCCTCGGAACCATTCAGGTACCGTTCATCAAGATGAATGCCAGGAAGGTGAAACGATTGTCCAGAGAGCAGTGGCCAAGGGGAGGGAGGGCCGATGAAAGGAGAGAATGCGGGAAGGAAAACTGTGGGAATATAAAAACTATGCATGTCAAGATGCAACCAGGCCACTCGCACGAAGGGGCGGGGCTTGAGAGCTGGGAGAGGGATGGGCGGGTTGACATTGATCCAGAAACACCGCACTAACACACCATCCTGTTGAGTTGAAACCCCTTGTGCAGATAATAGTAAAAAGAAACAGAAAAGGCAAGAGGTTTAAAAACTGGGAAAACACTGATGAAATGATTCCATAACATTCTCAAGTCCTCAACTTCCGGCTCAGGGAATAGGGACAATATTGCCAAAGTCCACTTTTCTCTTGAGTTATGTTCTAAGGGGAACTATCTACTGGTGACGTCAGGTACGTTCAGCTTCTTGGCAGCCATTGGTAAACGGGAGCTAGGTTCCCACTGTCCGCGTTGCGGTGGGCTTATGCTTTGAGTTTCCACTGTGGCTTTCCTGTGACCACCCAGCTGGGAAGTGAGGCCCTCTCACAGGATACTCAGAATCCCATGTCTTTTGTATAAGAAAGCACTCATAGAAAAAGAACAAGGAATTAAAGGAAACAGGACCCTAAACCTATCAAGTGCCTAATATGTGACTCTTGCATTGATAAAAAGGGTAGAGAAAACTGAAAATTCTGGCTCCATCCTTTGTTGGAGCAGTATAAGCACGTTGAGAAAATAAGACATACATAAATCAATTAAAATTTTAGCTGCAGAATACTTCATGAACACTCACTATAGGTAAGGTACTAATGCAGAAAAATAATTTCCATCTTCTTCCCGAATGTTTACATTAACATTGGAGGTGTTTACTGTTGTTAATATTATAAAGTTTGTCCTTCATACTTTTATAGTTTGAACTGTCTTTTGTCTTTTATAAAATTATATAACCAATGTTTAATGGAATTGATTATTAAGCAGATATTTCAATGCCCCTGGTTTTAATAAAATTCTATGCAGTTTCTCCCTTGATAATTAATACTATTCTCATTAGAAATTATCAAGAAAAAGATCTATGACCTTCCTTCAACTGAGCTCAATTCCTGATGCTTCTGTTACTGGGTATCCTTGGCGCTGTGTCACTTCCTGGGAATGTAGTATTCCTACGAGGTGATGATCTCCAGGAGTAAGGGGACGAGATAAGACCCAAAGTGCTCTGCTGTGTGAGATCAGGGTTTGGGAAAATCCTGGCAGTCCAGGATGCAAATTCAACAGCAAAGCAGAACTCAGCTGCCAAGTGTTTCGGGAGCAGAAGATGGTGTTTTTGCAAAGGGCAGTGTCATTGTAATGAAAAGCGTGACAGCAAAACTCATGAGTCAGGCCTACGGTCCCTTCTGAACAGGTAGGTAGTTATGCACTGGGCAGCAAGAGGCTAGGCCTTGGGCCTAGATGGCAGGATTTGTGTCTCTGTGGACTTTCTCATGATGCGTCCCTAGAAATTAATGCAAGGATCCCTGAGCTGAAAACATAGCACCTGTTGTGCACAAAGTGATCGATGTCTAGTTCCCTTCTCACTACTCCATGCAGGTCCCCTGAAATTGGACATGGGTGAAAGCAGGCCGGGGGTCACTAAAACCTGCTCCAAACCATCCTAATGCTGCTTAGTAGAAAGCACTGGATATATTCATATAGAAAGGGGGGTCACAAGATGAGTTCTACTCGGTGCAGTTTTGTAACCATGCACCAAAGTCCCCAATCATACCAAGTATGTCAGGATGTATTCCATATTCCTTGGTAATTTTTCCAACCCCTTTCAGTAAAATTTAAGTTCAGATAAGTAAAAGCATCACATTTAGGCAGACCAATAGGAGTAGAATTATTATCTACCTTATAAGTAGGGGATCCTACAGACCAAGAAGACATTCTAATCAACTGAGTTCTACTAGAATTTTAAGATCCTCCGTGCTGAACACAATATTGATACCGGAAGGGATAACATGGGGAACGGCCTAGACAGAGAGCTTCGGAGAACCGAGAGTAACAGAATCTAAAAGATCATCTTTCTTCCATAGGAAAGATTGGAATACGGGACCCATGGGGGGAGAAAGTAAGTCGGGAATAGATGTAGAAATGGAAACAGGAGCTTCAGTGTGGATGCTTAAAATAAAGGAGGGTTGGAAATATGGGCCCAGTAAATACATTACCTCTGACGTGGCCTCAGCCATGGAAATAAAGGTTATTAAGGTACATATAGCCAGGAAGAGATGTTCCGGGGTTAACGCCTTTCCAGAAAATAACAGCACATGTTGAGCCTTGTTGGATAGTGCTTTTACCTGTCCCCATGTTGGTAGAGGAGCTGTCTTCCCTTTTCAAGGTCTCTTATGGATGCTAAGAGCAGCCATGGCCTGTATTGGGATGGCCTCATCACTCGAACGAGGACTTCTCACCCTGGTCTTGATGCACAGGGGGCATTTGTTGCTGGATCCACCTTGCTGCATACAGAATAACACACACACACACACACACACACACACACACACACACAGAGTTAATGCATGCTATATCAAAAACTGGATGTTAAGGAAGAAAAACTAGTTACAAAAAGCATATGGAAATAAATTGTTTCTTGGTTCAAAGTAAGCATATAAGCATATATAAAATATTATTATATAATATATAGTCTATTATGTCAACATACAACATGCAGTATAGTATGCTAGTGCATAGAGAGACTTATAGTTACTCTATGAGCTAAGTCTTTCATGCATTCTATAACTATAATGATACTACAGCCATAATTCCTATTTACCAAGCATGAGAGGATTGCGGCTGCTCCTCGTGTTTGGTCTACTGTGTGCCTGTCGAGCTTTAGATCTAGATGGACAACTGTTTCCCACCTCAGCAAAGCCCCCAGAGGTGAGGCCAAAGCCGGTATTCTCAGGAGAGGAGGAGTGCACAGGTGTCCTGCCTAAGTCATCCGATCATAGAAACTCAGACTTAGTGAAAAGAACTCTGGGAAGTGGAAACAAGAGGGTTTTTTCCTATGTTGTTTGTGTTTTCTTTTCTTTTTGTCTTGTTTGTAATGTTTTCTACAAGTCACTGGAACAAGGAGAGAGCAGCCCCAGCGGGCCCTCTGGACCAGGCCTGACACCTCACCCAGCCTCTGGGTTGTGGGGCGCCCCACCCTGCTAGGCCCACAGACTCAGTGGGGACCCTGACCCTGGAACTCAGGGTGGCCAGGGGGCCTCCCAGGGCCCCAGCCCCAGCCCCAGTTCAGCCAGCCTCCCAAAGCCATCACAAGTCGCGCAGTCACGGTGAAGAATATTTGCCTATGAAATGGGTGAAATAAACTGCAAAATTGTCTTGTCGGATTCAAATAATACGCCAGATGAACAATCAAAATTAAAATGGGAGAAACCGTGTAAGGAATTATCCAGAGCACTGGGCTTCTGAGGAGCAAAATGAGTCCAACTTTTTTTTGCTATTATTTTTAAGGTTCAAATTTTACAAGGTTGAAGAATCTGACCTTCTCCTTGCTGTGTATTCTGGGCACTTATAAGCACACCGATGTAATCAGTCGGAGACATTCCAAGCATGCAGAAATTAGACACTTAAAAAACCAACAGTTGTGTATTAAGATACACAATCATACCTCTATTATGCACATGCTATTTGTTAACTTTCTGGTGAGAGATTGCTGTTGATATTTTATTTTCTGATTTATCTTTTCTAATTCTTCCACATTTCCTATAATCATTTTGAATTTTAAGTCCCCATAATTAAGTGATTATGTGCAGGAAGATGAAAAGAGAGTAGAAGAATAGGCATAAGAAACAGATTTTTAACAGGTTTTTATAGCATTATTTGTTCTTGTGCTGGGATTGGTGCCTGAAATCAGCACCTTCCACTGCCCTTGGCTTTTTCACTCTGCTCTGGGGCTCTGTCACTTGAGATCCCCCTCCACTTCTGGCTTTGATGCTGATTAACTGAAGGTAAGAGTCCCATGGACTTTCTTGCCCATACTGGCTGGCTTTGAATTGAAATCCTCAGATCCTAGCTTTCTGACTAGCTGGGATTACATGCAGGAGCCATCAGTGCCAAAAACCGCATACACAATTTAACTCATATTTTTAAACTTTAAGTAATAGTTTGAATATTTCATTAATTTCCCAACATTTGTGGTCACACATTTCTCTCTGGAAAATCACAAGCACTTTGTGAAATGGAATTTTAAGACCTCTTAAATCAGCACACACAGCAATGCTTGTGGTTGCAGTTGTTGTTCTTGCATTTATTTATTTAAATATTAATTATTTTCAAGTGATTGCACAAGGGAGCTACCATTTAACAAAGCACCTTATTCTTCTCTGAGTCCTGACATCTTTAGCATCTGAGACGTCTGATCATCATTTTGGATGAGGAATAAATCCAGCATGGATTTCCTTCCTGCCTGAAGACTTAATGCAAAAAGTATTTGGAAAAAACACTTAGAATCTGACCAAAGCAAGCTTCTGTATTAATTTCCACTATCCTCTTCGGGTCCAGTAATTGAAAATAACAAAGCTTTTCACATTGAAAGATTCATGAGTAAGCAAACTCTGTCCAGCATTGTTCTGTGTGGGATAAGATTTGAAGTATGCTAAAGATTTCGAACTTCAAATGTGGAAGTAAAAAAGAGAAAACAAACAAGTACACTATAAGAGAAACTCAGAAAAGGCCAAAGAAAGAGAAATATTTGAAAAGAACTAGGGAAACCCCAGGGTAAAATTATCCAGGGAAAAAGAAATGACCCCATTTTAGGTGCCTTTAGAAAATTTCAGCCAAAAATTCTGCCGTGGGGGTTGTTCTGGTTTAGGATTAAGCCGACTGTCATGAGAGAGGTCATCAAGCACCCATGCGAAAGCGGGATGTCTCAACCCAGAGCATCCAGTCAGAAAAATGTCGACACAGAGCATGTCCCCATGGATTAGCTTTTGTATTAGCTTTTCATCTCTATTGCCTTGTGTTCTCACCTGCAAGCACGCATGCGCAAATGTGTGCACTCCTGCATGTATATACACATGCGTATTATATATATATACTTACTGACTACAGGCATAATCCTAACACAGTTTAACACTGTAGGAAACTCTGTGGTATGAACCTTAACAAGGGCGTTCATACATTTGACATTTTATTTTTTTGATGTCATCCCTCAAATCCCTTAGGAGCCCTGAGTGCTACACAATTCTGCTTTTTGATATGGCTGTTCTTGTGCATGCATAGGACAGAGCATGTAGGGTCGGGCAAGTAACCACAGACTCGACTGTCCCACACAGATATCTCACTTGGAGGGGCAGGAGGGCTTGTATTTAGGGCTCCCCACTGGCTCAGGCTCCTGGCTGGTGCCCTACCATGGGAGCCACACTTCCAGCCGGACTGTCTGCTAGTTATTTTGGACACAGAGCATGTCTTGTTTTCAAATGAGGGTGGCTTGACTAGCTTTGATACTTCAGATCTCAGTCTTTTGTGTAACCAGGGCTACAGAAGTGAGTTCCCTGCATGCAAGTAAAATAAGAATGTTTGGTAGAATGTACTCAAACCAACTGTTGTGTTTGCTATCTACCTTGGGTCATGTCTGTTTATTCACAGCGATTCTCAGAGGCAGTTGGTTGGCTACAGTGATGGAACCGCAGACGGACAGACAGACACAGCATGAGAGAATGGGGAATCCTTTAACCTATGTGTTCCTGGCTTTAACAAGTCAGTAGTTGGCAGGCTGTCTTTACCGCTAAGTCTCCCACAGGTTGTATAAAACAATACACCAATCCGAGAAGTAAGAAGTGTTTAGAAGCCTTTGAATTTGCATCATTTCTTTTGTGTGTGGTGATCATAATTGAAATCAACCAACGCTTTTGTTCTGGGAAAACATGAGTTTGTTCTACTAACGTGAAGATCTCATTGTCTGGAAAGCAGATAAAAATTTCAATTTGTGGTTTTACGCACTACGGCCTAGAAGGCATGATGAACATTGGGTTAAATTTTAAGCCAGGTTCCTGTCCTCTTGCTCCATGATTATTTCTGAAGCCTGATAACATAGAATGCTCTTCAGATTCCATGCGTTTATTTCTTCCATCAAGCCTCGACTACGCAAAAGAAAATTCATTCTTCCCTCAGCCCAGGTGGATTTCTGATCTCTCAGGTCAAATATTTCCACATGAGCTATATTCCTCTTGTGCATTTCATTCATTTGGAAACACAATTATTTTTCATTCATTCAGCTTCCTTTTGACCTTCAGCCCTTGCATCTCACTAACTTCTCCTTGAGATTTTGGACTCCTAGACAGAAAGTTGGATGTAAGTTCACCTTAACACTTACAGCGTGAATTCCTCTTTGAATCTTTGGGCTCCTAGATAGAAAATGTTATGCAGTTTTAAAGCAATGATGTTGGCAATCCTGACTGTAAAATATTCCTTAATGATTTATTATAAAAATGTTTCAAATATCATTGAAGTATGTTGTGTTTTCCAAGATATTGCACCAAGTGTTCAACTTAATTAGGTATTGTACTTCCATAGTCCCTGGAAATTATTCTAAGTTGATTTGTGAGTCCAGAAGGGAGCCACTAAGGATTTGCATTTTTGAGACACCTTTTTCTTTGATTTTAGTAATAATTCCTGTTGGGTAAATAGGAGCTGGGTCTAGTCTTTCAGTTGGGGAGAAAGATTTCTAGAAATACTGAGAAAATTAGCAGCAATAAAGATTCTATTCTCCATTCTACCCTATATAATATTATCAAGAATCCATTCATTTTTACTTAGCATTTTCTTCTATCATACACTACTGAAAGAGTAATTTCTGTCTCATCTAATTATGTCTGTCTCCATTGTTGTAACTACTCATTATATCCAATAACCATACATTCCTTGATGTTGCCTTCAAGTGTTGACTTTGTGTAGACACAAGCACGCACTGATGAATCTTTCAATGCAAGATGTGCCTTGTCAAGCTGCCTGAGCTTTCTAAAGTAGAAATGTTGAGAAGTCACAAAAGGAGAATCTGCACTGGTCTCTCTCTCTCTCTTTCTCTCTCTCTCTCTCTCTCTCTCTCACACACACACATACACACACACACGTTTGTAAGGGGGGGTGTTCAGAAGTGATGAACCCTGAAACCCACTCCCCCAAAATAACAGAAAAAAAGCTTTTGCTTTTTCACAGTAGCCTGAACTATTCACTGCCCAGTATTTCTTTCTTTTTACAATAATTTGAAGAAAGTTTAAAATATCAAATTTCTTATAGTCGTACAAAAATAAATACTAAATATGTACATGCTGAAATGTAGTAGAACTGGGGGCTCAGAGAACACAGTACACTTCGGTGAGGAAGAATTGAGAGCATGCAGACTTGTGTTGTTCTGCGAGCTTGGGGGGTTCACACCCCGTCAGGGTGAAGGGGCACCGTGATCCCCCAACTCGTCCTCTTTCACTTCTCTCAGGAATGAAAAGTGAAATCCATTGCTATCAGGCATATTATAAAAACCCTCGTCTGAATAATGGCTGAATCATTTAAAAGCACTGTGCATTGGACAGGCCTTGTTTTTCTTTTCTCCCCCATCTCGCCCCTTCTGTGCCTGGCTCCGCTTTTGCATGCGTCGTCTTCATATTATCATTGTTTCTATTCCTCCTTCTCCCTCTTTTTATCCGCCCTCCCTCCCCTAGGCCACCACTCTCTTGACAACATGTTCCAGAGTCTTGACAGACATTTTGTAAACTCTACCTTAGTTGTTCAAAGGAGTCACACCATTAGAAAGCTCCCCTGTGAGGCATTTTGGAATAACTTTGAAATTACATAAATTACACAAGGGAGCATCTACCAATGGCTAGTGCTTCCTACAGAAGCTTTGGAATCCGACTGAATTTCTAGTAACTTCATCAAAGCATTGCCACGTCCTCAGTCTGGGCATGTTCCAGAAAATACCGGGAAAAAGCAAAATTAGTCAGGGACCACAGGAGAGAGGAAAGCCCCGACCTGCTCGACTTCATCACCTCCAATTAATTTCCTCGCCGAAATTGTTCAGAAAACCAAAGTGTGGGATACTGAGCACAGAGCCTGCGTGAAAGGCCGTGCAAGCGTGGGCTAGTGAACACACAGTCCGTGTGAAAGGCCGTGCAAGCATGGGCTAGTGAGCACAGAGCAGAGCCCGCGTGAATGACTGTGCAAGTGTGGGCTAGTGAGCACAGAGGCTGCGTGAAAAGCCATGCGAGGGTGGGCGAGTGAGCACAGAGCAGAGCCTGCGTGAAAGGCCGTGTGAGCGTGGGCTAGTGAGCACAGAGGCTGCGTGAAAGGCTGTGCAAGCGTGGGCTAGTGAGCACAGAGCAGAGCCTGCATGAAAGGCTATGCGAGCATGGGCTAGTGAGCACAGAGCCCGCGTGAAAGGCCATGCGAGGGTGGGCGAGTGAGCACAGAGCAGAGCCCGCGTGAATGGCCATGCGAGGGTGGGCTAGTGAGCACAGAGCAGAGCCCGCGTGAAAGGTCGTGCCAGGGTGGGCTAGTGAACACAGAGAAGAGCCCCAGTGAAAGGCCGTGCGAGCGTGGGCTAGTGAACACAGAGCAGAGTCCGCGTGAAAGGCCGTGCGAGGGTGGGCTAGTGAGCACAGAGCAGAGCCCTGTGAAAGGCCGTGTGAGCGTGGGCTAGAGAGCACAGAGCTTTCGTGAAAGGCCCTGCGAGGGTGGGCTACTGAGCACAGAGCAGAGCCCGCGTGAAAGGCCGTGCTCCATGCAGGAGCCACGCTTCCCGCAGCACACCAGCCTGTGAATCCAAACGAAGGCAACAGAATTGACGCAAGGTTTGAATCCATGCACGCTGCAGTTAGTTGGTCCCTCCTTGTCTGAGTAAAAGCAAAGGCGGCTGAGGCTGCACACAGCTGTCACTGGGCAATTGCATGCCATGGGGCTTCCCAGTTATTCTGAAAAATAAAAATGAGAATGTAAGTGGAAAGCTGGTTCCCTGTAGAATTTTTTTTTCCAATTTGTGCTGTTATAATTTAAGAGGAGTTGTTTTTGGTACAATAAGCTCTACTTTAACCCAGAGAAATTAGGTTTTTAAATTCTGCATGGCTTCCATATGCACCTGGACATGTCAAAGAAGGCTCTTCCATCTCATGACCTACTTGCAAAGCCAGGGCATGGCGAGGGGCTCTGGCCACAGCCTTGCTCACCTCTGTGACATTTATCCTACATCTCTGACGTCAGGAAGAGAGAAGACATTAAAAGAATGGTTGACAACAAAAGAAAGGACAGGAAAGGGGAAAAGGAAAAGGAAAGGGAGGGGAGGAGAGAGGAGAGGAGGGGAGGGGAGAGCATGGAATGAAGAGGGGAGGATTTCCTTTGCATCACACAGAGCCACCTGCCCTGCTCATGTTATAACCAATGCATCCACTGCTTCTCTTCTCTGGTCAGCCCCCTGGAGCACGCAGAGGCCTCTGAAGAATCTGCCTACTCCATGTCTAATGTCCACACATGCCATCTTTTCAATCCCTTCCACAGTTCACGAAGAGTGTGAAAGATGCAGGATCTTATCAGTTTCAATATTATTTTTACACTATTATTACCTTCTTTGATATCTGCTGTCACATAAAACTCTGTTAGAAACTTTACTGTTTGTAAAACTCTATTCCGGCACCCCAACACGAGGACACTATGCCTAGTAGCTAGCCCCATTAGATACAGAGCCAAGCGAAAGTAGTAGCTATTTTCAATATTTTGGACGCATAAATTATAGCTTGTGGGAAATAAAGCACCTTATATATTAATATAACAATAGTGTTAGATGGTAAAATATTCAGTCCAAATAAAAGATGCTTTATTTGGAGATTTAAATGATTGTATTAAATATAGAGTTAAATAAATCGGACACTGTTTTGGAAATTACCTTTGATGTGTGGGTAGCAGAGTCCAGAGCTGGAGAACAGAGGTTCAGCTTTGGATACCAGTGTTGGGACGCTGGCCCTGAATTTCACCAGCTTCCCTTTGCCTCCATTCGCTTATCTGTGCAATGGGTATCATTATAGAACCTTATTGCTAGTATAAAAAGAGTTTAAAGTTACCAGTTAAATTACTTGCATGTACTTACATAGGCAGAACCTCAAACACCAGCTCAATTCTTAGTAAAAAGTCAAATTAGTAAAGCCTTGAGCTCATTTCTCAGAAAACTATGGGTAATGGATGTACACACCACCCGGCATTTTACATGTCTCTGCTAAACAAGAGTGTCGGTTGTATTTGTAACACAATTATCCATCTTGAGATCTTAAAATGTACATCAAAATGTGATTAGAAAACAAGGAATCATTAGAAAGAAAATTAAGGCTGATTTTGACATGATAGGATTTCAGAAAAATGTACAGCCTTTTCTTCAAAGCAATAGATACATCTCTCTCGACAACAGAATAAATACAATTTAAAAAAAAAACACCTTAAATGGAGAAATGAACTGGTTTTTACTTTGAAATTACAAAGCGAGGACTAAATAAATTTAGAAACTTGGGAAATTTGAGGAGTCGGGCCGGGGCTGGGGCGGGTGGCTGCGTAGACAGACACATTGTACGTTGTGTGCTGTATGGAGAGCACGGAACTGAACCCTCCCCCCCACCGAAAGGGTATTTGTAAACTAATGAGTGATTTGCTTTTTGCCAAAAAAAAAAAAAAGGCAATTGGAGGAAGAAAATCTAGAGATAATAGAATAGGGCAATTAAAAAAAATGTTCATGAAACAAACTGACCTTACATGGAAAATAGTTTCTTTTGTTTTTAGAGAAAATGAGTTCTGCTTTCTAAGAGGATTAGGTACTGAGTTCATCACATCTTCGAAATTAGCTTTCCAGCGAGCCAGAAGAGTGTCAGGTTTGTAGGAAGCAATGGGAACTTCACTTATTTTTTACTCCCTGGGAAGGGAGACAGTGCAGTTCCAGAAAGTGAAATCATGTTTCTAAGGTTAAGATTCCCTTCTATTGCACCTAGAATAGTGTTATGTGCAGAGTGGGTGCTCAAGTTTACGTTGTGGGTTTTGTTTTTTTAATTTGTACACTGATCAGTTTTGTGCTTATCTTCAAGGCTGGCTTAAGTGTCAAATTGTTTTATAAAACATTTGAAAAATTAAAGGATTTGTTTTATAGTAAAAAAAAAAATAAAAAGAAAGAAAATGCTCATTTGAAAAGAAAGTTACGTGAATTAACTCCGGTACTGATACTACAAACTGTAAATGATGAGTTTCTAGGTAACAAGATATTCAAGAATACGATCACTTACTATAAATACCTAAAGTTACAACACTTTATGTTTTGTTCCTATTAAATGTGACACTTGGTTAAATGATATGGCCATTAAGAGTTGTGGTAATCATGTCACCTATATTTATTACACTTTTTATTTACTCCTGGCGCTAACCACTGGGAATCTAATTTATCTTCTCTAATATTATCAGTCTCTCGGTTGTAAAAGCATTGGAATCATCTCTGAGCTGAGCAGGAATTGGTGGTGCCAGCTTTTCCTGGCCCGCAAACTGACAGGGGAAAGAAACGGCTTAGAGGTCTGAAGGCTGAAAACTGGGGAGCAGGAAGAACAAAGAGCAGAGACACAGACCATGGGGACCCCGCTGAGCCCACCGCTGCCCTGAACCCACGTTCGGAGCTGCACAGCCCTTCTCTTTCTTGCTCAGGCTGGCTTTGAACCACAAGCCTTAGATGTCAGCCTCCTGAGTAGCTAGTATACTAGGTGTGAGCCATCAGGCACTCAGCTTACCTTGCCTTCTTGTCTTTCCAGCATCTGCTTTTACATCAAAACAGAGCCTGGCTACTTTCCCTGACACCTATGCAGACCTTCCTCCCACTGAGCTGAAATCTGCTCGCTCTTGGTTTTTCAGACGCGACTTTTTACTTGTGTTCCCTGGTCCTTCCTCATACTCTTTGAACCTCAATTTATATATTTGTATACGTAATATTTATATATTAAAATATTAAATATATTTAAATAGACAGTATATATTAATACATATATAACATATTTATATATACTATCTATTTAAATGTATGATACATTTCACATATTTAATATATTATATATTTTATGTTTGATATTTACATTTAATATATATTTAATATGTTTGTATATATTTAATGTACTATATAAATATATAAATATGTGTGAATGTGCCAGGACCAGGACTTGAATTCAGGGCTTTGTGCTTTTGCTTGGTTTTGTTTGTTTAGCTCAAGGCTATGAGCTTCAACTCTACTTCCAGCTTTTTTTTTCCTTATGGGAGATAAGAATCCCATGGATTTGTCTAACCACTTGACATTGGCCGTCATTCAACCTCAGATCTCAGTCCTCAGAATAACTAGGATTATAGGTATGAGCCACAGATGCCAAGTTGATTTACTCATCTATAAAATCAATAGGTATGAATAGTTCATATCCTGTTAGATTATTCCAAGAATCCTAGATGAAGACTGTAGAGCTGAGAGTGGAGCTTAATGGTAAGGCACTTGCCTAGCCTGCACAAGGCCCGGTTTCCATTCCCACACCAACACACACACACACACACACACACACACACACACACACACACACACACTGTAAAGCAGCCGGTTACCAGTAGCTCACACCTATAACCACCCTAGCTACTCAGGAGGCTGAGATCTGAGGATTGAGGGCTGAAGCCAGCCTGGGCAGGCAAGTCCATGAGACTCTTATCCCCAACTAACCATCAAAAAGGTGGAAATGGAGCTGTGGCTCAAAGTGGTAGAGCACTAACCTTGAGCACAAAGAAACTCAGAGAGAGCACGCAGGCCCTGAATTCAAGCCTCCAAGACTGCAAACAAAGCAAAAAAAGCAAAAAACAAACCGAAACAAATGCAGCAGCGGTACTCATTAAACACTAAATGGAAAATGAACTATACGACTTAGGAGAGGGGATGAGAGGGAAAAGCTGGAAGAGAGCAAAAGAAGGGGTGACACTGTCCAAAAAGAAATGTACCCTTATCTGACTCTGTAACTGGAACCCCTGTACACATCACCTTTATAATAACAATTTAATCTTTTTAAAAGGAGAAATTTGTACATAGGAATATGAATAAAGAACAAGTGATATGAACAGATATGAGAGAAGACAAAGAATGGGGGGATGGAAGGGTAATATGGAGAAGCCATCTCTAAAGCCAGAGAGAGAGAGATTTCAAAGATCTTTCCCTCTGAGTTGCTCATGCCTTGGAATCAGCCTTTTAGCCTCAGTGGGTTAAGCCACCCTGTTCACATGGTGCTTTTGTCTGTAGCCTTTGCTACTTTTTGTCAGAGAGGATTGGAAACGCTAGGGCTGGGAATGTGGCTTAGTGGTAGAGTGCTTGCCTAGCATGCATGAAGCCCTGGGTTCGATTCCTCAGTACCACATACACAGAAAAAGTTGGAAGTGGTGCTGTGGCTCAAGTGGTAGAGTGCTAGCTTTGAGCAAAAGAAGCTCAGGGACTGTGCCCAGGCCCCGAGTTCAAGCCCCAGGACTGGCAAAACAAAAACAAACCTCAGAAAATTTCCTGAAGGCTTGGCTCTAAGGAGAAGGTAGAGACAAGGTGTGAAAATTACAGTTTCTTCCAGAACTCAGGGATCTTGGCCCAAGGGGCTACATGGCAGGAAAAGCAGCTCAAATTGAGGTCTAGGCCTACCTAGATGTGTGTATCTATCTCACTCATCGATCTATGTATCTATGTATCCAGTTTCATTCCTGGGCTTGAACTCAGGGCCTGGGCACTGTCCCTGTGGTTTGTTTTTGCTCAAGGCTGGCACTCTACGTTTTAACCTACAGCTTCACCTTTTGGTGGTTAATTGGAAACAAAAATCTCAGGAAATTTCCTGCTTGGGCTGGCTTCAAACTCTGATCCTTTTATCTCAGCCTCCTGATTGACTAGGATTACAGACATGAACCTTTGGCTCAATGAGGCTCTTTAGAAACAGGAACCGTTTATCCCGATGCTTTTCCCTGGAGTCCAATTTGATTAACCGCCTTTGCTTTGTGAAGTCTCCCTAAGGCTGGGCGTGTGTTAGAGGCTCTACCACTTGAAGCCACAGCGCCATTTCTGATGGTCTAGTGGTTCATTGGAGCTAAGTCTCAGACTTTCTTGCCCAAGCTAGCTTTTGAACCACACTCTTCAGATCTCCTTCCTGAATAGCTAGGATTATAGGCCTATGCCTCCCACATCCAGCTGCCTCTCTTCCTTTTCCTTTAGTTTCCCATCTCCTGGGCTAAGGCTCTGCAAACATCCTCAAAGACACTCTCCCTTGGTGGCCTTCCAACAGAGTGAGGGCTGGTCCAAAGCCGGAGGTTGTCATGGAAACAGAAGTAGGCACAAGTCTCCAATCGCTCCCTTGGTGTGGAAATGAAGCTATCCAGAACTGGCGTCTCCTCCCACCTTCTTTTGATCCTCACTCTTATCCCTGGCCTGTAGACATGATTCTATTTTGTTTTAATTACATTAACGCAAATGACTGTGCCCCCCTTTGTTTTCGATCAGGGCAAGGCTCTGATAATCAATCCTGGCACAGTCTAGACAGAAGTGACTTTGAAGCTGGGTTCGCCCGCCCCCCGCTTTGGGGGAGGGTTGTCCCCAGAATGCAACAAGCAAGTTATTTTTATTTTTTATTTTTCAAAGCTATCACATTGGGCAACTAGGACAAGGTGATCATCTTTTAGGGGTAAGTATAATCAGGCGCCCCTGGACCAGTAAGGAATTTTGAAGTACAGATACCCTTTCTTCCAGGAACCCAAATCTCTCTGATGTCACCAACCCAGGGGCCGTTTTAAAAGGTGGTGTTTTTCAGAGTGAGGAATTCTTCCCTGGAGGGGAAAAAAATCAGATTCATACATAGCAATGCAAGAGAGAGAGAGAGAGAGAGAGAGAGAGAGAGAGAGAGAGAGAGAGAGAGAGACTTACCCTGCACAGAAACCTTCTCTGTACTTTCAGTCTTTCGGATTTCTTCAAAGGGGTGGAGGAAGCCTTTGGGTATGTGCTAGTCTCTCTTAAAACACCTCTCTAAATGTTTGATCCCCTATCTTTTACGTAGGAGGAAGGGCCTAGGGCTTTGCCGGTTGACACGATCTGGGTAGATTTTTAATAACCCTGTTGCTTTCGATGAATGCATTTTCTTGCCTCTCTTCCCACTGAGACTGGTTTTCTCTTGATAAAACAAGAAACTTTGCTCAAGCATAATTGTGGTTACAATTTTTTAAAAAATGTCTATCTGGTGGCTCATGCCTGTCATCCTAGCTACTCAGGAGGCTAAGATCTGAGGATCACGGTTCAAAGCCAGCCCTGGCAGAAAAGTCCATGAGACTGATCTCCAATAAATCACCAGGAAACTGGAAGTAAAGCTGTGGGTGGGTCACAGTGGCAGAGTGCTAGCCTTGAGCAGAAAAGCTAGGGACAGCACCAGGCCCTGAGTTCAAGCCCCACAACCAACACCCTCTTCTCCTCCAACCCCTCCCCGCCCATAAATGAATTTTCAGTTAGGGCTACTGGAGAGAGGAGACCTACTGAGCAACCTCAGACATTCCCAGAGCCCTCACTGGTCCCATCATGGAAATTAACTAAGCTCTGGGGATTGCACAAAAGCAGAAGGGACCTGAATCTTGAGCCCTACTCTGGCTTGGGGGAAGGGGGAGGGCGTCCCCCTCACAGAGCTTCAGAGTCCCCACCTGTCAATAGCGGGTTTGACCAAATCATTCTTAAGCTTCCTTGGAGCTCTTGGTAAAACCATTTGGCGTAATAGGGAGCAGGTATTCCAAGACAGGTGAGCCATGTGTCTTGTGCTCCTCCCTCCCTCCCTCTGAAGGCTGATGATGTCAGTCGTGATGATGTCAATGAATGATGTCAGCCTCAGCTGCACCAGGTCTCAGGGGAGACCCTCCAGCCCACCTGTGGAAACTGCATTGTGACAAGATTCCCATCTATTACTGGGCACCTGACATTTGGAAAACACTGTTTTCCAGTACCTAGTATGAGATGAGAATTTTGTGTATGTGTGTCATGGATCTGGGATTTGAACTCAGGGCCTGGCCAGTGTCCCTGAGCTTTTGTGCTCTATTTGGCACTACATGTGGCTTCATTTGGTTCCTGGTTATGGAAGCATTACTTGAACCTGTGTGTCTCATTGTCCAGACTCACCAGAAGTGATACCAGTGAGCTTCCACAGCCAGATGATAATGCTGCCTTCTCTGTCTCAGGCTGTTTCCATGGAAACCTCCAGAGACAAAGAAAAGTTACCAATAATTTCGCCAAAGCTTGCCTTGGCTCCTAGACACGTATTTCTGTAAGGAAAATCATTTTCATACACATGGTTATGAGAACAAGGGCTCTTTAACATATCCTAGAGCATAGGACACTTTATTTCCCTCTCCACAATGTTTCTCTGATAATAGTAATGAGAAATCTTTAAAAAATACCTTGTGGAAGTGTAGTCTCCTGAATGTTCCTCAGATCTTCCTCATCTAGGAGGTTTGAGGTCATTTTTTGGGGCTGCTTACCATTAAAGATTTTTACTTGTGTTCTCAGAAGGGGTGTCAGTGTTTAGAACCTTCAGGTAGAACACAGATAATGATCCAAGTGCTAGAAAACAGTGCTGTAGTAAAAACAAAATACTATAAGTTTGCACAAATAGTATTGTATTCATAGTTAAATGTAGGCTACTCCACTGTATCCTGCATATAAGTTATTTTAGAAACATAATTGTAGGTGCTAGGTATGGTGGTACATGCTCATTATCTTAGCAATTAGAAAGAGTAGGTTCAAGGTCAGCCTGAACTATATAGCACAAGACTTATTGTCTCAAACAAGGGGAGTTGATGGGAATATTACTCAATGGTAGAGTGCTTTCCTGTTATGCTTAAGGCCCTAGGTTCAAGCCTCAGAACCAACAAAAATATGTATATAATTGATGGTCAGTCTTCCAAGTTACAGTGCCACTAAGTAAGTTAGAATTAAATAGGTGTTGGTTGTTACTTTGTAAAGGTAGTCTTTGGTAGTTGTTCATTTGTTCTTTTGTGCCAGTACTGGGGCTTGAACTCAGGACCTGGGTGCCATCTTTGAGCTTTTGTGCTCAAGGCTGGCCCTCTACCACTTGAGCCACAGCTCCATTTCCAGCTTTTTTGGGGTAAATTACATGTAAGAGACTCCCAGGTGTTCCTGCCCTGTCTGGCTTTGAACCTCAATCCTCAAATCTCAGCCTCCTGGGTAGCTAGCATTACAGGCACAAGCTACCAGCACCTATCTATGAAGCTAGTTTTTTAGAAACGGGGGAGAACCGCCACCACTTTAGTAACATTTAACCCATTCTCTTCATATGTATCTAGCAGTTTCATCTTCTTGTAAGTGCATTGATCTTTGAACTTGACCTCTGAATTAGTCTTTTGACAATAACTGCTATTTTATTTTTGTCTTGCTGAATTTTATGATAAACAAATGCCTGCTCCCAACAAAATGTATTTACAATAATTCTTTTATCTAATACATAAATTTTGCATTGTCACAGGACCAGAGACCATCCTTAAGTGAAATAGTTTTGTGAAATAAATTTCCTCAAAATTGACACTCAAATATATTCCTCTCTTCATAGATTGCTTACACACATTCTTTGAGTTGATCTCCTAACACTGCTTATGGTCAGTTTGATAACTGCCTGTCCTCAGAGGTGCATCTATTATAATAGGTTAATTCTTTGTTTTCCTTTCCCCCTTTCTTTGGGGGAAGGGGGCCAGGACTTGAACTCAATACTTGATGCTTTCACTCATTGGTTAGCACTCTACCAACTGAGCCACATCTCCAAGCCCCTCCTTCTTTACTCTTTCTTCCTCTCCTTCCCTCTCATTCTTTCCTGACATGGTCTTACTGTGTAAGCCAACCTGGCCTTGAATTCAAGATCCTCCCATCACAGCCTTCCAAATGCTAGAACTACCGATGTTCACCTCTCTATCTGGCTTTAGAGTTTACTTTTTTTTTTTTTTTGGCCAGTCCTGGGCCTTGGACTCAGGTCCTGAGCACTGTCCCTGGCTTCCTTTTGCTCAAGGCTAGCACTCTGCCACTTGAGCCACAGCGCCACTTCTGGCCGTTTTCTGTATATGTGGTGCTGGCGAATCGAACCCAGGGCCTCATGTATACGAGGCAAGCTCTCTTGCCACTAGGCCATATCCCCAGCCCCTAGAGTTTACTTCTTGAGTCAGGCCCCCTGAGATTTCTATTTCCTACTCACCACTTTCATATAAACTTTCAAAAGTACTAACCTGAGGGCTGGGAAGGTGGCTTAGTGGTAGAGTGCTTGCCTAGCATGCATAAGTCCCTGGGTTCAATTCCTTAGCACCACATAGACAGAAAAAGCAAGAAGTGGTGTTGTGGCTCAAGAGGTAGAGTGCTAGCTTTGAGCAAAAGCAGCCCAGGACAGTGCTCAGTCCCTGCGTTCAAGCCCCAGGACTGGCAAAAAGAATGAAAGAAGTGAGCTACACAGGTGTGGTGCAGGAATTCCTGAAACTCTTCATAGGGCAAATCACATTGGGAAAAACACTCGAGCAGTCACAAACAGTGCCATACTGCACAGGAGGAACCTAGCATCCATAAAGAGCCTACCAGCCTTCTCTTGGAGGCCCCAGGGGCTGAGGGCTGGAGGGGATGGCCAGTGTGGCAGCTATGGGAATGGCTCTTCTAATAGTGGGGAGTCTTGGATAGATACACTGGCAGCCTAGAGAGACTGGGAGTCACGGAACAGGAAGTGGAGAGACAATCAGAGGGTAGCCATACCACAAAAGGCGCAGCACATACCTTCCAGATTTCATAGTTGTTTTGCTCAAGGCTAGCGATCTACCACTTAAGCCATAGCTCTACTTACCTAGTGCTTTTGTCAACAGGTGGAGCTAAGAGACTCCTGAAATGTTCTGACTGGGTTGGCTTTGAACCATAATCTTCAGATCTCACTCTCCTGAAGTAGCTAGGAATACAGGCACGAGCCACAGGCGCCGGGCTCAACACTTCCTACTGGATAAAATTCCACTTCTGGTCCTGTCACCACACTGCCTGTCCTGGTAACTACAGGACTGTTCTAGACATTGTGTGAGCTAGTGATCGTGGCCCGGCAGCCACATTTTGCTCTGCTCAAGGATGACATCAGCAGGCTAGAATATTTCTTTGAATAGATACCACCCGGGTAGAGGCAATTACGACACGTGGAGAGAAAGAGGCTGAGTTGGAAACTGACATTCCCTTGAATTCTGAAGCTCATGAGATCAGAAAGAGACAGCAACTAGAAGCAGGGCATTCTAGATGCCCTAGGGGAGACCACAGGAGCTCCCTGAAGAAGGAAGCTCATGTATATGAACGGAGTGCAGTGTGAGGGGGGTCCACTGAGCCCCCTGAAAGCCGAGACAGCCTGGCTCATCTTCATCCATGGAATTTGAAACTTCCAGAACACGAAATCTGCCCTTGGCTGGCAGCAGCAGTTTTCTCCAGGGAAGAGTAAGATCTGATTGCAGTTATCTTCCTGAAACAGGTGAGTGAAGAGCTTCCTATGGACAGCTTGGCTAATACCCCAGCTAGTGGGAGGTGAGAGTGGAAGGGAGCCCCAAAACTACAGAGGAAAAGCCGGGGGGTCTGGCTTATCACTGGCCAGAGAGTTCACAGCAGGCCTCCTGTCTGAACTTCAGCATCACATAGCACCCCGATATTTTGACTGAACCCAACTCAACCTACCTACCAACCTACCAGTGTGCCTGCCCCCCACTCTCTGTCTGTGTGTCTTTCTCTCTTTCCCCCTCCCCTACATATTCCTGGCATTGTGATTCTTCCAGTGATGACCAAACTTGGAGAAAGAGTGAGAGATGGCTATGACACCCACATGCCCAGTCTAGACTGGAAACCTACTTTTCAAATGGGGATACATTCTCAAGATCAGAATTGGCCACAGGCAATGTTTGGAATATTCTGGAATTACAGAAAACTCAACAGCTGCTTATCTGGCCCACTTAGAATAGGAATCTCAGGAATATCAAGTTAGGTTTTGGGGCAGCGGATGTGGTGGGGGGGGCGGTTGTTGTTTTGCTTGGTCCCGATGTTTGAACTGTCCCTAGCTTTTTAGTCAAGTAAAGGTGAGGTACAGAGGTGTTACAGTTACATAAGTAATGAGTACATTTATTTTTGAACAGTATTGCCCTCTCCCTCATTTTCACCTACTTCTCTCCTCTCCCTATTTCTGTGGAGTTCATTGGAGATAGGAGGTTCACAGACTTTCCTGCCTAGGCTGACTTGGAACTGCTGTTCTCAGATATCAGCCTCCTGAGTAGCTAGGATGACAGGTGTGAGCACCAGCACTTGCTTCAGGCTACGTTTTTCAAGAATGACATATCTTCACATCTCAGCCCTTAGCATCAGAAAAACCTTCACTGTAAATAAACCTGGATGGTAGAAGAATTCACTTGTGTGTCCTGGTCATCACTGGGATAAATTCAGAAACACTGTAGAGGGAGCTCAAACTCAGCTCAAGGATCCACAGAAGGAAATGTAGGGAGATGCTGAACAAACAACAAACGTCATGCAACTTCTGAGACTGTGAATATCGGGTACTTCTGTATATTCTGTATGAACCGTAACCTTCATGTTTGTGCTTTGTACTTCCCACCTCTCTTATCATGTATATTCCTTGTAAAATCAGATAATGTATTTTATTTTAAATTGATCTGACTGACCCCATCACTCAAAAAAAAAAAAAAAAAAGATGTATCTAATGACCGTATGTCTGTTTCAATTTGTCTTGACCCTATCCAGATGATTTATCTATAAGGCACCAACATCCTATAAGATCACTTTAATAATGTGAGGGATTTTCCAATACCATGTTTCACAAGCACGCTGTCTAGTTCTATTCCCATTGGCAGGGGCAGTGGGGAGGATCTCTGCAGTAAACCAGCAAATTGTGTGTCCAGCCTTTCTTTCCTGATGATGAAACAAACAAGAGGCAGGATTTGGGCCTACCTTAGGTCTAATGGCCACAAAAGCCCTTTACATCTTTTTTTTATATTATTAATAAAAAAATTTACGAAACAATGGCAGCTGTTACCTGCTCCCTTAAGTTCTTTCTGGGAGAACAGAAGTGGTCACCTCTAGCAACCTCAAACCCTTAGGCAACCAGCTCAGAGGGAGGTCTCTTAGTATTCTAAAATATGCAGATTTCTCTGGGTCTACAATGGGTGAGCTTGGGGCTTCCTTTTAGATCAGCTTCCCATCTTAAAGTCTCTATCCTTTACAGAGGGTTGCTAAGTTTTTACCATTTCAAAGGTGTGGGGAGGACACTATTACTCATTAAAGAATTAAAGGGCAGGAAATTATTTAAGGTAAACAATATAGTTTATTTGGAAGGGAAAGGAAAGCATTGAAAGAAAGAGAACCCAGGCACCGGTGGTGCCAGCCTGTAGTCTTTGCTGAGGCTAAGATCTGAGGATCCCAGTTAAAAGCCAGCCCTGGCAGGAAAGTCCATGAGACTCTTATCTCCAAGGAACCATGAGAACACTGGAAGTGGTGCTATGACTCTAGTAGTAGAGCAGTTAGCCTTGATTTGAAGAGCTCAGGGACAGCGCCCAGGCCCCGAGTTCAAGTCCCACGATAGGCAAGAGAGAGAGAGAGAGAGAGAGAGAGACCCACCACCAGGAGAGCAGACTGAAGGGGAGTTAAAAGTCCTTTATATCTTCACTGATAAATAGTCCAGGCTGGTTGCATCTCTAGGTCCCTTCAACGTGGGCTCAGGTGAATTGACTCAGAGCTTGACCCACAAGGAATTCTGTTTGGGGAAAAGTATATTTTAAAATTTTTAAGTAACTCCTACTAGTCGTACAATATAATGGTTACGTTATGACACTTTATGCATGTATACAAAGAATGCTGATGATATGTACTCCTCTCCATTACCCATACTTTTCATTTTGTGCCATTTAAATCTTGAAATGTAAGTGGTAGGCAATAATGAGCATTCTCTCTCCCTTCCTTCCCTCCCTCTTGCTGTCTTTCTCTCTGTCTGTCTCTCTGTCACTCTGTCTCTCTCTCTCTGGCTAGCACTCTACCAACTGAGCTACATCCCAACCCCATGAATCTTTTTTTTTGATGTTAACTAGAAAGAGTAAAATACAATATTTTATTCAACAGAATAAAGTAGAGCAAGCTTTCCTTCACTTGTGTGCAGGTGTGTAAGTGTGCACGTGATTACTGCATGAAACGTTTCGGGTGTTGCTTTTTGTGCTTGTCCAGGGCCTGGCTGCTGTCCCTGAGCCTTTTTACTCAAGGCTGGTCCTCTACAACTTGAGCCACAGCACCACCTCTGCCTTTTTACTAATTGAACGTAAGAGTCTCATGGACTTTCCTGCCTCAGCCTTCTGAGTGGCTAGGGTTACAGGCATAAGGCACTGGAGCCTGGCACTCACCTTTAGATTTGGTGTCAGTGGGATCCTTGTCAGGGAATGTTGCAGTCCTCCTTGGCTCTGTTCCTATCCTGTCGTCTAAGCCAAACCCTTTCACTCCTGTGTGTTCAATGTTCCTTGACGTTAGGGAACTGACTTGCCTGCCGTGGGCCTCCTTTTCGTGAATACTATAATTGGTTCTACTCCTCACCATTGGTTTGTTTCACTAACTGAATTTACTGGGACCCAAACCTAGGAGACATGTCCCTTCTTGGATTGTACACAGCTCACCTGTGTTTTATTTCATCTTAAGTTAACATTCCTTACCTTGTTGAGGCATCTTCTTTTCCCATATTCCTTCCTTCTCACCTCTCATTTCCTTGCACAGAGGTAAGAACCATTTTGGAATGATGAAAAGTGAGTTTTGAGTCATTCTCAGAAAAGCATTGCCAATCGCTCCTGATTGCTGAATCCCACAAAACTTGCCCATAAAGATTGTTCCTTAATCTCTCCTTAGCTGGTAAAAATGACCACCTATATCTAAAAAACCTATGGGAGATGAGTTTAGTAACCATTCCCTGGTCACTCTCCATAAGTTGTGTTTTTTTTTTTTTTTTTGCATAAATCAAGCAGAGCGTACAATTAGGGCCAAAATTGGACCTCCAAGTTTCTTTGTTTGTTTGTTTTTTTAATTCAAGGCTTGACCACTTGAGCCACAAACAAACTTTGGATTTTTTTTTTTTTGGTGATGGTGGTGGTGATAAATAGGACATAAGAGTCTCTGGGCAGGAAAGTCCAAGAGGCTCTTATCTCCAACTAATCATCAAAAGCCACAAGTGGAGCCCTGGCTGAAGTGATAAAGCAGCAGCCTTGAGAGAAAAACCAAAGTAAAAGGGCCCACAGCCAGAGATCTAGCACTAAGACCACTACAAAAACATAAAGAAAAAAACTGAAGTGGAAGAGCATAAAAAAAAATCAATTAAAGATGATAAAATGAGCAAGACACTGGTGGTTCACATTTAGAATTCTCAGTACTCAAAAGACTGAAATTTAGGATCACTGTTCAAAACCTGCCAGAACAGGAAAGCCCACTTCACATGTGTGTGTGTGTGTGTGTGTGTGTGTGTGTGTGTGTGTGTGTGTATGCACGCGCGCGCCCAGTTCTGGGATAAGAACTCAGGGATTGAACTACAGCTTTCTGCTCCAAGGCTGCTCTTGAACACTTGTGGTCTATTGGAGGTTAACTGGAGGTGAGACTCTCGTGGACTTTTCTTACCAGCTGACACTGAATCAAGATCAGAACAATTTGGGACCCTGTGGTAGCAGAGCCTAAAATATGACTTTTATCTGTCATTTACCAGCACACACACACACTCACACACACAAATACACACAGTGGAGCTGTGGATAAAGTGAGAGCATGCTTGCCTTCAGCAAGATTGGCTAGGCCCTAAAAGCAAGCAGGAGAACCCACACTTAAATAAATGTATGAATGATGGTAAAAGAAGAGAAGAGCCAACTAAAGGTTTTTAAACCTAGACATACCTGTAATAGAAGCTGCTGCCATTTTCTGTAATCTAAGGATCGCTGTTCGAAGGCAGCCTGGGCAGGAAAGTCCATGAGACTTGTTTTTGTGTGTGTCAGGGGTGGGCTTGATATTGAAGTGTTTTGTTCAAGGGTAGAGCTCCATTTCCTGCCTCTAGTTAGTTAACTGGAAATAAGAGTCTCATGGACTTTCCTGCCCAGGCTGGCTTCGAACTCTAATCCTAAAATTTTAGGATACTGCGTAGTGCCCTAGGCTTCCCATGGACTCTTGTCTTCTATTTATCATCAGAAAAAAAAAGGCATAAGTTGAGCTGAGGCTCAAGTAGTAGAGTGTGCTAGCTTTGAAATAAAAAACAAAACAAAACAAAGAAAACACCTCAGGGAGACTCACCAGACCTTGAGTTCAAACCCACGTCCCTCCAAAAACTTAGGAGTTGAGTTTTTGCTCCTGCTGCCTTTGAGCACAAAAACAAAAAGAAACAAAAAAACTCAGGGACAATGAAACAGTGTGGTCCAAGTTGTAGAGCCTGTTAGTTTTGGTCTAAAAGAACGAGCCAGGTGCCAGTGGGTCAGCTTGTAATCCTAGCTACTCAGGAGACCGAGATCTGACGTTCACAGTTCAAAGCCAGCCTGGGCTGAAAAGTCCTCAGGAGACTATCTCCAAGTAACTGGAAATGACACTGTGGCTCAAAGTGGTAGATGGCTATCTTTGAGCAGAAGAGCCCAGGGACAGTGCCAGGCACTGAGTTCAAGCCCCACAACTGACAAAACTGAAGGTGAGTGGCTGGGCCCTAACAACAACACACAGGACAGAACCTAAAAATAATATATATATGCAAATATATATGTAAATATATGTATATATGAAATAAAAAACAAGGAACAGTAAGTGAAAAGGAAGGAAAAGAAGAGAGGAACCAACTAAAGAGTTTTAAAATCATGACCCACAACTGTAATCCTACGTGTTAAGATTGCTGAAATCTGAGGATCATGGTTCGAAGCCAGCCTGGGCAGGAACGTCCGTGAGATTTGTTTTAGTAAGTACCAGTCTTGAGCTTGAAATTGCTGTGTTTGTTCATGGCTAGAGCTCTGCAACTTCCTGCCTCTTAGTGGTTTTACTCTTTGAGATAAGAGTCTCATGGACTTTCCTGCCCTGGCTGGCTTCGAAAAATGATCCTCAGTTTCAAGTTGCAATGTAGTGCCCTGGGCTTCCCATGGACTCTTGTCTCCTATTAACCACCAAAAACAAAAAAGAGTGACGGAAGTTCAGCTTTGGTTAAAAAAAAAAAAAGGAGAACCTGCCGGCAATGAGGAAAACAAAAAACAAAAAAAACTGAGACCAAGTGGCTATGCATTGAGTTCAGGTCCTAGAAATTACACACACACACACACACACACACACACACACACACACACACACACACACACAAAAGAAGTTGAACTGTGGCTCAAGGTGTGAAGCCTGCTGTAAAAGACAGAGAACAAAGAACTTCAGGGAGAGTGGCCAGGCCTTTAGTAATAAGCCATAAAACCTGCAATAACAAAAAACAACATAAGGAAGAAGAAAATAAAGGAAGGCAAACAAAAGTAAGTCACAGATTTTAAAATGGAGACTCATACATGTAATCTTAGCTGTTCATGGTGGGTGAAATCTGAGGATCATAGTTTGAAGCCAGCTTGGGCAGGAAAGTCCATGAGAATCATGTTCATGTGTGCAATGGGTGGGCTTGAGGTGTTATGCTCAAGGCTAGAGCACGACACTACTTCCTCTATTGGTGGTTAACTGGAGATAAAAGAGTCTCATGGAGTTTCCTATCCTGGCTGGTCTTGAACCTCAATCTTCAGATTTCAAGCCTCCCTGTAGCGGACTTGACTACTCCTTGGACTCATCTAAAACCACCAAAAACAAACAAACAAATCCAGGAAGAGTTGAGCTCAAGTATTAGAGCCTGCTAGCCCTGAGAGAACACACACACACACACACACACACACACACACACACACACACACACACAAAGACAAATTGGCTATGCCCTGAGTTCAAGCACTAGGACTTCCAAAAATACAATAAAAAAGTTGAGGGGCTGGGAATATGGCTTAGTGGTAAGAGTGTTTGCCTCTTATATATGAAGCCCTGGGTTCACTTACCCAGCACCACATATATAGAAAAAGCCAGAAGTAAAGCTATGACTAAAGTGGTAGTGGGCTAGCCTTGAGCAAAAAGAAGCCTTGAGCAAAAAGAAGCCAGGGACAGAACTCAGGCCCTGAGTCCAAGGTCCAGGACTGGCAAAAAAAATTTTTTTGAGCTATGGCTCAAGGTATGAGGTCTGGTCTAAAGACAGAGAAACAGAGAGACAGACACAGAGGCATAGTGAGAGAAACTTCAAGGAGATGGCCAGATCTTTAGTAACAAGTTATAAAAACTGCTAACAACAAAAAACCCCAAGAACATTAACTGAATAGGGAGACAAAGTAGAGCCAATTACAGCTTTTAAAATAAAGACTTTATATCTGTAATGTAAACTGTTTCTTGTAGGTGAAATCTGAGGATCGCGGGTTGAAGTCAGCCTGGGCAGGAAAGTCCATGAAACTCGTTTTTGTGTGTGCCAGGGGTGGGATTGAACTTTTGGTGTTCTACTCAGAACTAGGCTCTACTTCTCTCTGCCTATTGGTGGTTAACTGAGATGAGTCTCATGGACTTTCCTGAAAAGGCTGGCTTCAAACCGCAATCCTCAAAATTTCAGACACTGTGTAAGTGCCGTAGGCTTCTCATGGACTCTCATCTCCTATTAACCACCAGAAAGAAAGAGAGGAGAGGAAAGAAAGAAAGAAAGAAAGAAAGAAAGAAAGAAAGAAAGAAAGAAAGAAAGAAAGAAAGAAAGAAGGAAGGAAGGAAGGAAGGAAGGATGGAAGGAAGGAAGGAATACAGAAAGGAAGAAAGGAAGGAAGGAAGGAAGGAAGGAAGGCAGGAAGGAAGGAAGGCAGGAAGGAAGAGAGGGAGACACAGAGAGAAAGACAGAAATAGGAAAGATAGAAACAGAATGAGAAATTGAGAGGCAGAGAAAAGAGAAAGAGAAAGAGAAAGAAAGAAACAGAGGAAAACAAGAACAAAAGAGAGATGGAAAGTAAGAGAGTAAGAAAAAGAGACACAGATATAGAAAGAGGAGAGAGAAAAGAATAGAAAGAGAGAGAGAAAAAAAAGAGAAAATGAGAGACACAGAGAAAGAGATAGGGAGAAAGAGGAAAGAGAAAGAGAATAATAGAAAGAAAGAAAGTAAAAGAGAGAGGAAAGAAAGAAAGAAAAAGAAAGAGAGAAAAAAAGAAAGAAAAAAAGAAAGACAGGCAAACAGGCAGACGTTGAGCGTTGACTCATGTAGTGGAGCCTGCTAGCCATGTGGTGGGAAAAAAGAAACTGGGACAAATTAGCCAGGCCCTGACTTCAACCCCCAGAGTTTCCACAGAAAGAGAGAGAGAAAAAAAAGAAGGAAGAAAGGAAGAAAGAGAGAAAGAAATAAAAGGAGACACACAGAGAGAGACAGAAAGAGGAGAGAAAGTAAGGGAAAAGAGAATTTGAAAGACAAAGTAAGAGGTAGGAAGAAAGAGGAAAGAGAAAGAGAAAAATAAAAATAAAGAAATAGAGAAAGAATGAAAGAGAGTAAAGAAAGAAAGAAACAAAGAAAGAAGGAAGGAAAGAAACAGAGACAAAGCCAGGCAGAAGTCAAGCTGTGGGTCAAGGAGTGGAGCCTTCTAGCCCTGTGTTTAAAAAAAAAAAACAACAACAACAACACAACATCCCAGGAATCCGACTGTGGCTCTACTTCTACACCTTCTTTGAATTAAGCATAACAACAAAAACAAAACAAAAACCACCAGACCTTGAACACTGATCAGGTACTGATTTCAAGCCCTACTAAAAGAACAAAAACAAAACACTGTTTGACCTGTGGCACAAGTTGTAGAGTCTGCTAGTTTCAAAATGAAAAGCAATGAAAAAAAACCCTGAGGGTAAGGGGCTAGGTTCTAACATCAGGCCAGAGAAACTGAACTAAAGAAGAAGAAGACAAGAAAAGAACAATAAAACAGATGAAAAGGAAGGTGAAAAGAAGAGAAAGCCAATTAAATATTTTTAAATTATGGCTCAAATCTGTAATCCTACCTGCGCAAGTCGCTGAAATCTGAGGATCTTAGTTTGAAGCCAGCCTGGGGAGGAAAGTCCATGAGACATTTTTATGGGCTTGAACTTGAGGTGCTCAAGGCTAGAGCTCTGTTACTTCCTGTCTATTGATGGTTAACTGGAGATAAGAGTCTCATGGATTTTCCTGTCCAGGTTGGACTCGAACCTCAATCTTCAGATTTCAAGCCTCTCTGAAGTGCACTTGCCTACTCCTTGGACTCATCTAAAACCACCAAAAACAAACAAACAAACAAACAAACAAATCCAGAAGAGTTGAGCTCAAGTATTAGAGCCTGCTAGCCCTGAGAGAAACATACACACACGCACACAAACACACACACAGAAACAATGATAAAGTGTCTGTGCCCTGAGTTCAAGCCCGAGGACTTCCAAAAATACAATAATGAAGTAGTTGAGGGGTTGGGAATATGGCCTAGTGGTAGAGTGCTTGCCTCTTATACATGAAGCCCTGGGTTAATTTACCCAGCACCACATATATAGAAAAAGCCAGAAGTGGTGCTGTCACTCAAGTGGAGGAGTGCTAGACTTGAGGAAAAAGAAGCCAGTGAAAGTGCTCAGGCCATGAGTCCAAGGTCCAGGACTGGCAAAAAAAAATTTTTTTGAGCTATGGCTCAAGGTATGAGGTCTGCTCTAAAGAAAGTGAAACAGAGAGACAGACACAGAGACATAGTGAGAGAAACTTCAAGGAGATGGCCAGACCTTTAGTAACAAGCCATAAAAACTGCGCTAACAACAAAAAACCCCAAGAACATTAACTGAGAAGGAAGACAAAGTAGAGCCAATTACAGCTTTTAAAATAAAGACTTTACATCTATAATGTAAGCTGCTTTTTGTAGGTGAAATCTGAGGATCGCGGGTTGAAGCCAGCCTGGGCAGGAAAGTCCATGAGACTCGTTTTCATGTGTGCCCGGGTGGGATTGAACTTTTGGTGTTCTACTCAGGAGTAGGCTCTACTTCTCTCTGCCTATTGGTGGTTAATTGAGATGAGTCTCATGGACTTTCCTGACCAGGCTGGCTTCAAACCGCAATCCTCAGAATTTCAGAAACTGTGTAAGTGCCCTAGGCTTCTCATGGACTCTCATCTATTAACCACCAGAAAGAAAGAAAGAAAGAAAGAAAGAGAGAGAGAGAGAAAGAAAGAATGAATGAAAGAAAGAAAGAGGAAGAGCGAAAGAGAGAAAGAGAGAGAAAGAAAAAAAGAGAGGGAGACACAGAGATACAAAGAGAGAGACAGAAATAGGAAAGATAGGAACAGAATGAGAAATTGAGAGACAAAGAAAACTGAAAGAAAGAAACAGGAAAAGAAGAAAAAAAGAGAGAGACAGAAAGGAAGAGAATTAGAAAAAGAGACACAGAGAGAGACAGAGGACAGAGAGAAAGAAAGAGAAAGAAAAGAGATAATGAGAGACTCAGAGAAAGAGAGAGGGAGAAAGAGGAAAGAGATCAGTAGCCATGCCCTGGGTTCTAGCCCCAGAGCTTCCACATAAAGAGAGAGAGAGAGAGAGAGAGAGAGAGAGAGAGAGAGAGAGAGAGAGAGAGAGAGAGAGAGAGAAAAGAAGGAAAGAAAGGAAGAAAGAGAGAATAAGAGGGAAACACACAGAGAGGGACAGAAAGAGGAGAGAAAGAAAAGGAAAAGAGAAAATGAGAGACAAAGAGGTAGAAAGAAAGAGGAAAGACAAAGAGAAAAATAAAAAGAAAGAAAAAAAAGAATGAGAGGAAAGAAAGAAAGAAACAAAGAAAGAAGGAAGGAAAGAAAGAGACAAAGACAGGCAGAAGTGGACCTGTGGCTCAAGGAGTGGAGCCTGCTAGCCTGTATTAAAAAAAATAAAAAAGCAACACAACATCCCAGGAATCTGACTGTGGCTCTACTTCTACACCTTCTTTGAATTAAGCATAACAACAAAAGCAAAACAAAAACCACCAGACCTTGAACACTGATGAGGTACGGATTTCAAGCCCTACTAAAAGAACAAAAACAAAACACTGTTTGACCTGTGGCTCAAGTTGTAGAGTCTGCTAAGTTTCAAAATGAAAAACAATGCAAAAAAAACCTGAGGGTAAGGGGCTATGTTCTAACATCAGGCCAGAGCAACTGAACTAAAGAAGAAGAAGACAAGAAAAGAACAATAAAACAGATGAAAAGGAAGGTGAAAAAGAGAAAGAGCCAATTAAATTTTTTTAAATTATGGCTCAAATGTGTAATCATTCCTGCTCAAGTCACTGAAATCTGAGGATCTTGGTTTGAAGCCAGCCTGGGCAGGAAAGTACATGAGACATTTTTGGGGTGGGCTTGAACATGTGGTGCTCAAAGCTAGAGCTCTGCGACTTTGTCTATTTATGGTTAACAGGAGATGAGAGTCTCATGGACTTTCCTATCCTGGCTGGTCTCGAACCTCAATCTTCAGATTTTAAGCCTCTCTGTAGTGGACTTGACTACTACTTGGACTCATCTATTAACCATCAAAAAAAAACAAATCCAGGAAGAGTTGAGCTCAAGTATTAGAGCCTGCTAGCCCCGAGAGAAACACAAACACACACACACACACACACACACACACACACACACACACACACAAATTGGCTATGCCCTGAATTCAAGCACTAGGACTTCCAAAAATACAATAAAAAAGTTGAGGGGCTGGGAATACGGCCTAGTGGTAGAGTGTTTGCCTCTTATATATGAAGCCCTGGGTTCATTTACCCAGCACCAAATATATAGAAAAAGCCAGAAGTGAAGGTATAGCTAAAGTGGTAGTGGGCTAGCCTTGAGCAGAAAGAAGCCTTGAGCAAAAAGAAGCCAGTGACAGCGCTCAGGCCCTGAGTCCAAGGTCCAGGACTGGCAAAAAAAAAATTATTTTTGAGCTATGGCGCAAGGTATGAGGTCTGCTCTAAAGACAGAGAAACAGACACAGAGGCATAGTGAGAGAAACTTCAAGGTGATGGCCAGACCTTTAGGAACAAGCCATAAAAACTGTGCTAACAACAAAAACCCCAAGAACAGTAACTGAAAAGGAAGACAAAGTAGAGCCAATTACAGCTTTTAAAATAAAGACTTTATATGTGTAATGTAAGCTGCTTCTTGTAGGTGAAATCTGAGGATCACGGGTTGAAGCCAGCCTGGGCCGGAAAGTCCATGAGACTCGTTTTTGTGTGTGCCAGGGGTGGGATTGAACGTTTGGTGTTCTACTCAGAACTAGGCTCTACTTCTCTCTGCCTATTGGTGGTTAATTGAGATGAGTCTCATGGACTTTCCTGACCAGGCTGGCTTCAAACCACAATCCTCAGAATTTCAGACACTGTGTAAGTGCCCTAGGCTTCTCATGGACTCTCATCTCCTACTAACCACCAGAAAGAAAGACAGGAGAGGAAAGAAAGAAAGAAAGAAAGAAAGAAAGAAAGAAAGAAAGAAAGAAAGAAAGAAAGAAAGAAAGAAAGAAAGAAAGAAAGAAAGAAAGAAGAAAGAAAGAGAGGGAGAGAGAAACAAAGACAGAAAGAAAGAAAGAAAGAAAGAAAGAAAGAAAGAAAGAAAGAAAGAAAGGAAGGAAGGAAGGAAGGAAGGAAGGAAGGAAGGAAGAAAGGAAGGAAGGAAGGAAGGAAGGAAGGAAGGAAGGAAGGGAGGAAGAAAGAGAGGGAGACACAGAGAGAGAGAGACACAGAGAGACAGAAATAGGAAAGATAGAAACAGAATGAGAAATTGAGAGGCAGAGAAAAGAGAAAGAGAAAGTAAGAAACAGAGGAAAACAAGAACAAAAGAGAGACGGAAAGTCAGAGAGTAAGAAAAAGAGACACAGAGATAGAAAGAGAAGAGAGAGAAAGAGGAATAGAAAGAGAAAGAGAGAAAGAAAAGAGAGAAAATGAGAGAAACAGAGAAAGATAGGGAGAAAGAGGAAAGAGAACGAGAGTAATAGAAAGAAAGAAAGAAAAAGAAAATAAAAGAGAGAGGAAAGAAAGAAAAAGAAAGAGAAAAAAATAAATAAAGAAAGAAAGACAGGTAAACAGGAAGACGTTGAGCTGTGACTCATGTAGGGGAGCCTGCTAGCCATGTGGTGGGATAAAAGAAACTGGGACAAATTAGCCAGGCCCTAACTTCAACCTCCAGAGCATCCACAAAAAGAGAGAGAGAAAAAAAGAAGGAAAGAAAGGAAGAAAGAGAGAAAGAAATAAAAGGAGACACACAGAGAGACAGAGGATAGAAAGTAAGGGAAAAGAGAACTTGAGAGACAAAGTAAGAGGTAGAAAGAAAGAGGAAAGAGAAAGAGAAAAATAAAAAGAAAGAAATAGAGAAAGAATGAAAGAGAGGAAAGAAAGAAAGAAACAAAGAAAGAAGGAAGGAAAGAAACAGAGACAAAGCCAGGCAGAAGTGAAGCTGTGGCTCAAGGAGTGGAGCCTTCTAGCCCTGTATTAAAAAAAAAAAAAAAAAAGCAACACAACATCCCAGGATTCCGACTGTGGCTCTACTTCTACACCTTCTTTGAATTAAGCATAACAACAAAAACAAAACAAAAACCACCAGACCTTGAACACTGATCAGGTACTGATTTCAAGCCCTACTAAAAGAACAAAAACAAAACACTGTTTGACCTGTGGCACAAGCTGTAGAGTCTGCTAGTTTCAAAATGAAAAACAATGCAAAAAAACCCTGAGGGTAAGGGGCTAGGTTCTAACATCAGGCCAGAGGAACTGAACTAAAGAAGAAGAAGAGAAGAAAAGAACAATAAAACAGATGAAAAGGAAGGTGAAAAAAGAGAAAGCCAATTAAATATTTTTAAATTATGGCTCAAATCTGTAATCCTACCTGCTCAAGTCGCTGAAATCTGAGGATCTTGGTTTGAATCCAGCCTGGGGAGGAAAGTCCATGAGACATTTTTTAGTGAGTGCCAGGGTTGGGCTTGAACTTGAGGTACTCAATGCCAGAGCTCTGTTACTTCCTGTCTATTGATGGTTAACTGGAGATAAGAGTCTCATGGGTTTTCCTGTCCAGGTTGGCCTCGAAACTCAATCTTCAGATTTCAAGCCTCTCTGAAGTGCACTTGCCTACTCCTTGGACTCATCTAAAACCACCAAAAACAAACAAACAAACAAACAAATCCAGGTAGAGTTGAGCTCAAGTATTAGAGCCTGCTAGCCCTGAGAGAAACACACCCACATGCGCACGCGCATGCGCCCGCGCAGATACACACACACACACAAAGACAAAGTGGATATGCCCTGAGTTCAAGCCCTAGGACTTCCAAAAATACAATATAAAAAGTTGAAGGGCTGGGAATATGGCCTAGTGGTAGAGTGTCTGCCTCTTATACATGAAGCCCTTGGTTCATTTACCCAGCACCACATATATAGAAAAGGCCAGAAGTGAAGCTATGGCTAAAGTGGTAGTGTGCTAGCCTTGAGCAAAAAGAAGCCAGGGACAGTGCTCAGGCCCTGAGTCCTAGGTCCAGGAATGGCAAAAAAAATTTTTTTTGAGCTATGGCTCAAGGTATGAGGTCTGCTCTAAAGACAGAGAAACAGAGAGACAGACACAGAGGCATACTGCGAGAAACTTCAAGGAGATGGCCAGATCTTTAGGAACAAGCTATAAAAACTGCTAACAACAAAAAACCCCAAGAACATTAACTGAAAAGGGAGACAAAGTAGAGCCAATTACAACTTTTAAAATAAAGACTTTATATCTGAAATGTAAGCTGCTTCTTGTAGGTGAAATCTGAGGATCGCGGGTTGAAGTCAGCCTTGGCAGGAAAGTCCATGAGACTCGTTTTTGTGTGTGCCAGGGGTGGGATTGAACTTTTGGTGTTCTACTCAGAACTAGGCTCTACTTCTCTCTGCCTATTGGTGGTTAATTGAGATGAGTCTCATGGACTTTCCTGACCAGGCTGGCTTCAAACCGCAATCCTCAAAATTTCAGACACTGTGTAAGTGCCGTAGGCTTCTCATGGACTCTCATCTCCTATTAACCACCAGAAAGAAAGAGAGGAGAGGAAAGAAAGAAAGAAAGAAAGAAAGAAAGAAAGAAAGAAAGAAAGAAAGAAAGGAAGAGAGGGAGACACAGAGAGAGAAATACAGAAATAGGAAAGATAGAAACAGAATGAGAAATTGAGAGACAGAAAAGAGAAAGAGAAAGAGAAAGAAAGAAACAGAGGAAAACAAGAACAAAAGAGAGACGGAAAGTAAGAGAGTAAGAAAAAAGAGACACAGAGATAGAAAGAGGAGAGAGAAAAGAATAGAAGAGAAAGAGATTAAGAAAAGAGAAAATGAGACACAGAGAAAGAGATAGGGAGAAAGAGGAAAGAGAAAGAGAATAATAGAAAGAAAGAAAGTAAAAGAGAGAGGAAAGAAAAAGAAAAAGAAAGAGAAAAAAATAAATAAAGAAAGAAAGTCAGGCAAACAGGCAGACGTTGAGCGTTGACTAATGTAGTGGAGCCTGCTAGCCATGTGGTGGGAAAAAAGAAACTGGGACAAATTAGCCAGGCCCTGCCTTCAACCCCCAGTTTCCACAAAAAGAGAGAGAGAAAAAAAAGAAGGAAAAAAGGAAGAAAGAGAGAAAGAAATAAAAGGAGACACACAGAGAGAGACAGAAAGAGGAGAGAAAGTAAGGGAAAAGAGAATTTGAGAGACAAAGAAAGAGGTAGGAAGAAAGAGGGAAGAGAAAGAGAAAAATAAAAAGAAAGAAATAGAGAAAGAATGAAAGAGATGAAAGAGAGAAACAAAGAAAGAAGGGAGGAAAGAAACAGAGACAAAGCCAGGCAGAAGTGGACCTGTGGCTCAAGGAGTGGAGCCTTCTAGCCCTGTATTTAAAAAAAAAAAAAACAAAAAGCAACACAACATCCCAGGATTCCGACTGTGGCTCTACTTCTACACCTTCTTTGAATTAAGCATAACAACAAAAGCAAAACAAAAACCACCAGACCTTGAACACTGATGAGGTACGGATTTCAAGCCCTACTAAAAGAACAAAAACAAAACACTGTTTGACCTGTGGCTCAAGTTGTAGAGTCTGCTAGTTTCAAAATGAAAAACAATGCAAAAAAACCTGAGGGTAAGGGGCTATGTTCTAACATCAGGCCAGAGCAACTGAACTAAAGAAGAAAAAGACAAGAAAAGAACAATAAAACAGATGAAAAGGAAGGTGAAAAAGAGAAAGAGCCAATTAAATTTTTTTGAATTATGGCTCAAATCTGTAATCATTCCTGCTCAAGTCGCTGAAATCTGCGGATCTTGGTTTGAATCCAGCCTGGGCAGGAAAGTACATGAGACATTTTTGTGGTGGGCTTGAACTTGTGGTGCTCAAAGCTAGAGCTCTGTGACTTTCTGTCTATTGATGGTTAACTGGAGATAAGAGTCTCATAGACTTTCCTGTCCAGATTGGCCTCGAACCTCAATCTTCAGAGTTCAAGCTTCTCTGTAGTGCACTTGACTACTCTTTGGACTCATCTATTAACCACCAAAAACAAATAAAATCCAGGCAGAAGTAGAGATCAAGTAGTAGAGCCTGCTAGCCCTGAGAGGCACACACAAACACAATGATAAAGTGTCTGTGCCCTGAGTTCAAGCCTTAGGACTTCCAAAAATACAATAAAGAAAAAAAGTTGAGGGTTTGGGAATATGGCCTAGTGGTAGATTGCTTGCCTGTTATACATGAAGCCCTGGGTTAATTTACCCAGCACCACAAATATAGAAAAAGCCAGAAGTGATGGCATGGTTCACTCAAGTGGTAGAGTGCTAGCCTTGAGCAAAAAGAAGCCAGGGACAGTGCTCAGGCCCTGAGTCCAAGGTTCAGGACTGGCAAAAAAAAATATTTCTGAGCTATGGCTCAAGGTATGAGGTCTGCTCTAAAGACAGAGAAACAGAGAGAAAGACATAGAGACATAGTGAGAGAAACTTCAAGGAGATGGCCAGACCTTTAGTAACAATCCATAAAAACTGCAGTAACAACAAAAACCCCAAGAACAATAACTGAAAAGGAACACAAAGTAGCGCCAATTACAGCTTTTAAAATAAAGACTTTATATCTGAAATGTAAGCTGCTTCTTGTAGGTGAAATCTGAGGATTGCGGGTTGAAGCCAGCCTGGGCAGGAAAGTCCATGAGACTCGTTTTTGTGTGTGCCAGGGGTGGGATTGAACTTTTGGTGTTCTACTCAGGACCAGGCTCTACTTTTCTCTGCCTACTGGTAGTTAATTGAGATGAGTCTCATGGACTTTCCTGACTAGGCTGGCTTCAAACTGCAATCTTCAGAATTTCAGACACTGTGTAAGTGCCCTAGGCTTCTCATGGACTCTCATCTCCTATTAACCACCAGAAAGAAAGAGAGGAGAGGAAAGAAAGAAAGAAAGAAAGAAAGAAAGAAAGAAAGAAAGAAAGAAAGAAAGAAAGAAAGAAAGAAAGAAAGAATGGAAGGAAGGAAGGAAGGAAGGAAAAAAGACACAGAGAGACACAGAGAGAGACAGAAATAGGAAAGATACAAAGAAAATGAGAAATTGAGAGACAGAGAAAAGAGAAAGAGAAAGAAACAGGAAAAGGTGAACGAAAGAGAGAGGTAGAAAGTATGAAGAGACACAGAGAGTGACAGAAAGAGGAAAGAGGAAGAGAAACAGAAAGAGAAAGAAAGGAGAGAAAATGAGAGACACAGATAAAGAGACAGAGAGAGAGGAAAGAAAGCGATAAATAGAAAGAGAACGATAAAGAAAAAGAGAAAGACAGGAAAGAAAGAGAATAAGAAATAAAGGAAGAGAATGAGAGAGAGAGAAAGAAAGAGACACAGAGAGACAGAAATAGGAAAGAAATGGAATGAGAAATTGAGAAACATAAAAAACAGAAAAAGATAGAGAAAGAAAGAAACAGAGGTAAAGAAGAAAGAAGAGACAGATAGAAAGAAAAAGAGACACAGAGAGAGATAGGAAGAGGAGAGAGAGAAAGAGAGAAATAGAAAGAGAAAGCAAGTAAAGAGAGAAAATGAGAGGCACAGAAAGGGACTGGAAGAGGAAAAGGAAAGAGAAATAAAAAGAGAGAAAGATAACGAGAGGAAAGAATGAGAGAAAGAAAGAAAAGAAAGAAAGAAAGGAACAGAGGAAGGAAGGGAGGGAGCGATAAAAAGGAAGAAAGAAAGAATAAAAGAGAGGAGAGACACAGAGAGACTGGAAGGAAAAAAGTGAAAGAGAGTAATAGAAAGAGAATGAAAAGAAACAAAGTGAGAGACATAGAAAAAGAGACAGGAAGAAAGACGAAGGAGAAAGAGAGAAATAGAAAAAAGAGAAAGAGAAAGAAAGACAAAGAGGAAAGAAACAGAGAGAGAGAGAGAGAGAGAGAGAGAGAGAGAGAGAGAGAGAGAGAGAGAGAGAGAGAAAGACAGGGAAACAGGCAGAATTTGACCTGTGACTCAAGTAGTAGAGCCTGCCAGCTTTATGGAGGGAAAAAGAAACTGAGACCAAGTAGCCATGCCCTGAGTTCAAGCCCCACAAAAGAATGAAAAAAAATGGCCCAAACAACAGGAAGAAAACCCACAGAAGATGAGGTGAGGCTCAATGTGAGAAACTCGTTAGACATAAAGAGAGAGAGAAAAACAACCACTACCACCTCTGGGAGTGTGCCCATATTTTAATAACAAGCCATAGAACCTGCAGTAACAACAAAATAACTACTCCAAAAAGAACAATAAATGAAAAGGAAGCCAAAGAAGAGCCAAGTAAAGATTTTAAAATCGAGAGTCAAAGCTGTAATCTAAGCTGCTCATACTGGGTGAAATCTGAGGCTCGTGGTTCAAAGCCAGCCTGGGCAGGAAAGTCCGTGAGACTTGTTTTCCTGTATGCCAGCAGTGGGCACTATTACCTCCTGGCTCCAGGTGGTTAATTTCAGATAAGAGTCTCACAAACGTTTCTGCCCAGGCTGACTTCGAACCACAATCCTCAGATTTTAGGACATTGTGTGTAGTGAGTGCCCTTGGCCACCAATGGACTCGTATCCCCTATTAATCACCAAAAAAAGAAAGAAGAATAAAAAGACAGAATTTCAGCTGTGCTTGGAGTAGTAAAGTGTGCTAGCCATGAGGGGGAAAGAACACTCAGAGACACTCACAAGGCCCTAATTTCAAGCCCTTACAAACACCACCAAGAATAAATAATATAAAATGAAACTTGGCCTTCAGCGCTTGAGTTCTAGCCCTATGAGTAGAACCAAAAAAAAAAAAAAAAGTCAGTGGTTTATCTTGGCCCAAGTTTAAAGCAAGCTAGTTTTCAAAGATCAAAACAGAAGAACAAAGCAAAAGTGGCAAGGTCCTGCTAACAATGACAACAACAAAAAATGACGATAAATAGGGGCTAGGAATATGGCCTAGTGGTAAAGTGCTTGTCTTGTATACATGAAGCCCTGGGTTCGATTTCTCAGCACCACATATATAGAAAAAGCTCGAAGTGGCGCTGTAGCTCAAGTCACCAAGTGCTAGCCTCAAGCAAAAAGAAGCCAGGGACAGTGCTCAGACCCTGAGTCCAAGGTACAAGACTGGCAAAAAAAATTTATTTTGAGCTTTGGCTCAACATATGAGGTCTGCTCTAAAGACAGAGAATCAGACAGAGAGAGAGAGAGAGAGAGAGAGAGAGAGAGAGAAACTTCAAGGAGAGTGGCCAGGCCTTTAGTAACAAGCAATAAAAACTGCACTAACAACAAAAAACCCCAAGAAACATAACTGAAAAGGAAGGAAAAGAAGAGCCAATGAATGTTTTTAAAATCAAGACTTTACATCTGTAATATAAGCTGTTCCTTGTAGGTGGAATCTGAGGATCACTGTTACAAGCCAGCCTGGGCAGGAAAGTCCATGAGACTCAGTTAAACACCAATAGGCAGAGAGTAGTAGAGCCTAGCCTTGAGTAGAACACCACAAGTTCAATCCCACTCCTGGCACACACACAAATGAGTCTCATGGACTTTACTGCCCAGGCTGGATTCAAACAGCAATCCTCAAATTATCCGACACTGTGTAATTGCCCTAGGCTTCCAATGGACTTTTGTCTCCTATTAACCATCAGAAAGAAAGAGAGGAATGAAAGAAAGAATTAAAGAGAGAGAGGAGAGACACAGAGCGACAGAAAGGGGAAGGAGAGAGAGAAATAGAAAGAGAGAAAGTGAGAGACAGAGAAAAAGAGACAGGAAGAAAGAGGAAAGAGAAAGAGAAAGAAAGAAAAAGAGAGGAAAGAAAGAAAGACAGGGAAACAGGCAGAAGTTGAGCTTTCACTCAAGTACTAGCTTGTGGGGGGGGGGGGTGGGAAGAAATTCAGACAAAGTAGCCATGCCCTGAGTTCAAGCCCCAGAACTTCCACAGATATATATACATATATATATACATATATATATATATGTATATATGTATATATATATAGAATGAGGAAGTGAGGGAGGGAAAGAACGAATAAGAGAGAGAGAGAAAGAGAATAGAGAGAGAATAAAAAGATAAAGGGCTGGGGATATCGCCTAGTGGCAAGAGTGCTTGTCTCGTATACATGAGATCCTGGGTTCAATTCCCCAGCACCACATATGCAGAAAATGGCCAGAAGTGGCGTTGTGGCTCAAGTGGCAGAGTACTAGCCTTGAGCAAAAAGAAGCCAGGGGACAGTGCTCAGGCCCTGAGTCCAAGCCCCAGGACTGGCCAAAAAAAAAAAAAAAAAGAGAGAAAGTGAGAGGACAGGGATAATGAGACAGGAAGAAAGAGGAAAGAAAAAATAGAAATAAAGAGAAAAAGATAAACAAGGAAAAAGAGAGAGGAAAGAAAGATAGAGAGAGAAAGAAAATAAGAAAGAGTTAGAAAGGAAAGAAAGAAAGAACTAGAAAACAATAGGCAGACAGGCAGAAGTGGAGCTGTAGCTCAAGGAGTGGAGCCTGCTAGCCCTGTATTAAAAAATATATAACAAAACATCCCAGCAATCCAATTGTGGCTCTACTTCTACACCGTCTTTGAATTAAGCATAGCAACAAAAGCAAAACAAAAATCACCAGGTCTTGAACAGTGTTGAGGTACTGATTTTAAGCCCTAACAAACGAACAAAGACAAACAAAAACAAAACAGTGGTTAATCTGTGGCTCAAGTTGTAGAGTCTGCTAGTTTCAAATTGAAAAACAATGCAAAAAACCTGAGGGTAAGTGGCTATGTTCTAACATCAGGCCAGAGGAAAAAAGGGGGGGGGAAGAAGTAGGAGGAGGAGGAGGAGGAGGAAAGAACAATAAACCAGATGAAAAGGAAAATGACAAAAGAGAGGAACCATTTAAATATATTTAAATTATGGCTCAAATCTGCAATCCTACCCGCTCAAGTCGCTGAAATCTGAGGTTCTTGGTTCGAAGCCAGCCTGAGCAGGATAGTCCATGAGACATTTTTTAGTCAGTGATGGGGATGCGCTTGAACTTAGGGTGCTTTTCTCATGAGTAAAGCCCTACTACTTTCTGTCTTGTTTGTGGTTAGTGATGAGTCTCATGGACTTTCCAACCCAGGCTGCCTTTGAACCGCAATCCTCCACCTGCACTAACAAAAAAACAAATAAATATACCAAAAAGAACAATAAATGAAAAGGAAGCCAAAGAAGAGCCAAGTAAAGATATTAAAATTGAGAGTCAAAGCTGTAATATGAGCTGCTCGTGCTGGGTGAAATCTGAGGATCATGGTTCGAAGCCAGCCTGGGAAGGAAAGTGCATGAGACTTGTTTTCCTGTATGCCAGCAGTGGGCACTATTACTTCCTGGCTGGAGGTGGTTCATTTCAGGTAAGTGTCTCACAGACTTTCCTGTCCAGGCTGGCTTTGAACTGCAATCCTCAGATTTTAAGACACTGTGTAGTGCCCTTGGCTACCCATGGACACTTTTCTTCTAGTAGCCACCAAGAAAAATGAAAAAGGCAGACGCTGATCTCTGGCTTAAGTAGGAGAGCCTGCTAACCTTCAATTTAAAAAAAAAAAAAAAGAAAAAGAAAACACACTCTAGTAATCCACTTTTGGCTCTAACTCTACACCTTCTTTGATTTAAGCATAGAAACAAAAACAAAAAAGCAACCGCTCATGGATAGTGATGAGGCCCTGAGTTCAAGCCCTAACAGAGGAACGAAAAAAAAAAAAAACCCTCAAAAAAATTATAAAGCACAAAAAAACCACAACCCCCCATACACACAAAAAGGCTGAAATTCACTTGTGGGTAAACTTGGAGAGCCTGCTAGCTTTGAGGGAAAAAATGAGGAAATGTTGCCAGTGTGTGGGTTCACCCACTAGATCCAACCAGCACACACAGAACCACCACCACCAACAACAAAAAACCAGAAGTTCCACTGTGGTTCAAGGTATGAATCCTGCTAATCCCGAGCAAAAAGAAAAAAAACACCAAAAATCTGGAAAAATTGGCAGGCAGTCCCTGAGTTCAATCCTTAGGATCGACAGGATTACCACTCAAATAAAAAAAAAGTCACAAGCTGAGCTTTGGGTCAAATTGTAGAGCCTGCTAGAAGGAAAACACACACCACCACCAAGAAGGAAGAAAGATAGGGAGGGAGGGAGGGAGGGAGGGAGGGAGGGAGGATGGAAGGGAGGAAGGGAGGAAGGAAGGAAGGAAGGAAGGAAAAATAAAAACAAGAAGCATGTTCAGGCCTGACTCTGTAACAACAATAACAAATAATAATAAAAATGAAAAGGACAGTAAAAAGACAAAAGCCCCTGAAAGATCTTAGAGATCAGAGTGATGTTTGTTCTTGCCTGAAATTCTAGATTCTTAGGAGGCTGACGGTTGTGAATCTTAATTCTTACCCAGGCCAGGTGGGAAAAACCATGAGACTTGTAAGCAATAAATCAAACACACAGGAAAGAAAGGAAGAGAGAAAGAAGGAATGAAAGAGAGAGAGAAAAAAGGAAGGAAGAATCAAAGAACAAAGGAAGGGAGAAAGAAACATAAGGAATAAAAAAAGAAAAGAGAAAGGAAGGAAAAACAAAAGAAAGGAAGGAAGGAAAGAACAAAAGAAAGGAAGAAGAAAGAAAGAAAAGAATGGTTGTTTAGAAGTGACAATTCTCAGCCTATGTGGTGATGGATCTCTGTGCTCTGCCCCCTGGGGCTGTACACCCTTGGGAGAACGAATGGGCTGGGCACCACCTGACTTCCTTATTCCCTGAGCTCTGGGCTGAGTCCCCGCCCAGGAGGGGGCTGTGGGCACTGGCAGAGGTCATCACTCAGGGGCTTGCTTGCCCAAGGGTCTTTACCCAAGTCAACCCCATCACCAGCAGCCAGCTAGGCTGATTTGCTTCTCTTTGTTGTTTTTATATTTTTTAATTTTTAAAAATTTTTTGTTTTTTGTTTTTTTTGTTTTGTTTTTTCTTTTTTCTTTTTAGATTTTAATGGAGGGATGGTTATATCATACTTATAAAATCAGTTATAGAATTCACTTATACCATATACATTTCTAAAGGAAGAGAATAGGGATTTGTCTACACACTACAAGTAAAATTAGAATTAATTTAAAAATAACTTCACGCTTAAGAGATGAAGTGATTTAGCTACATTTAAAGTGGGACCCAACACCTCTCCACTATGCGTGTTCATCGTAAGTGTGCTAAGGATGGAGAATACATAGCCGACAGCATTTTCAGGCAACCAAAGACAGTGTGATCTGTTATTTCCTTCTGATGACGTTCCTGTTTGTCTTTGCAGGACTTTCAATTTTTTTTTAATTTTTTATTTTTTGGTAAGAAAATAAGTCAAGTGTTTTCAGTCAGGGTAATTGGTAACCATCAGAGCAGTCTTGTATGGGGTTAGCAGTGTTCAGAGCCTCCAGCTTGGGTTCCCTTGCACACCTATTGGTACAAATCCCCTGCCTGGGGTTGTGGGAGTCAATGACACGGGCATCTAGAAGCTCTCAGTGACTTTGGGGTCTTTCAGTCCCTGCTCTGTCCTTGGCACCGCAGACAGCAGCACAGTCTGCAAAGGGCAGCAACTATCCTGCCAAACACCCCCGTCCTGCCCAGCTCTCTTCGGGATCTAGAGTCTCTGTGATCATCCTGAGGCTGCCCGGTTATCTGGGATTTTTTACCCTGGCACCTAAAGCAACAACAGCAGCCTGGGATCTTGGGGGAGCCGGCCTGGAACACCACGTGGTGGTGGCGGCGTGCTAACTGGATGGCCTCCTCTGACAGCTCTTCACTTCCATACCAGGCATACCTCCTGGGCTCTATTCCCAGCCCCTTGCAGCCCTGACTCTCGCTCTTCACCCCGCCGGGGGCCCTGTTCTCCACCTGGGGATCTGCCTGAGGCTGGAGTTCGGGTGTTTCCTTGGGGGTCTGCTGCTCGAGGACCTCCCTCGTTGGGAGGCAGCTGCAGCAGTCGGGGGCGCCCACCGGATCGGGCTGGGAGGGGGTACTGGTGGTGCCAGAGCTGGTGCTAGGCAGCAGGGCCAGGGGGGGCAGGGAGCTGCTCTTGCCTCTCTCCAGCTAGGGCTCCATGCAGGTTGGGGTCCGCTCAGAGGGTAAGAGCAAAGAATGGAGCTGGGCGGGCAAACTGGCTCTCCTCTGCGGGGGGAAGGCACAGAGGTTGGTGTGGGTGGGGTAGAGTGGCACAGGTTGGATTTTCACCGGGCTGACCGTCTCCCCCTTGAGACGATCTTTGATCATACAGTAGATGGCCATGACTTCATCGAAAGCCCTCTGCAGGACCGACTGGCGGATCTGAGGCTTGGGGTAGCCCATGATGCACATGACGGTGGTAATGGTGGGGTCTAAGTCATCAGGCAGTGGCTCATGGGGATACAGGGAGCCCTCCTCCACCCGGTCAAACCAAGGGTGTGCCATAATCTGCTGGATATCGGGCCTCTGTTTGGGGTCTACGGTTAAGAGCTTTAATAGGATGCTAAGTCCTTTTGAGGTCAGGTAAAATGGGATCTCGTACAGGCCATTTACGATCTGGGCACTTAGCTTCTGGTATGTGGTCATTTTAAAGGGGAATTTCCCCGTCACCATGAAGAACAAGATGGTGCCCAGGCCCCAGAGGTCCACCTTGAACCCATCATATTCCTCCTGCAGGTACAGCTCAGGGGCACGGAATATGAAGGCGCCACACTTCTCTGTGAGCAACTGCCCCGGGGCAATCCTGACACTGAGCCCCAGGTCCCCGACCTTGGCATTGCCCTTTTCATCCAGAAGGATGTTGTCGGGCTTCAGGTCACGGTGTGCGATTCTGTTCTGGTGTAAGTACACAATAGCACTGGTTATCTGCTTCAGGAACCTCCTGGCTTCGTCCTCATAGAGGCAGCGGCGTAATTCTGTGAGCCAGGACAGGAGGTCTCCATTGGTGGCCATTTCCAGCACCAGGTGGACATATCTCTCTCCCTGGATCACCTGGTACATCCTGATCACATGGGGGTGGTGGATATTTTTGACAATGTCCACCTCGTTTTCCACCAAGCTCAGGTTCCCTTCCTTCTCTAGCATTTTCACAGCCACCACTCTCTCTAAGAGGCGGTGATAGGCCTTCACCACCACACCGTAGCTGCCACCTCTAATGATCTCATAGGTCTCATATTGGTCACTAAAACTCTTCTCCAACAGGACAGAGTTGGACATATATTCAAATGGGGCTGGCTCCATGTTAGGATGTGGACCCGATCTTAACCGACTTAGCCAAACAAATAAGGTGGGGAGTTAAGTCTTCTCTACACTTAGCACAGTAAGTAAGGAAGGTGGAAAATCGTAACCAATTAACGGAATCAATGTGGTGGGTCCTCAATCTCAACTGTAGTTAGCTAAATAAATATGGCAGGTAGCAAATCTGAACTAAAATAAGCTAAATCATATCTTAAGTAAACTTAGTTGAATCAATTCAGTGACAGCTTAGCTTCACAGGAATTAGCACAGTATAACCCCCAGAATAATGGAATTCCCCCCAACCCACACAACCCCAAGCCTCCCTCCCTACCCCCACCCCCAAATGAAAGCTTCAACCTCGCTTGGGTTTCCTACAGCCTTCTGTCTGATGGCAGGAGATCAGTAGGGAACGCAGGCGATCAGTCGGAATCTCAGGAGATCAGTCGGGATCGCTCAGCACAGTAAGGGACCAAGCTACAGCCAGGAACCGCCTTCTGCAACTGCTGCGGGGCCTCGGAATGGCAGGTGAGGAAATGGACCAATTACAGGTGGGCCCATGACGTCACCGAGGGATGGACCAATCACAGGCGGTACCAGTGAAAGCCGCCCACCCCTCCCCTCGTGATGGTCTTGCTCCTAGGCCTCGAGGACCAAGCACCATCAAGGACGCAAGGGCAGGAGGACTGCAGCCAAGGACGCAAGGTGGATGCCGCGGTCACCCGCGTGGCGGCGTCTCGGGAACCATAAGGACCGTGGCCCAGTGCCTCCCTCCCAATCCACGGCCGTGGGATACCAGGCCCCGTATGCCCAGGCCCCTGAGCTGCAGGCCCAGGCCCTCGGCCTCCCTGTGGGCAGGCTCTGTGGCCCAGCCACACTGCGGTGGAGAGACTACCACAACTAAGCCACCTTCCCAGCCCCCCACTTCCAACCTTTTGCTGGTGAGTTGACCTTAAGACTCTAATGTACTTTCCTTCCTTTGCAAATCTTTCCATCTGGATCCTTAGATCTCAGCCTGCTGAGATCTCCTCAGCTAGGATTAGAAGTATTACCAAGGCCCCAGGATCTCTTGTTTCTTTTGTTTTTCAGGGGGTGGGGTTGGGGGTGTGTGGGGCAGTCATGGGGCTTGAACTCAGGGCCTGGGCTCTGTCCCTGAGCTTCTTTTTGCTCAAGGCTAGCACTCTGCCCCTTGAGCCACAGTGCCACTTCAAGCCTTTTCTGCTTATGTAGTGTAGCTGTGTCAAACCCAAACTTTCATGCATGCTAGGCAAACACTCTACTGTAAAGCCACATTCCCAGCCTCTAGATTTAATTTTATTTTGGGACAGTACTGGAATTTGAACTCAGGGCTCAGTGCTCTTTTGGAAAATATATATTTTTTATTAAGAAGTTGTATTTACAAATGGGGGATTCGATTCCAGAAGTGGTCAATACAATGCATCTTGATTGATGGCATGGTTTCTGTCGTTCTCCATTTTTCTCTTTCCCATCTCTACCCTCAAGTTACTAGTTGTTTTTTTTTACATAGTTCACAATAAATATAATTTAATCTCCTCAATTTTCCTGCCTCTATTTGTGTGCTCCCCACATACATCTTTCCACTTTGTTTTCATTCTCTCAAAGGGTTTGTTAGTTGTTCAAAGGAGTTACATCATTGGACTCATGCGTGCCATTATGTGTTCTGTCATCATCCTTCACTGATGAATATTCTAGATGTTTCTAAACTTTTCCTTGTACCCATATTTCTTTAATGTTCATCTCTGAAGCCTATGTCTTAGCACACTTTAGGGACTTGATCGGTAAGGCAACTTCTTAGAAGATTTAAACCCTACCCTAGCACTTTTCTGAGTGTTCACTAAAGCATTGTGTCAATGCTCATGTCAGCCTTCCAAGTCTGGTGGCTGCCTCATTGGCTTCCCAAGGCTCAATGCGCAGGAAGGTGGCATTCATCTTTATTGTGAAGAGAGGTTATAATGTAAGAAAGTGCTTAACATTTCCCTACCTGTTTCAGTTGTCTGATAAATGACGGTGGTTAGTGCCATGTCCTTTATCCCTTGAATGAACAGTCAGGAATTGATTTCTATAGCCTGAGAGAAAATGTAACTCAAGTTGATGGGATGGTGTAATACTATTTTAGGTGGCACTGTTTTTAGGATGTTCAGCTATTTTAGAGAAATATTAGATAGGACAACAAATTAGGAAAGTTTTTTTGTTGTTGCTTGGTTAGTCATGAGGCTTGAACTCAGAGATGGATGCTGTCCCTGAGCACTTTTTCTCAAGACTAGTACTCTGCCACTTTGAGCCACAGCTCAAATTCTGGTTTGCTGGTGACTGATGGAGATAAGAGTCTCTGGGACTTTCCTGAAATCGTGATCCTTAGCCTCCCGAATAGCTAGGATGCCAGGTGTGACCACCAATGCCATGCTGAAAGTCTTTTTCAGAGAGCAAAGGACAAACAAATCAAGTATTATGCTCCAAATTTAGAACTTTTCTCTGTCTAACTCTCCCCAAAAGGCTTTTTCAGTAATATAAAACCAATCTGGAGAAAAGTCAGTTGCCAGCTGCAACGTGTTGACTTTGTTTTGTTTCTGTGTGTGTGTGTGCGCGTGCGCGCGCGCTGATATACCCACACAGAGCTTGTGGTTCCATGTGCCAAACCTCCCAACACTGCCACCGCCACACTCCTGGCCACAGGAGCAGCAAGTGTCACCACTGCTTGCATAGGCCCAGGCATGGACTCCTGTGGTCATCAGGATAGTTTGGGTTAGAGCGACTTCACCTGCAGCAGGCAACGTTTCCTGAGTCCCCATCTATTGGCTGATGTGGGAAAACCCTGGTGAGGGAGCAAGCCAGGGAAGGCAGCAGCACGTTGAGGCCCCTTCCTTCCAGACAAGATGGAGATCCTGGACGACTCCCTGGACAAGTCCCCCAGCTCTCACATGTCAGAAATGAATAGAAAAATGGTGCAGAGGCACTTTCCTTCCTGTCCTTCCCCCCGCCCCGTCCGAGCTAGGCAGCACACTGAGTGGCGGGGTCTGCTTGGTTTCATCCCATCCCAGGAACCATGTGTTCCTTCTCCTGGTTGCTAAGGAGTCAGGATCACGTCTTTGTAAACAGTCAGGTACCAGGGCAATAGGGTCATAGAATAAAGGCAGCGTTCTCAGCGCTGAACGGCCCCTAGGAAGGAGGGGGAATACTTTGGGAGGCAATCCTGCAGAAAGAAATACCCTCATCACCTGCTAATGAAACTGTAACTCCACTCTACATCACCTATGTCATTATAACAACAACAACAACAAAAATAAAACAGGAGTGGGCTGGGAATGTGGCTCAGTGGTAGAGTGCTTGCTTCGTATGCAAGAAGCCCTGGGTTCGATTCCTTAGCACCACATACACAGAAAAAGCTGGAAGTGGTGGTATGGCTCAAATGGAAGAGCACTAGGAAATTACAGATATTAAAATAAGCAGAGAGCTGGTGGCTTACCCCTGCAGCTCAATCTACACAAAAGACAGAACTTGAAGCTCTCAATTCTAAGCCAACCCACACAGAAAAGTCCAATAGGAATTACTGAGTCTGTGTGTGTGTGTGTCGGTCCTAGGTCTTGAATTCAGGCCTTGAAACAGAACTATTTTGCTTACAGGTAGCACTCAACTACCTGCTCTCTTTTGGAGGCTAAATGAAGATGAGTCCCATGGATTTACCTGCCTGAGCTGTTTTCGAATCCCAGTCTTCCAATTTCAGGCACCGATGTAGTGACCTTACCTTCATAGGAGATAAGCCACCAACTAAACCCAAAACAAGCATAGAACCACAGAAGCTGAGCTGTGGCTCAAAGAATGGAGCCTGCAGCAAAAACTCCGGGACATTGACCAGGTCCTAAGTTCAAGCCCAAGAACTGACACAGAAAAAAAAGAAGAGGAGAGGAGGAGGAGGAGAGAAGAAGAACAAGAACAACAAGTCCTTGCTGGGAATACACCCTGATTTCAAGGCCTATGAACAGCACCAAAAAATAAATACATAGCTGAACAAGTGAACTTAGGAAATTGTGGCTAGGCTATGAGTTCAAGCTCTAGGACCATCAACAGAAAAGAAAAAAGTCCCACAAACTCTAGAATTTGTGCTGTACCTCAAGCTAAATGGTATGTTTTAAATGGGTTACCGAGCTACACTCAGTCTTTTTTTTTTTTTTTTGAAGCAGGTCCTGGGGCTTGTACTCTAGGCCTGGGCACTGTCCTTGAGTTTCTTTTGCTCACGGCTAGCACTCCACCACTTGAGCCACAGCACCACTTCATTTTGTTTTTTGTTTTTTTGTTTTTTGGTCAGTCCTGGGCCTTGGACTCAGGGCCTGAGCACTGTCCCTGGTTTCTTTATTTTGCTCAAGGCTAGCACTCTGCCACTTGAGCCACAGCGCCACTTCTGGCCGTTTTCTATATATGTGGTGCTGGGGAATCGAACCCAGGGCTTCATGTATGGGAGGCAAGCACTCTTGCCACTAGGCCATATTCCCAGCCCTACACTCAGTCTTTACTGGGTCACTTAAACCCATGGATGCAAATTCTTCTATCTTTCAGTCTTTGACATAAAAATCCTGTTCAGCCTTAAATGCTCAGTCCACCCATCATTTCCTGTATGTGTTTTTCTAATCATCTCAGTCATCCACTAGAAACTCCCACAGCTTTGACTAATCCTGCTTTACATACGACAATTCATTAGATAATGCCTGATGTTAAAGTTATATGGCTTTGTCAGAGAAAATGATATTACTTATGGGCTAGGTGCTGGTGGCTCATGCCTATAATCCTAGCCACTCAGGAGGCTGCAAGGGCAGAGGGCCAAACCCAGCCCAAGCAGGAAAGTTTGTGCAACTCTTATCTCCAGTTAACCATCAAATAAGCCAGAAGTAGAGCTGTGGCTCTAGTAGAGCACTCACCTCGAGTGAAAAAGCTGATAATACTCAGGCCCCGAGTTCAAGCCCCAGGACTAGCATACACGTGTGCGCATGCACACACACACACATGTATTTGTACATATATTTAATATTTATGACACCATAAGGAGTATAAGTCTGCCTTTATTCAAGGCAGGATATTGCAGTAGGATTTTTGTAGTAGGAGGTAATGAGATCAGGCTGGGTTTTCCAAGCAACAAGGTAGATGTATAACCCGAGATGAAGGTAGGATTAACAGAAAATTATTAAGGGGAAATATCAAAGTTGATGAGATTCTTGCTAGCTGATTCAACAATATTTTTGCTGAAGGCAGGTCAAGGTGATCAAATGCTAAGGCTGGCTACGGGATTTCTGCTACAGACTCAGCAGGGGTCTTCTTGCAACTGAACTAAATGGGTCATGGTCAGAGCTCAAGCTTGGGGACTAGTAGAAAAGAGAAATCCAAGATGAGCTGAGTAAAGTGTGGGCAAAGGAGAAGAGTTTTGTCAGAGCTTTGGTATTGTCTATCTTTATGATCTTGTATCATAAAATTCTATTCCATCTATATTCAGGTCAAAATAAACAAATAGCTCATATTCTCAAGTATCCCATTTACTTCCCATTTTCTTATTCCCTACAGTTCCTTCTCTTTGAAATGCCTTTCATCCTCTTTGCTTTCTCAGCATTATTTCATTTACCAAACAGCCCTAAAACACTATTTCCCAATTGCATACCTGGCTTGACAGGCTCTGACAAGTTAGAATCTTCTAGGTGGCATCAATACAAGGAACTCAAAGGCAGATTTCTCCTTAAAACTGTCAGCAGGAGTGAAGTACAGAAGGCCATCACAGGCACAGGAAAGTAGCTGGAAGTTGGTTATGGCTGTTGTGATTACAGCAGGATGTCGATGCCCTAAAAATGTCTATGAGACAAACAGAAAGATGCAAAATGGATGGTGTCAAAGTCAGGGAATGAATGGCATGCACTTTAGGTGAAAAGAAGCTCTTCATAGAAATCAACTTGAACTCACAAATTAGAAATATTAAATGTCTTTAATAACCCCAAATTGAAAGAGGCTTTGCTGAGTCCATCTTGGCAAAATCTCCTTGAATCCCCTGTGGTTGCTCCCCTGGGATTAACCAAGGGGCACGTGCCTCATGAAGAAATGTAAGGAGCGATCAAAAACATCTGTAAACGGAAGGAGCCGCCATGAGTTGGTTGTTGTTTTTTTTTTAACTGAAGACATGTCAGTTTCAAATCAGAATCAACTAGCAGGCATCTAAAAAAGGCAGGGTGAGACATACCCCAGTGACAGACCCAGAGAGGTTATTTTGTGGTTCCAGTGGATGCTTGTTCTTTAGGAACATCATCCAGAGTGGCTTTGGGTCTCAACACCCAATGCATTAGAACTTTGATGTCCCCGTCCACAGTCCTGCCCAGGACTGCCCAGAGGCCCTCAGAATTCAGGCTGGCCAACACTGCTGTGAAGCCCAGGAAAATCAAGTTTGTTGCAGGCTAAGCAACATCTGTCTTCAGATGCCATGACTTTTCTTCACAGATTTTTTCCCATGACCATTAGCGCTTTTTCCTTTGGCTTGCAAGCTAATCAACAAAGAAGCTAAACAACTAAAGCCTGCCTGTATTCTTGTCAAATAAACAAAAAGGAAGCTCTGAGGGCTAGATTTGCAAAATTCTAACACAAATATTACAAGCTCAGAGAACAGCTTACCAAGTACCTGCATATTTCAATAAGGGTTATTTTTAAAGCATTCTGCACAAACAAATGAGTGACATTGGATGTATTTATATGAGGCGAAAGAGAACTTTAATGTATTTAAATATACCACATTTGGCTTAACTAAGCACCATAGCACATTTTCTCGTGCTATATTTAGGCAGCAGGTTTCCATGTTTAAGGTATCATGAATTATTGAAAAGCACTTTGCAAAAAACTGGCAGCAACCCATAATTGTTTCAGTGTAACTCTTAATGAAAGAAGTGAAAGAATGAGGATTTTGAAATTAAATAGACAAATCCGTGACAAGCAAACTAACACGAGAAAGAACAGCAGATTCGAAGTGAGAAGACCTGTGTTTCCATTGCAGCTTTACCACTTCAAAGCCACGAGCCCTTGGGTAGCATTCAATTATATTTCTGATATACAAATGGAGAAAACAATATTTACCCTTGGCAAATTATGACCAAGGTAATTATAAGAAACCAATGTGTGTGTGTGTGCACACACATGTGCATATGTAGAAACTGAATCCAAAAAAGGTAAAGGAAAACAAGAATGTCAGCATTCAAATATGATGTCGATCTAAAGGTCCATCAATGGATGAATAGAGAAAACCTGCAATCTTGTTATTTGTCACAAAATGTAGCAGTCTTAAAGATATTAAGTGTACTCAGCAACAGAAAGACAAATAATCCCATGATTTGACCTGTAAAAAGTTGGACTCTTGACAGGTACTGGTAGTTCACACCTGTAAGTCTAGCTACCCGGGTGGCTGAGATCTGGGGATGGTGTTTCAAAGCCAGACTGGTGTGGGAAGTCCATGAGACTCTTATCTCCAATGAACCACCAAAAAAAGCCAGAAGTGGAGCTGTGACTCAAGTTGCAGAGTTCTAGTCCTGAGCATGAAAGCTCAAGGACAGTACCCAGGCCCTGAGCTCGTGCCTCTAGACTGGAACACTAAAAAAATACAAATTCACTCTTAGAAGCAGAAAGGAAATGATGTCTACCAGAGGCTAGTGGTGGGGTGAGAAAGTGAGGAAGTGTTACCCCAAGAAGAAAATCTATCAGTTCAGAAAATGTCAAGAGTACCTAACTAGCAAGTGCGAGGCCCTAACTTAAAACTCTACTACCACCAAGGAAAGGAGAGAGGAAAGGAATGCATGGCACAATGTAATGACTACATCTAATGAAAAAGTATTTTGTGTGCAAAACTTGCTAAGAAAGCCACTTCAAATGCTCTCACCAAAAAAATTATACAAACAGTACAAGAAATGTATCCAATGCCCAACGTATGATACTGTAACCTCTCTGTACATCAGTTTGATAATAAAAATTTGAGAAAAAAATTATAGGATGTAATATGCAATTCATTAGTTCAATTTAGTGATTCCAGAATGTAAACATGTTTCAAAACACGTTATACATGCTAAATGCATACCATTTTATATGTCTTAAATAAGTAATGGACGTATTATTTTAAAAAGTCAAAAATCATGCTTCCTTGACTACTCCCAATTTCCAGGGGGATGTTCTGAGGTGCCTTCAGGCAATGATTTCTCCTGCAATTTACAATTTATCTCACAAATTCATGAATCTCACAAAAGGCTTTTTGTTTTTGCTATCTCTCCTCCTAATTCTTCTCTTGCCCTGTATAAAGCCTTCTTTAGTTCAAGGTCAGAACTTGAGACATTTCTGATGCACCGAAGATTCCCAAGTCCCCTCCATCTTGTTGGCACAGAGTATCTGCAAAACTGGTTGTTCTGTCCCGACATAACAACACCCTTATAGCATCACTGCCCAGGAAGTCTTCCCAGCACCTGTGTGCACGCCACCCCTGGGTCTTCACCCCAGGCCTGGGCACAGCCCCAGAGCTTTCTAGTGCTCAGAGATAGCATTCTACCACTCAAGCCACTTCTGGATTTTTTTTTTGCACTTATTCACTCAGCCTCCACGTGCCTTTTTGTCCTCCATTTTTCCCACGTGGGAAATCAAACTATCTTTATCCATTTTCTGTCACTGTAACAGAATGCCACAAACTGAGTAAATATAAACTGTTTCCACTCTGCTTTGTAGTTCTCTGTCACTCATGACTGCTACCTACTATCAACTATCTGCAATGTATCTTCATCGATATTCTGATCCATATAAACATACTGGCACAAAAGAAAAGACAAAAATGAACTTTTAAAAGTACCTGTTATTTGGGGCTGGGAATATGGCCTAGTGGCACGAGTGCTTGCCTCCCATACATGAATCCCTTGGTTCAATTCCCCAGCACCACATATACAGAAAATGGCGAGAAGTGGTGCTGTGGCACAAGTGGCAGAGTGCTAGCCTTGAGCAAAAGGAAGCCAGGGACAGTACTCAGGCCCTGAGTTCAAGGCCCAGGACTGGCAAAAAAAAAGTACCTGTTATTTGATAATATTAAGGGGCTGGGGATATGGCCTAGTGGCAAGAGTGCTTGCCTCATATACTTGAAGCCCTGGGTTTGATTCCCCAGCACCACATATACAGAAAATGGCCAGAAGGGGCGCTGTGGCTCAAGTGGCAGAGTGCAAGCCTTGAGCAAAAAGAAGCCAGGGACAGTGCTCAGGCCCTGAGTCCAAGCCCCAGGACTGGCAAAAAAACAAAAAAAAAAAAAAAAAAAAAACACTTTAAACAGGTGACATTGGCCAACATGCATTGTACACATAATCTGCTTTGTTGAATGGAAATTCCTTTGTGCAACTACTTAAAGATATATTTTTAAGTGAAAATACTAACATTGTTAGATGTTTGTTGTCACCATTCAGAGAATCCTTATCTGTCAAATGTATAGTGTTTGTGTGTGTGTGTGCGCATGTGTATGCTGAAATATATATACATATACATACATATGTGTATATATATATGTATGATCTCAAATATAAGATCTGTGCCATAACTCAAGGGTAGGGTGAAACTGGTAAGTTTGCAGAACAAATAGGACTGTTTATGGCTTGAAAAATATCCAGTATAGGCAATGGAACAGAAAAGCTTTAGCATATTCACTATATTTTATATACGTTTGCAATTTTCCACATTAAAATGTTTTTAAAAGCCAGCGGAATAGTAAGGAGATGATCGAGTGAGCAGTCATCTTTGCAACTAGCTGTGTTGATATAATGTAGGTGCGGTCTGAGTAAGGTATTTGATTTATTCTTTCCTCTTACTTACCAAGAATAACAAAAAGAGGTTGATGCATTATGCTAATGTAAGCTGTGTAATTCTTGTGTACCACAGAAGTCATTTGCTTTGTGTTATACCACAAAGACATTGAAGAGAATGCATAATATTCTCCTCTGATAGCACCATGGACGGCTGCTTCCTTCTAAGAGGGATGAAGGAAAATGCAGCAGAATGACCCACTCTGGCTTTGACAAACGGAGGCTCTGTGCTATTATTCAGGTTCCTGTGAGAAAATGTGATGGCCCCTAAGGAGCAAGGGAAGATAAACTACATCTAGAGCCTATTAGTATGCCATCTGGAGAGGAGAAAAGATACTATATATCATTGTGATTAGTAAGAAATATTAGTTTACTGAATTTGCTTTTACATGTAACTTAGGAATTAGAAGAATAAAAATAATAATACACTGCACACTCCAGAAGACTCCAGAAGGGGAGTCTTTTATAAGTATTGAGAAGGACAACAGCTATGAAGCCCTGTCCTCTCCTTCTCCTAGCACCAGCCTTCAATATTACAACAAACCATAGTCACAAGCACGTCAGTGTTGCTTAAATCACAGACACTGTCTGGGAGTTAAGATATTTGTTAATATTAGTTGCCACTCAACTCCTTGTGTAAGGAAATGTGTTCTTTCTGTGGTCCAGCTTGCTCTTTCAAACATGAGAAGTATCGACTGCTCAAACAAAACCACAGTAAAGCCACCAGCACAACAATGTTCATCGCAGCACAATTTGTCATAGCTAGAATCTGGAACATACCCAGATGCCCCTCAGTAGACAACTGGATCAGGAAAATGTGGTACATAACACAATGGAATTTTATGTCTCTCTCAGAAAGAATGACATTGCCCCATTTGTAAGGAAATGGAAGGACTTGGAAAAAATTATACTAAGTGAAGTGAGCCAGACCCAAAGAAACATGGACTCTATGGTCTCCCTCATAGGGAATAATTAGTACAGGTTTAGGCTAGACACAGCAGAGGATCACAAGAGCCCAATAGCTATAACCTTATGACCACATAAGATTATGCTAAGTGAAATGAACTCCATGTTATGGAAACGACTGTTACATCACAGTTGTAGCTACTTTCAACATCACATGTGTATCTGTAGCTTCTATTATTGATGATGTTCTTGTATCACCTTCCTGTGGTTGTACCTACACTATCTCTGTAATTTTATCTGAGTATATTGGAAACCGTGTATACTGGTATTAGAACTAGGAAATTGAAAGGGAATACCAAAATTGAGAGACACAGGGTAAGAAAAAACAAACAACTACAAAAGCAATAATTGCAAAACTGTTTGGTGTAAGTGAACTGAACACCTCATGGGGGGAAAGGGAAAGAGGAAGGAGGGAGGGGGATATGAGGGACAAGGTAACAAACAGTAAAAGAAATGTATCCAATGCTTAACGTATGAAACTGTAACTTCTCTGTACATCAGTTTGATAATAAAAATTTGAAGAAAAAAAAAAGAGAAAAGTATGCCAAGACTCCACCTGTAAAGATGACCAGCAAAAAAACCCAAAACATCAGGCCTGGAGGTGGGATTCAAATGGTAGCGCCCTAGGTGAGCAAGCAAGCCCAGTAAGCGCAAAGCCCTAAATTCAAACCTCAATACTGCCAAAAAAAAATTATGTTAAGTGAAGTTAAGTCAGGCCAAGAGACAAAGGATATATGTTTTCTCTCATTTGTGGAAATGAGATCTAATTTATAAAATACAAGTAAATATAAATGTGTGCAACAAATGTATTAACCAAAGAATAGTATATGCAGGGAGAATTCAAACTGTAAAATTCCTTAGAAAATGAACCCACAATCCAAAACAAATGAATATTGGAAAGCTGATCAATGAGATAGGAGAGAGGAAGGGGACGGGGAACTAATGCAGCAGGGATACTTACCACTCTACATTGAAAATGAACTATACAACTGTGAGGAAGGGAGGTTGGGAGGGAAAAGACTGGGAGAAAATGAGGGAAGAGGTGACGCTGTTCAAAAAGAAATGGACTCATTACCTGACTTAGGTAATTGTAACCCCTGTGTCCATCACATTTACAATAAGAATAAAATTAAAAGGCAATGGGGGATAATATAATACTCAATGCAGATCCAGGAAACTAGGGAAACGGAAGGGAAGGATTGGGTTAGGAGAGATAGGGAGAAGGATGAAAGGAGTGACACTGATCAAGATGTAGTACACTAATAAACTGATTTGTTGAATGATAACCCCTTTGTACAAATACTTAGAGATAATTAAAACATAATTAAAAGAAGGGGCTGGCAATGTGGCTTACTGATAGAGTGCTTGCCTAGCATGTATGAAGCCCTGGGTTTGATTCCTCAATACCCTGTAAACAGAAAAAGCCAGAAGTGGTGTTGTGGCTCAAGTGGTAGAGTGCTAGCCTTGAGCACAGAGAGACTTAGGAACACCACCCAGGCCCTGAGTTCAAGCCCCACAACCAACAAAAATAAATAAATAAAAATTAAAATATATGTGTATGTATATATACACATATACATTGTAGTGTCCTGGTCACCCAGGACTCGAACTCATAACAATCAAATCACCAGCACTCAGTCAGTCAGGCTAGGAGTCTTTATTTAGCTGCACACAGCATCTATTCCCCATCGTTGGGATGGTAAAGAACAGCAATGAGCCACCAAAGGGCTGGGTTTTTAAAGGTAGAAGCTATGCATTCTACAGCAGGTGGTCACATAGCACAGATGCAGGGAGGGGGTCAGAACAAGTCACAAACGGGTTAACCAAGCCATTTACAGAAGCAGAATTTGGCGGTCAGGCTAATATCAACTTTATTTTAACAGTTGTTACCATGTCCTCCTAATATCAACTGAGCAAGCATGAGCAGGCTAAACCAATCCAGTCAGTACTCAGTCATAAATGGACCAACCTGACAGTTGCCATGGCATTTCTGTAACTACTATGGTTATTTCTATAATCTATTACTATGATCATTTTTACAATCCTTCACTATGGACTGTAAAACTCTATTATATTTAGATCTTTTACCTAAGCTGCCCTTACCTTAAGCAGTGTCAAGAAATCTTAAGTTGTTAAGTTTCTGGGGTTCTGGATTCTTGAGGAGAGTCCTTCTATCATTAAAAGGTCACCTTGCATATGGAAATTCATTCTCTACAGAAGTTAACCAACTGATTTTATAAGCACATTCAAAATACCCATAGTTGCATCATCTAGTTCTTCAGTGCTAGAAATATAAAACTGTTGAATACAACCCACCAAAGGACCTGGCTTCCCCATTTGTAACCTATTTCATCCTCATTGCCTTTCGACTCAGCTACATCACCCCCACCCACCCGCCCCTGACCACATGCTATACCATTTACAATCCAGCACGACTGAAATTCAGAAGCTTTCCAATCTGATATTTCTCTTCATGGTTGCCAAGATTTGGCCTCCCAGCTGGGCTTCGCTGAGATCTCTGCTCTTTGGGTCCTCTCCTTTGCCCCCTCAGCATTCTGTTGCCTTTACTTCTTCATTTAGATTTCAGCACTTTAATATTTTTCTGGGCACTAAATGCAATTCCTTCCTTCACTATCTTCTTTACCTTCCAAACTTCAAGAAACAGATTTTCTTGGTGTTGAGCTTGGTTAGAGATCCTTGCAAAACACTACAGGTGATTGCCCTAGTAGAAATTCATGGTCTACAAGCCTCAACTAAGCTCTGTAAATTTCTCAGAAATCCTCCATTCTGCAGAAATGCACTGTATTCCATTCTTTGTGATCCCTATTTACAGTCTTTCTATTCTCTTCAAATATGAAACTCTTACTCTCAGGAGAGAAATTCACCTTATTTCTTAGAAAACCTAGAACAAACTAAGACAAGAACCATGACTAAACTATCTCCAAATAATAGAAGCCTGTCTTGTTATAGTAGTCAAGGTGTTTCTCTCCCTTCCTCTCATCCCCTTCCCTCTGTCTTTTCTCCTCTGCCCTCTGTTCCCCCCTCCCCTTCTCCTTCTCTCTCCCCTCTTCACTCTCTTTCTCTCCCCCACCATTGTGCTCAAGGGTCTTTTCTTTGCTTTTGTTTCTCAAAACATCATCTGTGAAATACATACCTCAACACCCAGGGAGCTTGACAAGGTAGAGAAAGGCTCAGTCCAGACTCTTGCAATCAGAATCTCAATGCATAGTATCATATAATGGTGCATTAAAATTATTTTGCACGGGGGTGGGAATATGGCCTAGTGGCAAAAGTGCTTGCCTCCCATACATGAAGCCCTGGGTTTGATTCCTCAATACCACATATATAGAAAAGGCCAGAAGCAGCGCTGTGGCTCAAGTGGCAGAGTGCGGGCCTTGAGCAAAAAGAAGCCAGGGTCAGTGCTCAGGCCCTGAGTCCAAGGCCCAGGACTGGCTAAAAAAAAAATATTTTGCAAATCACACTTGTCCTCCATCAAGTATGAATTAACTGCCCTTTGTCCCATCAGACACAGATCTTCTCCTCAGCTTGTGGTCTTCAACTTCTCTCATCAAGATTTGAATTTGAGCGATTCACTCTTGTGAACCTTGACTATCTACCTTGCCAATTAAGATTCCTTATTCTCTCTTCTGCTTCATGAATTTCTTGAACCAGCCACTACACTTACTTTGACACTAAGCATTCCCTTTTCATTAGACTACTTTGACCACCTTACTACTTATACCTTCTCTATCAGGAGGCATGCTTCTGAGCTCATCTCAGTAGCAGATTCAGTCGACCTAAGAAAGTTAACTGACTTCAAAAATTCCCTTTCTTAGATTCGCATGACATTTTACAAGCTGTTCCTTTTCTGTTATGGCCCAGAGCCCTGTCCATCTCTTAAAGTAGAGGGCTTTCCAGACTTCTTGGGATAGCTTCTCTTTTTATTTATATTCATGTTCCTGGGGGGAACACCGTGCTTTTCCATCTCTTCAAATATTATGGGTAATCTGGTGAGCAACAAATCAATGATCTAAACGAGATTTCTCTTTTGGGGCGTCATTTTCACCATTCCGGGCCCATACCATAGGCCCCAAATTGATTGCTCTTCAGTTCTCTCTGTAATACTGCCTGTGTTCCTCCTGCACTCCCATATCTGATCAACCACCAAGTCTCTTCTGGCTCCAATTTATTCATTAGTTCCTCCACAAGCTGCCTTCCCTTCTCCCCTCTTTTCCTTCCTGAACATTCCGTTTAAAAAATCCTTTAGTTAGTACTGAGCGAAGTAGGCATCAACTATCAGTGTGCGGAGGCAGCGATGGGGAGATACAGTGACTTTGCCACAGAGTGGGATGAAACCGCAGAGCTTTCTGGCAAGGTAGAGATGAAGCTAGATGGCCTGCCTGATGAGGTGTGTTCACTTTGATTTTTAATATAGTCAATTATATATGGAAATGACTATGGGCATAATGTTTGGAGACACAGGCAAATGTGTGTGTATGTTCCTGATAGGGTTTGTAAGCATGATGTAGCTGTCTTGGTTTATAGAAAATATACCTTGAAGTGTTCAAGGGTGATGGAACATTAAGTAAGGAATTTATCCTCAAACAGTGCAACAGAGAAACAACTTTTATCTGGTATTTGAAACTTTCCCCTGTGTTGAACATGGTTTACACGAACTTGTATAATCTAGATAAAAGGCTCTCATTGGCATACATATCCCCTTTCTACCAGGAAATGGCAAATTCAGTTCAATAAATTTCATTTTGGTAGATGGAACGATATAGAAAGCTGAAATGCACTACATGCACTTCAGTAACAGCATTTAGTTGACATTCACAGACTCGTTTGTTCAGTAACAGGAGAAACACACCAAGCTTACCCAAGCATCCATCTATACAGAGATTCCGAGTCAGAAAAAAATGTATATGCTTGCATTTATTGGAAGTAGGGAAACATCAAAGTGGAGAGACAAAGGGTAAAAGGCCAACCAATGCAACAGCCATACTTCCAAAACTGTATGCTGTAAACCAACTGGACACGGGGGTGGGGGAGGACTGAGGAGGAGGGAGGTGGGAGAAAATGAGGGAGGAGGCAACAAGTTTTATAAGAAATGTACTCACTGACTTACATATGAAACTGTAATCCCTTTGTACATCACTGGCAATTTTTTAAACGTATATGTTTTAGCAAATTTTAGAATAACAGCCAAGAAAATTATGCTCTCAGACCACACTGGAATTAAACTCCCGGTCAATAAAAGCAGGAAAATTAGAAAATCCAAGTATCTGGAAATTAAACACCATATTGTTAAAATAACACAAAAAATTATTCTTCAGAGAAATTTTAACTCTTTTGAACTAATCAAAAATGAAATTTATCAAAATTTTTTGGGATACATAAAAAGCAGGGCTTAGAAGAAATCTTTGAACAGTTAATGCATGTGTTTGGAAACAAAATGGATCTAAAATTAATATTTTAACATACCTACAGAAACAAGAAAAAGAAGGACAAATTAAATCTAAAATGAATAGAATTTTAAAACTTTTAAATGGAGCATAAATCAGTGCTATTGAAACCATGAAATAGAAAACTTTGATAAAGCAAAACTATGTCTTTAAAATATGTATAAAATGGGCAAATTTAAAAATAAATGGGAGAGGGAAAGTGGGAGGAGGGAGGGAGAGAGGGAGGGAGGGAAAGTGGGAGGAGGTAACAAATTGTACAAGAAATGTACCCATTGCCTTACATATGAAACTGTAACCCATCACTTTGACAATAAATACTTATTCAGAAAAAAGGAATATACAGCCCAAATGACAAATAAATAAATATATTAAAGAAACAAATTATTACTACGAGCTATAAAAAATAATAGCTATGGATCCTATATACATTAAAAGGATGATAAAGTGATATTAAGGTGATTTTAAGTCCACAAAGTTGAAAAACTAGATGAAATGTGGATATGTTGATCGTATAGAAGACAGTCTATCAAAACTCACAGGAGAATTAGGCAAACTGAATAGAAATGCCTATCAAATAAATTGAATCAACAATAACTCTATAAAACAAGGTCTATTTGAGAAAAATCACAGCACTGAAAAGTATTCAAAAGGATCTTAAGTATGAATTTTTTAATGTTCTTAGGTAGACAAACATCAATATTGTCATAATGTTGGATCTTCAGAACCTCATCTGTAAGTTCTCTACAGTGCCAATTGAAAGCCAAACAAGTCACCATTTTGTGTATATTGGTAAACTGAGCCTCAAATTCACATAGCAAGGCAAGACACAGATTACCAGCACAATAGTAAATGAGAACAGAGGGACTGGCACTCCTTGACTTCAAGACTTACTGTAAACTACCTTCAATAATCCAGACAGTGTGGGACTGGTGAAAGAATGAACAGATCAATAAGACATATTAGAGGGCCCAGAAATAGATGCCCATAATTATTACCAACTGATCACTGGAAAAGGAGACGTTCAATTTGTGGAAAGAATGGTCTTTTTGGCAAGTTGTGCTGGAAAATCAGGATCTACATGTGAAAACATGAATATATTTCTATATACTTAAGATAGAGATTGCTGATAGGTTTGCTTTTCTACAAAAGACATTATTAAGAAAATGAAAATATATTTTACAAACTTGGAGAATATCTTTGTAAACACATGTCTAATGAAAGACTGCAATCCTGTCCTTCCTCCTATCCCCCAACCTCAGGTCCAAACTAAAAAAGAAACAATAATTTTTCAAACATGTCTAATGAAGGACTACAATCCTGTCCCTCCCATGCCCAGCCATAAAAATAGCTCTTTAAAACTCAAAAGGAAACAATTTTTAAAAAGAGCACCATGTCTCCACAGAAGTTTTCTCAAAGATGAGTCACAGATAGCAAAACAAGACAAGAAACACTTCTCATCAGTATCTGTGATTAAGGAGGTGCAAATTAAAGCGACAGTGAAATATCATCACACGCTGTTAAAATGGCTAAAATCCAAGCTACTGACAACACCAAATGGTGACAAAGATGCAGAGCAACAGGAGCTCTCACTCCTTGCTGGTGACAATACAAACGGATGTGGCCACTTTGAGAGGAAGGCGGTTTGATATTTTCTCACAAGCCCAATCAATGTCTTACCATATGGGACAATAATCATGCTCATAGGTCTGAGCTCCAAATGAGTTAAAGATTTACACGAGTATTTATAGCAGCATTATTCACACATGCCAGAAATTGGAAGCCAGTTTTCCTTCGGTTGCATCCTATAGGAGAATGTTGTTCATGATATTATTATAAAGGAGCCAGAGGCAGAAGAAAGCTACGCATTTCCTGTTTCCTCTTGATCTGAACCTAATATTAGTCTAAGAAAAGGAAAGCTTATTTTTTAAATAAGGTATCAAGCTACAAAAAGACTTGGAGGTACGTGAAACACTTACTGCCAAGTAAATCCGTAAACACTGTACAATTCCAAATACACAACAGTCTGGAAAAGTGAAATCTTAAGACTGTAAGAGAATCACTGCTTCTAGATCTTCCCAGACAGGAGGATAGTATAAGCAAGTGAGGCACAGGGGACTTTTAGAGCAGTGAAATGACTATGATATGATGGTAAATTCCCGGCATTCTTTATTGGTGAGCAACAGTAAGACAGCCAGGTGCCAGTGGCTCACGCCTGTAATCCTAGCTACTCAGGAGGCTGAGATCTGAGAATCATAGTTTGAAGCCAACCCCGACAGAAAAGTCTCTTTGAGACTCTCATCCCCAATTAATCATTCAAAAACCAGAAGTGGAGCTGTGGCTCAAAGTGAGAGCACTAGCCTTGAGCAGAAGAGCTCAGGGACAGTGTTCAGGCCCTGACTTCAAGCCCCATAAGTGACAAAAGGGAAAGAAAAAGACCTACGACACAAAAAATAGAAAAGCTTCATGTGATCTATGGACCTTGGGCAACAGTAACTTCCCAGTATTAGTTCATCAGGTATCACAAATATTTCACATTAATGCAAGATGCTAAACTAGGATAAGCTTCACTCACATAAGGTGGAGACTTTAAACCAGAAACTACTCTGAAAAAAACTAAAGTGTACTGTACAAATAAAAAAAAAGATTTTTTAAGGCTAGCCACTTTTCTCCATTGTAATTTCTATGGTATCCAAGATACCTGATTTACTACTGTAAACTTTCAACCTAGTATCAAATTTCTCCTCTCTGATCCACAGTCCTCTCAGGAGCAAGAGCGATCGTGTGTCAATAGTCTATAAATTAGTTTTTTGATACTGTAGGTCTTCCCGGTTGCCTTTAGAACCCACCTCTGCATCCTCAGCATGGACTCCTAAGGCCTCAAGACCCGATCTCCAGCCTCTTCTCCTGAGAGGAAGCAAGCTCACTCCTCCTGCAGACTCCACCTCTGCGGAGCTGCCCACAAGTCTCCAAGCAACACTTCCACTCATCTCCACCTCACTCAGCCCTAGACCGGCTCCTCCTCTGGCTCCAC